>NC_047039.1:64687829-64993685 GCF_011762595.2 Tursiops truncatus
CATTATGCATGTGACCTCTAACAAGTTACCTTGTATTTCTAAAGTTCACCTGCCTCACTTGAAAACGGAAATAGTTCCAGTCACCTGTCTGACTTTGCTTCTCTCTTCTGCTTAGTGGGGCAAGAAATACCTACCGTATAACTCTGTTCCATTTAAAGTGTGACCTTTCTGAAAATGCCCGACACCGGAGGACCATTCCTCAGTATATTTCTCTTCCTCACGAACCAGTCTCTTCCAGCCTTTCGTGTAAAGTACTTCTATCTCAAACATTTTTTTTTGAGGTCTATTTGTAAAGTACTGTAGGAGAAAGAGTAAGAATAAAATTACTGTGCCCTCAAAGGCTATATTTCTCAAAGTGAGGACTTTCAGGAGTTCATGGGATCACTTGAATTCATAGCTTTATAAACATAGTACAATTTCCTGAAGGACAGTTTATGCCCTTACACTAGAGGTACTTTACTGGAAAAGTTTGAGAAGTATTATTTTAAAACTTTACAGTTAACTAGAAGGGCTAGAATAAATACCATATTAAAAGTGTGAAAAAAGTTAAGAAATGTAGATAAAGTGAAACGATCTGGGGAAAACAGTACCACTTCTAGATGCTGCTGGAGACAAGTACAAACTTGGTGCACCTGAGGGCCTTTTATATAAAAATAGGAATTAAATCACTGGCATTTCTCTTTTGTTGCTTTGTAGACTAAGTTTATTTTCATTTTTACTCAGGATTAATTTTATAAAGGAGTTTATTTATTAATAAAGGAATTTCCCACTGTTATTCAGAGGCTGCTCTACTGTGAAGTTGAGCAAATTTCTTTTCTGAAACAGTATAGTTTAGACTTGCCCTCCTGTCTTTCCCCATTTTGCTCACTGGTAGATCAGAAGAGCATTGGAGATAATGGTCTGAAGCTTAGGAGGGAGGACTAATGCCAGCAACTTTGTTACTGAATCTAGGGGATAGTTTCCTTACTTATTCTTGACCATTTTCTCTTTCTTGAACTCTTGTTGCCTTGGTTTCCATCACATTTTTCATCAGATTTTCCACCTGCTTCTCTGGCTTCTCCTTTAAAGTTTATTTTTTTCCCTCTCTGTCCATCCTTTTAACTTCATACCCAGCTGGTTTCTATTTTGATGTCCCACAGACATGTCAAACTCAGCATGTCTAAAACTTCATGTTACCATCCCATCATGAATGATGGTTGCTTCTGTGAGCCCAACCATCTGCAATATTCTAAAAGCTTCCTAACTGGTCTTGAGTCATGCTGCCCTTTAATATATTCTCTGTATTTGAGCCTTAATGATCTTTATGAATGTCAATCGATTTTGTCACACCCTTCAGTGGTTTCTATTTGGGTTAAAGTTCAAATTCCTTAACATGAATTACAAGAGCTTTACAATCTGGTTCTTGACCACCTCTTTAGCCTGCGAAACTGTGGCCCAGCCACACTGAACGACTTTTACTTCTACAATGTGCCAAGTGTCTTGGCTCCAGGAATACTTTCTTCTGTTAGTCCTCTGGCTAGATGTCCCTCTTAGGTGCTCCCTGACATCTTGTATATCTATTGAATGTGTCATCCCATGACATAATTGCTTCTTTATTGCTCTGAATTCCCCTCCTTCTCCCACTTCCTTTAATGTTTCTAAGCTTCCTGAGGGTAGAGAGAGTTTGTCTGTGTCTTGTGCACTTTTCACCAAGGCTCAGTGTAAAATCTGGTCCATAGGAGACTTTTGAGTGACGGAACTGTGTTTTAACGTCTTTTGCTTCATAATATGGTTAATTATGAAGCCCTAGTAATTCTGTTAGGTCTCCTACATCCACCCCTTCCTTTCCATTTTCACTGCCACTGCTTAGTGCAGCACTCATGCTCAGGGCACCTGTCTCACACTTGGACTGGTTTTAAGAATTTTCTCATTGCCCTGTGTGCTTAAGGTCTGTCCCTTCCATTCTAAATGTCAAACTTTAGTGATACTGAGCTTCCTAAAGCCCGCTAAATACAAGCCTTCTATCCCTTTGATAGCTTTATACGAATGTGACCCAAAAAAGTTGAAGATATTAATACCCTATTACTCAGTAAATCCCTCCTAGTTATACCCTAGAAATCTTGTAAATGTACTTCGGAAGATGTGTACAAGCTTACCTGTAAAAGTTCTTAGCAGCATTATTTGTAATAGCAAAACACTAGAAACAACCCAAATGCGCACCAGCAGAAAAATAGGTAAATAAATGACATATTTATACAGTTGAACTGCACTAGTATGTGTATGCAGTTAGGTTTTTTTTTGTTTGTTTGTTTTCCCCTCCATGGACTTTGGTATGTATGGTTCACAAGACAAGTTTTTTTTCTGCTTGAGCTGAATGTATTAGGTGTAATGTGCCACCTACTGGATAGAGTTAGCATAGCTTTATGAACTTTTCTTTCCTAATACTGATTATTGTGTCTTTTGTTAACATTTCCTAGGTCCATTCTCCATTGTGTGTGTGTGTGTGTGTAATCAATTTTATAGATTGCTTTAAGCATACTAAAAGTAGCTATATAGATATTCTGAATTTGTGTCTGGTTAATGGTGAATGTTAAAATAAAAGAAAGGTCTTTATGTGTAAATTCTGGGGAAGTAAACCATATATTCTTGACTAAGAAACATTGTCATCGTGTGAAGGGATTTAAATATTTTATGTTTTGTAAACTACACAAGTACTTTATTCCTTAGGAGCCCTTACTTCAATAATTCCTTATTTAATAGAAAATTTAGATGCCCTTACATTAATTGTGTAAGTTATATAGAAGGTATATTTTTTTGTCATATGAGGTCAAAGAAATCTATGTGACGCACCTTGTTGGAGTATTTGTAAATATTTATAAAATTTTATGTTAGCATAGAGCATTTTTAATAGTTTTCAAAGGATACTTTGATACTTTAATCTTTTCCTCTAGAATCTTCTTTTACCATTGTTAAATAATATTTGAATAGCATGCAAATTTTAAAGAGTGTTAGGACTCTTTATATCTTTTTAAGACTTTAATTTATTAATTTATTTTGGCTGCATCGGGTCTTAGTTGTGGCATGTGGGATCTTTGTTGAGGCACGCGGGATCTTTCTTTGCGGTGCATGGGCTCTTCATTGCAGCGCTCAGGCTTCTCTCTAGTTGTGGTGTGCGGGTTTTCTCTCTCTGGTTGTGGCGCGCGGACTCCAGGGCACGTGGGCTCTGTAGTTTGCAGCACGCAGGCTCTCTAGTTGAGGCCCGCAAGCTCAGTAGTTGTGGCACTCGGGCTTAGTTGCCCCGCGGCATATGGGTCAGTTCCCTGACCAGGGATCAAACCTGCATCCCCTGCACTGTAAGGCGGATTCTTTACCACTGGACCACCAGGGAAGTCCCTTTATATCTTTTTTTGTGTCTCTAAAATTAGTCTTTGAATTTTGTTATTTGAAACATATTTTATAGGTGCTGGGAAGACAACACTTCTGAACTATATTTTGACAGAGCAACATAGTAAAAGAATAGCAGTGATTTTAAATGAATTCGGGGAAGGTAAGTAAAGTTCAGTAAATGCCATGCTGCAAGAATTTATTGGACAGTTAATTCAACTGGTGAATTGATATTCCATATTTTAAAATGAAAAGGCAAGACATGATAATGTGAACACATTGCTGTAGATAGTTTTGGAAAAATTAGATTCATTTATGTTAAGCTTTATTTTGTATGGATTCGAGATACTGAAATAAGATAATTTCTTTAAAATTTTATTTTGTTTAACTTTAGAATTCATACCAACAGAATTAAATTAGATTTTTGCATAAAATAAATATCTCCAGAAGTAAAAATCTAAGGATATGAAAGAATATCTTTCAGGAAGATTTTTGTACCAACTAGGAAGGTCCTTTTGTACTGACTGTATTGTATAATTGCAATTTTTGAAATATATTTGAAAATGCTTCAGGCTTATAAGTTTATCTTGTTGAACGTTTATTATTCTGCAAAACAGTTAAAACAGAAGATTTAAAAAATAAGTTAAACATGTGATCTCCATCCTCAAGCAACTTCCTTTATCTGTGAAAATGTGTATATTTTACATTCCAGTTTTTTTGTATTTAATATTGAACTGTGTTTAAAAAAAATGTATACAGCAGTGTTAGACACAATTCTCTGATTTCTTTTATAAGCTTTTCTTCTCAAGTGTGAATTTTAATAAATCTCATGTTTAGCCAAAAAATATAACTTCAGTTAGGGTATTTCTTAAATTATACTTTTTTTTCAGTTACAAATTGGTAAAGGAGCTAGGATTATTAACAGGATGGGAGGCCTGTTAGTTGAACTTTATTTCTAGTTTTAGCAAACTGAAGATAGTTTCAGTAAACTAAAGAGTCTTGTTAGACAAAAATAAAAATCCTAAGATTTTTTAATCATAGTTTTTAATTCTAACTTCTTATTAACTGATCTTCTGTTGGACACTGATTACATTTATTATTATTTCTTACTATCTTTCTTCACTCTTTCTGGACCTTTTTCGCAACTTTGTCCTTTACAGCATTTGTAATACTTTCCTTTTCATTTTATTAATGTTCTCTACACCCTGAAATATGTAGCAGCCCCTTTCAAAACTCTTTATCATTGCCTAACTGAAGTATAAACAAAAAATATATGTAAGTGAAAAATGATTCAGGTTTTTGTTGTTGTTGTTGGTCATTTGCTTTACTGGATATTTAGAACTCTTTCCTGGCTTGGGTATGTTTCTTTACTGGAGGAAAAGTAAGACTTTTAAATAATTCTTATTTGATAACAAGCATCTCAGGCTCTCAAATATATTTTATCCTTTCTCAAGTAAGCATTGCTAGGAAACGTATGTGTATTTGATTAAAATTTAATTTTTAAGTGAGCACATTGGTACCCTGGCCAAACAAAACTTCCTCAAAATGAACTAAGGGTATAACTCATATGGGGAATACTGAACAGTCTGTCTAGTAGACACAGAAACAATTTAGAGGAAGAATGAAAAGAAAACATAGGTAAGAGATTGAAGGGCATATAAAAACCAATATATAAACATACTGGTCTATCTAGAGAGTTGGCCAGGGACAAGAAAGAACGCCTTTAAAATAGCTACTTTATTAGGAAATGGGAGCAGGCTAGTAAGAGGCCTAAAGACGAAGTAGATTTTACATTTGCCTCTTTAGGGGTTTAAATTCTCTAAAAGAAAGAAAAGCTAAAATAATCTAGAGTAGTATAGTTTAAAATATTGAGGCAGCCTGAATAGAATGAAAGAATAAAAGTTACGAAGTGTATTGTCTGCTTTGAAATCTGCTCCATTATTGAGTATACTCATCTTTGTTTTTGGTTGACTAGTGGACATAATCTAAAGAGTGCTTCTTGTTAATCATTCTAGGAAGTGCGTTGGAGAAATCCTTAGCTGTCAGCCAAGGTGGAGAACTCTATGAAGAATGGCTGGAACTTAGAAACGGTTGCCTCTGCTGTTCCGTAAAGTGAGGAATGTTTTTACTGTGTGCTTGTTGGCTTCTGGAAATGTTTGTTGGTTATATTTCTAGCTTTGATTTCCTTATGTGAATTAACTGAATCTACATAATCTTCTTCACTGTATTTTCAAGTAAACGACTTATTAGTATGCATTTTCTTAAAGCATTTCTTGATGCCTTGTTTTTCTATCTGCTCTAATGCTGTGGTCCTTTTATTGAGTTTTTGTTGTTGTTTTTGATGTCAGGTTTTAATTAATAATCCCTGTGATGAATGAAAGTCTCATTTAATGTGTAAAAAATGATTATTCTGAATTTAATAAGTCATTGGTCTTATTTCCAAGAATTCAACCTCTAAAAACAAAAATAAATGACCATGAAAAAAGAGAAAAACCTCACATCCTGTTCCACCAGTTATAGTTGTTTCCAAGGACAGTGTTTTATTCACCAATATAGCAGCTCTTAGAAAAGGAGTGACACATAGTAGTCACTCAAATGTTGAGCAAATTAGGAAAATTAATACCCATATGGTTGATTTTGTATATTCTAGTGAATTAAATTTCTTCTACATCATTTACTATCTTAGGTGTTTGAGTCAAGTGTATTAACAAGGCTAAAACTTAACAGATTTTCTTAGACAATTAAAATTAAATATTTTCTTGCACTTTTGATATTATTAAGAAAAAAAGGAAATTAAAGCCTGCTACTCTAATTCAGAACAGAATTGAAAGGTATTTAATTATAGTGTCCCTTTAGCTGTTATATTAAGCTACTGTAACTCCTAAATTTTGTCATTTTCTGTATGGATTTTTTTCTTTCGTAAAGCTATAAAAATAACAGGTTCTGACTTACTTTAGTCAGGTATATTAAAATTCCCTCTGCTTTTAATTTTAATAAAATTAAAGTATTAACTCATCAAGTATCTGACTTCTTGTTACCTGTCAGCATATATGCATCCATTTCCCTCCCCTCCCCCAAACTGGTAAATACTGGATGGACATGTTAGAAGCTTGGGACTGAGGTAAATTTCCACATGCCTTAGAGATCTTTATCCCTGGTTGCTAAATATATTTTTAAATGTTTGTGATGATTACTTTAAAATATTCAGGCAATCAATGTATATCATGTTTTGGCATTCTCCAGGGACAGTGGCCTTAAAGCTATTGAGAATTTGATGCAGAAGAAAGGGAAATTTGATTACATACTGTTAGAGACCACTGGATTAGCAGATCCTGGTAAGAAATGTCATTATTAATAACCAGAATATAGTTCTTAAACATTTAAAAATAAATGGACTAGAGGAATATCTAAAATGAGTATTAAAGCTTTACTCTAGATTAAAAATTTGTTAATTTTGCTTTAAAGGAGAATAAATACTGAGTTGTCATGTTTCTTTGGCAGATGAATGATGATCAAAGTGTTTGGTAATTTTAACATGCTAATAAAATTTGAAGTTCTATCGATTAATTTAGGGTTATTGGCATGAACAAAAGTTGTTAAAAATATTAGGAAAATCTAATAAAATGTAGGGAAAAAGGAGACATTCTACCTCTAGTATATATTTGGTTGGTTCTGCTCTACAGAGATCTTAATTCTGATTGCTTTTTTTTTTTTTTCTGTACGTGGGCCTCTCACTGTTGTGGCCTCTCCCGTTGCAGAGCACAGGCTCTGGACACACAGGCTCAGTGGCCATGGCTTACGGGCCCAGCCGCTCCGCGGCATGTGGGATCTTCCCAGACCGGGGCACGAACCCGTGTCCCCTGCATTGGCAGGCGGACTCTCAACCACTGCACCACCAGGGAAGCCCCTGATTGCTTTTTAATCCAGTTTTCATAGAGGGTCATTTAGAGATATCTAAGGACTTTTGGAGTTAAATCCCAGAAATACTTATTCCCTTTAAATTAATTGTTAGCATTTTGTTTTTCTACTATTAAACTTGAAATAATTTTATTTGTAAATATTGTCATAAGGTAGAGAGTTAAATCAAGCTTTTTTTTTCTGGTGTGCAATTAATAATGGTTATGAAATTTTTACCTCTGAATGGAATTACATCCAAACTTCCCTGTTGAAAGCTATACAAAGTCTACCTGTTTCTAACAATGGGTTTCTGTTCCTTAACATCTTTATTCCAAGTATGCAGAACATTTAGTTTTGTAAGGCTGACCCATACCATTATTTGTTTTTTGATCTGGGTCTATGGCATTGCACCATAAAACCGTATTAAAGAACTGTTTGGGAATAATTTATTGAAGGAGTCATAATTGTTTAAAAGAAATATTGGAGTGTACTGAAGGTTCAAATGTAATCAATTGTTACTTTATTTTGAAGTATTATGTAATAACATTGTCCCTATGTTTTCAGATTAGGATTGAGTTAGGCTCTTTTGGTCCTTACAGTAGGCATGAATTTTTCATACATTTTCATACATTTCCAAGAGGTCTGACTGATGATAGGACTTGGACCATTACATTGATGTTAAATATTAATTTAAATCTGGTAAGATGGGAAAGTATATTGTGTGCCTCTTTTTGAAATAGAAAATATCAGTTTCTTTCATTGTAGCCACTGCATAGAGAAAAATTCTTGTAATTTTGAGAGTAGGTGAATTTACTAAAACACAGTGTAGCTTTTCAGAGGAAGTAAAAATTAAATAAAAATCTCAGAGAAAGCTTTTGTACAAAAAGCTTTTGTAGGTATAAACAGTTTGATGTTTCTTCTTTCTTTAGAATAATGATTTTTATTGTTTGGGTAGAAATGAAACATTGATCATTAAAAAAAATTTAAACAGTAACTAAGAAAATACAAAGAAGAAAGTTAAAAAAAATGTTGTCCTATATCTCACTACTGTAAAATACAAGCAGGTAAATTTTATTCCAAGGATTTCTCTGTGCCAGGGCTACTTGCTGTGGTATGTTGAATGACAGCATCAGCCTCAGCTGGTAGCTTGGGAAAAATACAGATTCTTGGGCCTCATCTGAGATCTGTGGAATCAGAATCTCTAAGGGTGGGACCCAGCAATCTGTTTTAATAAGCCCCCCAGGTGATTCTTACACATGCATAAGTTTGGGAAACCCCACTCCATGTGTAAATATGCAGAAGTAATTTTATAAAATAGGATCACATTCTTTGTGCTATTCTAAATAATTATTAATGTAGTTCTACTTGAACCTAAAAGAAGAGAACTTGAAAGAAGTGAAAGAATTGCTGAATGTCAGATAAATGCTTCTTCACTGTAAGAGATATGAGTTAAGGAAAAAAAAATTATAAAGAACATAAATTGGACAAGTTATTTTTTAAATTACATGTTTAAATTTTCAGGGTAGTACCTATTGACTCTCTGGCATAAAGGATGAGGGAATTAAAACACTTCCGCCTTCTCCCATTTGGTTTTGGTTCATTGTATTCTTTGCTATGTTGTCAAGGTTTCTAACATTTATATTCTGTCATACTTTGTTTAGTCCTGTGTTTAAACTGTTTTACCAGCACTATGGCTCCTCCATTCCTGAGTTGATCAATCTCTTGATTGACTGAATTTCATGGTCAGGTAATCTTTTCAAGCTTTCAGTGCTGTATTCCTTTAGATCTCGCATACTTCATTGCTTGAGAATGCTTTTTTTTTTATATATATAGTTGAAGGATTACTTGGCTAGGTATAAAATTTTCGTATCACAATTTCTTTCCTTCAGAACTTTGAAAATGTTGCATCATGATCTCATAGTATTTTTGATTGGCTGGATTTCCTTGTGCAGTATTTTTCTCTTTTCATTGGGAAGGATTTGTGAGTGCTTTATTCTTTGAGTTTCAATGCTGTTGTTTCCTTTAGTGTTTGAGAATGTCTGCCTGTGGTTTTCATTCTTGAAAAACAACTTGGCAGGAGGTAATATCCTCAGAGAACACTTCTGTTAGAACTTTGTGGTCATTTTATTATATTGGAGCAATGAATTTTACTATAGAAAAATCTGATTTTTTTCCTGCCTCCTTGAAAGTGACTTGCTTTTTCATTTAAAATGCCTGAAAAACATTTTCTTTATTTTTAAAGTTCAGTAATATAACCAAGATACATCTAGGTGTCATTCATAATCATGTTTTCCTGGATTACAATATACTCTTTAGTCTGTAGGGTTAGTGCTTCATTTAGGGATATTTTCCTTATTTATTACCATGAAGAATTTTTCTGTCAAATTATTGGGTTCTCTTCTTTATGACACGAATTTTTCATATATTGAATTTTCTTTCTCCATATTTATTATCTTGTAATTGTTTTGATATGTCTTTTGCTTCTGCATTTACTGTAATCATCTCAAATCTTCCTTTTTGCCCGTAATTGTTTCCACCAATGTCTGTTGATGAATTAATTGATTAAGTAATGGTACATTGGCCCTAAGTTTTATTTCTTCAGCATTATAAACTACCTTTTCATATTATTCTGTTTTATTTTGCTTTGGAGAATTTTTTTTAAGCTCTTTCCTTTTTTTAAAAAAATAGTTTTACTTGTTTCTTTTTCATCTTTTTAAAAATTATTTATTTATTTATTGGCCACGTCGTGCAGGATCTTAGTTCCCTGACCAGGAATTGAACCTGGGCCACAGCAGTGAAAGCGCCAAGTCCTAACCACTGGACTGCCATGGAATTCCCTAGAGCTTGTTTTTAATTAAGATTATATTGTTTTTATCTTTCTTATTATAAAGAAGCCCTTAGGAATTTTCTTTGGTTTCTTCAATTATGTTTCCTTCCAGAACAGATTCTTTGCCATCTGTATTCCCCATTCATTTGTTCATTTTATTCTGTCCCTCCTTTTATCTGCTTTCTGCTTCTTTTAATCTGTAGTAACGTGCATAGTTTTTGTTACCATGTTTATGCTTGATGTAGGAGGCTCAGAGAACTGTCTACTTAGATGTGGTGTTCATGACATTAGGTCCATGTTACCTAAACTTGTTTTTCTCTTGAGCCTTAGTTTGAAAGCTGGGTATAGCTGGGAGCGGGGATGGGGAAGCAGAGAGAAATGAAGTGATTGCGAGAGCCAGATGGGCAATATGATTTTTAGGCTCTGCTCTCCTACAATACCAAGTGTTCCCCTCCTGTATTAGCTCAAACTACTCATGAATATATTTCCCGTACCTTTTGCAGGGACATCCTTGAGCTTCATACTTCTCTCTTCATTTTGCTCTGAGCCCTAGAAAGTGACCCCCTCCCCTGAAAGTGTGGAGATGGTTAGAAAATTTTACGCTTGAAGTTTCTTTGTTGGCTTTTTCCTGTATTGCTTATTTCTCCCTCAGTTCTACTTCTCACCATTTTGAAGGCTATTTCTGATAAATATTAGGATTTTGTAAACTACTTATCTATAACCTCTTGTTGAGTATTGGGGTAGAATTAACAACTATCATACATCACATAGAACTTTGTGTTTTTTATTTTTACTATCATTCAGAAATTATGGCAGGAAGTTGTATATTTGGTTGCTGCTGATAAAATTTGGCTTTCAAAATTTTATTTTGTTTATTTTTATTTTTTGTTTTGTTAGGTTTTGAAGAAGGGAGATTCTGTAATTTAGCTCAGGGTTTTTTAACCTTGGTACAAATGACATTTTGGGTTGAATAATTCTTTATTTTAGGAGGCCGTCTTGTGTATTGTAGGATGTTTAAGAGAATCCCTGGCTTCTATCTACTACATGCCAGTAGCATTCGTGTAGTTTAGATGACCAAAAATTTCTCCAGGCATTGCCAGATATTCCCTGGGGAGAAAAATTACCCTGGGTTTAGAATCACTAATTAACTTCATTCTCTGGTCTTTACTCCCCCTGTTAAACACCTGCATCCAAATTTTAAGTAGTTCTTTCTTTTGTAGTCTGGTAGGTAAGTATTAAGCCAAAGATACACATCAGATTTAGAATAAAAGCTCTAATACACTCTTACAGTTTAACTTAATGCTAGGCAAATGTTAACTATCGGACTTATAAGCTCTCCGAATAGAAATCAGTGAATTTAAAAAAAGATTTATGTACAGTGCTGGGAATTTTACTGAGTGAAAAAAATTAGTACTTTTAAAAAATAACTTATTGTTTGGGGTGATGATACTCACAATAGATTTACTTTTCTCCATTAATTAATACCATGTTGTTAGCCAAGTAAGTGAAGAAAATTCTTATTGACAATTCAGTTGTTTCCTGTTTAGAAGACTGACACTCTCCAGTTCTAAGCTAAATAATTGTCATGGTAGAGTAATTTCCTTGAAAAGGATAGGCATTGATTCAGCCCCTGTTACTCACAAATCCTATTTCAGTCAAATTGGAAAACTATTAAGTTTTTGGGAAAAAATCAATACATATCAGGAAACCATTAGATCTTGTGGCCCTTGCTATATCCTGCATGAGTAATCACTGTAAACTGCTGACAGGTATTTCATTGTTGACACAGAGTGATGCTTGGGAGACCACATCTCATCAGGGTAGGTGGACAGCTTTAGACATTGGAATGAGTTCAGTTATCCTTGTTTTTCCCCAGGACTCATCGTTTTAGACAGCTCTGTCACTAACTGGACCTGTGATGCTTTGAAAAATCAAATTCTTTCTTTACTGTCAGTTTTCTTTTTTCTTGTGTTGTGGCATACTAATCAGGGTGTGTGGTTTGGTATTGAACCAGTTTTTGTCAAAAACAAGTTTTAATTTCTTATTTAGAAATTATTTTTCCTCAATTAAAAAAAATTTCCAAATTTTATATCAGTACTAATAAATAGTGTAAGGATTTATTAGTAAGGACATAGAGTGTATAATTTTACTTTTATTCTTCTGTAAAACTTACAAGTAAATTTTAAAAAATTAAAAAAATTTTTAGACAAGTGATTTTGGATTTATCTATGTTTTGCTTTGCTTTACTTTAGGGAGATAATTATTTGTGAACTGTATGATTATTATATTCAGGAGGGAGAAAATAAAAATAAGACCTGTGTGCACACAGCCATTCTGCCCAAATTATTTGATATTATTTATTGGTAAATTATTATGGCATTGGTGAAAGCTTGATATTGGGTTTGTATGTAATAAGAGTTGTTTTTTTGTTTGTTTATTGAAGTAGAGAGAGGGGAAGAAATGGGTATAAAATAGTAAATGGTTCTATCACTGTAATTTCCTTAAGAAGATTGAAAACCCATATTTAATTCATATATGTGTTTGCCTTCTAATTCCATTGGGGCAAATTAAAACATTATGGATAGAATTTTGTTTCCTAGTTTGAAGAAATATTTTTATTTGATGAATATTATCATATATTTTCAGGTGCTGTAGCTTCTATGTTTTGGGTTGATGCTGAATTAGGGGTTGATATTTATCTTGATGGTAAGTTTAGAAATTAATTTTTAAAAAAATTTTCAAGTAAAATGTTAATGTTATGGTTAAGATCATTTTTGTTTATTCATATTATACTTTTAATTCCTTGTATTGGTACTCTTTTTAAGCTTGTTTAGTTTGATGATGAAATAAGTCTTTGTTCATACTGATTCTGAAGCCCCAGACAGTAGTAGAACTAGATATCAATCATAATCTCAACTACCAGTTTAGTGCTTCCATTAAGGTTTTCCTTTTAAAATACTATGTAGATTTTCTATATTCCCTGTTGTTTAATTTATGTGCTCAGTATATATTAGAGCTTTTTATTTTAAATAACATATATAGTATGAGGATCAAATTTCTGCTTTCATTTTCCATTAAAAATAAGAATGAAACAAAGCCCCCTACCCCTTGCTCTCTTTACCATAACACTTTTGGGCAATCTTATTTGTAGACTTCATTTAAGACACATTAGAAACCTTCTGGATTAGGCAGATATGTTCCCTGCAACACCCCACACCTAATTCTTCACCTTTCTGTGGACCATATTTTTCATAGACTAAGGGGTGAACTTTAAGAATGTTTGAAGCTGGGCCTCATCATTTGGCCCTAATATATATGGAATGTAGCTGGTTAAATTCCTTAGGCGTCATCAAACTCATTCTGCTGTTGTCCTTCGAAAAAATTATTTAGCATATAAATTCAGAGATTGCCAAACGAATTGATCATTTGGAAACTTAGGTACACCTTAGATAAAACAGTTGTGTGAGTTAGATTGGTGAGAGATATTCTAAGATGCCTCAGATTTGTTAAGCAATAATTTAAATAAGAAAAGTCTCGATTTTGATTATGGGAAAATAAAGATAAGCTGTCTTGTGTAATTTATCACATTCCACTTTATATTATGAAATTTGTCTCATGTTTTGGATTGTAAGCTTTTTAAAGGCCAGAGAAATCTTATTTTCCTTTTTATTTGTTTGTTTAATTTTAAATATTTGTTTTTATTATGTCCCATCTAGTGCCTTAAAATAGTGCTAGGTTCATGTTTGAAATGCATCTGCTTACTAATGGAATTGAATTAAATTGCTGTGCTGGCAAGAGAAAAAAACCAGTATTTTATTGAGTGACATTTGTGAACTGAAATAGACTAGTTTTAATTCTTAAATATAAAGATGATTAAA
This sequence comes from Tursiops truncatus, assembly GCF_011762595.2. Classification (NCBI taxonomy): domain Eukaryota; kingdom Metazoa; phylum Chordata; class Mammalia; order Artiodactyla; family Delphinidae; genus Tursiops; species Tursiops truncatus. The sequence goes on from NC_047039.1 coordinate 64,701,795, forward strand.
AGATTTATTCCTTTGTAGGTATCATAACTGTTGTGGATTCAAAATATGGATTAAATGTAAGTTGAAAGATTGCTATGAGTTACTAATTGTTAAGAGCTGGTTATATGGGGTTTGATTATATTAGTTTTTCTGTGTTTGTGTCTGTTTGAAATATCCTTAACAAAAATATTTTTCTACTGTAAATATAAAAGATAGTACTTTTTAAAGTGGCAGTAATATTATCAGAAACTGTGTGTCTTAAGCCAGTGAGTTACATTTTTAATTTAATATATCATATTTTGGAAGTTTAAAAAGCATGAAGAATAATAAAGCAAATACTTATGGTAAAAAAAAAAAGTTTTTTTTAAAGTATCCTGAACAATAGATGAAATTTGTGTGTGTCTTTTAATTATTATTTTGTGTTTCTAAGTTAAATGTTTATTTTCTGCTTCTCTGGCTTGATGTGATAAAAGTTTGAAGTGTAATATTTTGTAATAAGGGTAATACAGGATAAAGTTTGGGTATGTGTAACCCCTCACTAGGATTCAGCCCCAATGTTGATAAGTTTTTCTGTTTGATAGAGGAAATTGAGCTTGATAAAGCATATGAGAGCTTATTTTTCTTGTTAAACTGCTGTCAGACACAAGCTGCAGATAATTGAGTTTTTAAAAAATATATTGCTTTCCCATATTTTGAAGAAATCAGGATTTATGCCTAGGTTTAGGGAGGAGAAACTCTCCTTTAAAAGGCATCTTGCTGTGAATGTTTTGCGACTAGCAAGGTCCTGAAATGCATTTAAATGAATTTCAGTTCACAAAATGCACTTAGTAAGATTTTAAAATGCATGTTGCCGCATAAAGTAAAGTGGTGTTTCTCAACTTCCCAAGTGAAAAATTACTAGAGGCAGAAGAGAGTGAAATTATCCTCCATCTCCTGACCCAGTCTGGCGATATGAATAGTGCCCAAAGTAATCATTTCTTAGAAGTTTAAATTTAATGTTTAAAAATTCATGTCCATTTTGTATTCTATCCGACAATATATCTGAATTTCTTAATTTGAACAAGTTTGTTTTTCTTCCAAACCTTTAATTAGTATGGCAAGCTTGTCAAATGGTTACCAATACCCCTTCATTGGCCCTTCAGTTCCCTCAGGGATAGAGCACCCTAATTTGAGAAGTTTGGGAGATGATTCCTTTTTAGATTTTTAAGTCAAAATTTATTAATAGTCTTAAGAACCAAAGAAAGACCCCAGATATTACAGTTTTTACTCAGAAATATTCCAACTGTTCTGAAATCATGATATTTCTAGCAAAATGTTTACAGAGGAAGCAAAAAAAAAAAAGTCAAATTCTTCACTCTGAATGTTTATTAAAGGGCATGTTTGAATCCATCTCCTATATAGATTTATTGCCAAATTTGGGATATCTTCAGGATGGATAGTAGAATCTTTTTTTTTTTGATAGACTTACAGTACCAGACCCAAAATCAAACTCTATGTATTTATGATTATGGGAATAATTTTATATGTATATTTGGATGTGGAAAGGAGTTAAATAGAATCTACCATGAGTGTGATAGAGGCCAAAAAAACCCAAACCAACATTCTGAATAATGCAGACACAGCAAACGTTTAACCCCCTCCCACCTTGATAAAACATCTTAAATTATTAAATCAATATACCTACACAAAACTGACATGCTGTCAGGATAATGGAAACTTTAGATTTTCTAAGTCAGGTGCCAAATAAATAACTTTTCCTTTATATAAAGGATTTGCCAACTTGTCTAATCCTCTGGTTGCAAAGCTTGACCTCAGTAGCTGCTTGTGATTCAGAGAATTCTGAGGCAGTACAAGTAATGACACTTGGATAATGGGCAGCAATTTAAGGGTGTCATGCTTCACAGAGCCAGCCCATCAGAAGTAAAGCTGAGAAATGGTACCTTGTGGCCAGCCAGCCAAATTGAAACTGAAGTGGTAATTGATATCATGGGCTATCACTCTAATGGGATTGTCACCCATTGATCTGAAATATTCATTTTTTAATCATGGGCAAATAATTGGACAACTTCAAATGACAGCTCTCTATTCTCAGGACTTGACACCCAGGCTACTGACATTGTCCTTTTCAGTTCTACAAAAGTGACAGCATTTAATGCAATAGAATCAATGAATGAAGTTACACAGAAAAGGTCAAGTCAGAGGTTTCTTTTTGGTTCTTCTGTTATATTGCACAAGCTGTTGAAACAATTCAGTCAGAAAACAGTTTGGCTTGGAAAAGACAAGAAAATAAATAGACTGACATTATGCAATAATCTTTTCTTAAAAGCTAAAATAGTGTTAGATCTATAACCAATCCATTGGAAAGAAATAGCTGCTGCTGCTTTTTTTTAAAATGTCACTGACATCTTTGACACTAGATTTCTTTCCACTTTGGTCAACAACAGTGTTTCTTTCTTTCTTTCTTTCTTTCTTCCTTCCTTCCTTTCTTCCTTTCTTTCCTTTCTTTCCTTTCTTTCCTTTCTTTCCTTTCTTTCCTTTTTCTTTCTTTCTTTCTTTCTTTCTTTCTTTCTTTCTTTCTTTCTTTCTTTCTTCCTTCCTTCCTTCCTTCCTTCCTTCCTTCCTTCCTTTCTTCCTTCCTTCCTTTCTTCCTTCCTTTCTTTCCTTTCTTTCCTTTCTTTCTCTTTCTTCCTTTCTTTCTTTCTTTCTTTCCAGCTTGTTTCTGTTTCTGCAGAAAAGCCCTTAATGAAGTTGTGTCATACGGTGGTGTTATTTCAAAGGATTCCTTTCTTTCTTATGCTGTGCTAAGTTAGAGGGTGGAACCTTAAGCTTTTTGATACGTTGGATTAATTAGTACCAAAATTTTTCTGGTCTTTTTTTTGATGTATAAGCAAAAGCCACAGTCTCTAAGCAGAGATGAGGAATCCGTTGGGGATATACGCATACACACACAGACACACACACACACACACACACACACACTATTTTGAAAAAAATTTTGCAAAAATTTTTCCTTCATTGCCTGTACAGGTAAAATAGAATGTCACAATTTCCATTTTTTCACTTTGTAAATGGGAGTCATCTGACTTAATGACTAATGGTGTATAATGTGCTGCTGGAGAATGTCCTTTTGAATAGCAGACATTGGTTTTAGTCTTTTTGCAAAGTTTGATTTGGGAAGGTAAGAAGTTGCATAAGGGAAATGGGCTGATATCCAGAGAAAATAAATGTTAGTGTGCATTTATTATTTGTTTATGTTTGTATAGCCTTCATATGTGCATAGAACGAGGGACATTTATCTCTTCTGCTTTTTTATATGTTTATTACATATCATATTCTTAATAGAGTTGTACCTATTGGCAGGTTTTTATTATGGGGACTTTTAACGTGTTTTTATATTTGATACTTCTTGACTTCCTAGAGGTCATGAAATGTTAGTCCATCCCCGTTAGCTTTGAGTGAAAATTTCTAATCTTCTGGAGATTAGATTAGATGCATTAAAAACATGAGTTACTTTGTGAAATATTAATACTATTTTATTAGTTACATTTAGGTATGGATATTCAAAAACAAATCTCTAATTTTCTTACCATATCTTTTTATACACCTCCAGCTCACAGCCAAAAAGTCTCAAATTCATATATAAATAAATCTTCCAAAAGGTCAAAAATACAATATTTTGCAAATATTTCAAAAATTTAAAAGAACTTCCATATTATAGGATCATTCAGAGACAGATACCTTGCTAAAAATACATCTTTACTAAACAGATTTACTGCTGAAAAGAAAGGGAGTTGTTGCTGCACATTATGTAGAACTTTTCAGATAACAACATCCATGTATCTATGTCAACAAATGGGAGGTGTTAACTAGAATTCATTCAATAAGTATTTGTTGAACCTGGGTGCCAGGTACTATTCCTGGGATGGTAATAGCCCTTATTCTCTAGAGGACATAATGAAAGGATTTGTTATAGCCTCAGGCCAACAGTAATTAGCAAAAATAGTAAACTTGGTCTTTTGATAAGAAACAATTTTTAATACAATATTCTTCAAGTTCTGTGATTTTCATAATTTCAGAGTGGGTCTGCAGTTGAATTTATAAGGTTGTACCTAAAGTGGAGATCAGTACATCATTACTCTAGTTTTAGTTTAGGCTAGCTTCCCCAAAAATAAAATTTGGCAAACTTTTAGAAGAAAAAAGGTTTTCTCTATGGATTTTACCAAGACTATTAAATAAAATGATTACCAACTTGCTCTTAGGTCCCAAACTATCCAAATACCTTAATGATCTACCTCTTCATGAATTGTAAAACTGATTTGATGAAATAATTTTGAATATAACTTTTAGGTAATCTTTATACATACACTTTTATGCAGTTATTAACATTTGTGTAACGCTGTTTGCAAGACTGATTTTATATGACATAAACAGCTCTCAGGGCTTCCCTGGTGGCGCAGTGGTTGAGAGTCCGCCTGCCGATGCAGGGGACACGGGTTCATGCCCTGGTCCGGGAAGATCCCACATGCCGCAGAGTGGCGGGGTCCCTGAGCCATGGCTGCTGAGCCTGCGTGTCCGGAGCCTGTGCTCCGCAATGGGAGAGGCCACAACAGTGAGAGACCCACGTACTGCCAAAAAAAAAAAAAGCTTTCACAAAGATTTAAAAATTATATTCATTTTCCTTCTGTTGAGGCCATTTTCATTTTTGAAAAATCACCCTATGGTAAGGTATCCCATGATGGTGACAGTGTTAGATTTAGCTTCTTTTTTATAAATTGAGAATAGCCATTTCCCATAATCGTTATGAAGGCTAAATGAGATGTTTGTAAAAGGATTTAATAATTTGTGGAGTTCAATTCAAATACAAAAAGTATTATATAATCAAATTGCCTCTGACATCAGTAGGCAGCTTTTTATTGTGACAGGAAACATCTATTGAGGGTTAAGGTAATGAAGGTGGAACATTTTTCAGAGAAGAACCTTATGACACTGGTGACTTTAGGGATATAAATAAGATTATGGAAAAATAATAACTACTTCCAGAGAGATCAAAATGACCTCGTGGGCTTCTAAGCCAACATCAAAGTATTTTTTGGCACTAGCTTGACTCTGGTAGGGTGCAAACTAAACAGTTGCCCAGAGAGGCCAAATCATTCAAGTGTGGGTTTCAGAATGATAACCTGCTTTATGCTGGGTATAGGGCTGTGTCCTTCCCACAGCTAATTTGTTCCTAGGGAATTGGAAGGGCCCAGTATGAGTTCATAGTGTGTATGGTTCTGCGGTGGGGGCTGGGAGGTGGGGTAGGATGAAGGAAAGTCTAGTAGACTTTTTAAAAGTACAATTTCAGTGGTTATCTCTTTTTTTTAAATAAGTAATAATAAATATTTAGAACAAAGACAGTTTTGTAAAAAGGAAATTGCCTAGAATCTGAACTATAATGTGCTGTGTTTTTATGACATTATTTAAATCTGGAGGGTTTTCCATTTACGAAAAAAAGAGGTCAGGGGACAAAGTTTAAGCCCTCACACCTCACAGGTTCACTGTAGGGAAAAAATTACAAATGAGGAGGAAAATGCGTTCAGATAGAAAAGTTAGTCCTGAATTTGGGTATTCAGTAATAGAACTTGTTGAAGTTTTTATTGGAGGCAAGCAAGGAGTCCCTAAAGTAAAATCCTTTGTGTTGACATTAGGTTATGTGTTACACCACAGTAACTTTTGTTCAAACTTTGTTTTTATTTAGCATTTAGCAGAAGAAAAACCTGATGGCCTTATCAATGAAGCTTCTAGGTATTCATTTATTTAAAGTATATATTGATTACTGGCTAAATGGAAAAAGAAAATGATTGATATGAAAAACAAAAGCTGAGAAACATAAAAACATAGTCAAGGAAGATCTTTTCTCTATTTAAAACTATATTATAGCATAAAGTGAGTGCTGAGCACGGGAGTTTTTTGTGAGGAACTTGGAAGATGTTCACGTTTAAAAATATTTTCTTGTTCTCATACAATTTCTTTGGGATTGAAAATGATTATTAAAAAAGAGTTGAGGGCTTCCCTGGTGGCGCAGTGGTTGAGAGTCCGCCTGCCGATGCAGGGGATGCAGGTTTGTGCCCCGGTCCGGGCCACAGCAGTGAGAGGCCCACGTACCGCAAAAAAAAAAAAAAAAAAAAAAAGAGTTGATTCACTTCCTGTCTTCTTTAACAGTAATTCAGTTGATTCAACTGTTCACTGTTACTCAGAGCAACAGAGGAATAAATATGGAAATAGTTGCAATTTGGCATTTAGAACATTTTTTGTTTAAATACCTGTATGTTCCTAATTGGGTTCTCTTTAGACTTATGAATATTTAAATTGGTTTGCCTACCCTAAGCATATTCTTGCTAATGGGAAAAGAGTTTTGGGATAGACAACAGTCACTAAATACGCTCTTGGGTTTAAAAGGGAGGTCTCCCTCCACTCCAAGATTTGCTACAGATGATCTTGACATAAATAATAGACTGCAAGGAGGTGACTGATTCCCTATCATTTTAGAATATGGTACTCTGTTGTTTTGTAATCCTGCCTGAACACTTCATTTGTTATTTAGCTATGATTCACATTAGACTGAACTTAAATATTTTTGTAACTTTTTCCTTATTAAAATATGTTTGTTATAGAAAATATAAGCCAAATAGAAAAGAGCAAAATATTATAAAAGCCAAAAAAAAGTTAAATATAGGAGCCCTCCAATTTGAAGATTGCAACTGTCTATATTTTGAGATGTGCACATTCAATCTTTATTCTTATGAAATTTACTTGAATAAAAATGGGATTGTGATGTACATACTGTTGAAACCCGCTTTTCAGTGAACTGAAGTTGATTTATTTTTGAGAATTTGGTTGTTCTTTGAAATAATTAGCTATACCTTCAGGTAGCATAAAACCAGTATTGGGAACAAATAGTCTAGTTATTAAACTTTCCTGAAGAATTGAGGAAATTTTAAAGAATCCTCAGCTTTACTACTCCTGTTAATAGAAAATAGAGTTTCTAATTATAGTAAGCTATTTTGTTATCCAGCATTGTGTCAACTGGATTCTTTAACTTGAATTTCTGTAGTTTATCTGTTTTACAGAGAAAATAAATATTCGTAGTGATGAAGATAATTGTTCAAGATTCAAGTGTAGTTTTTTTAAAAAAACTGTTCAATGTAGTATTAATGTTAAGTGAACTTGTTCTTTGTATTTCTTTGAAAATTATGGTAATTATTACGTGGAATATTTTAATAAGTAGAGTGTCTTTGTTCGTACCACATTGGATATCGGAATTTTATGCATTTGTTTTACAAAGAAAATCATGAGTTGAAAATCATCCTAATTGTAAACTATCCTTGATTGTAAACTTTTTGAGGCTTATCTTTGTAGTTTCAGAGTAGCAAGTAAGAGAACTTAGTAAATATTTTTTGAATGAATAATTTGAAATCTGAGTTTATATAGTGATGAATACAATTCATCCTTACTAGTTGAAGGATGATAAATAGTTTAGGAGTAAATTAAATCATTACATAGAGTACTATATCCTTCTTAGCTGCTAATTGATCTTGAGGAGCTGTTTCTTATTTATTTTTAATTTCTTAACATTTCTCTTGACATCTGTTATTTGTTTGCTACTTTAGGCAAGTTGCTTTGGCGGATATCATCATCCTCAATAAAACAGACTTGGTTTCAGAAGAGGATTTAAACAAATTAAGAACAACTGTTAGGTACAAAATTAGAAATGTTTGTTAAGTACCTACAAATTCAAAATGTGCTGTACGGAATATTTTTACCATGACTATTGCCCTGTAGAAATTTAAGGTTCAAGGTTGACTTGCTTCAGGTATCATTAGGGAATCACATATTTTGTTGTTGCCTAATTGGCTGTTATGTAAATAGTGGTATATAAAATTGTTCCCCATTGCTTACAGAATATACAGTTGAACCTTGATCAACACAGGGTTTGAACTGCCCAGGTCCACTTATACGTGCATTTTTTTCCAATAAACATAGTATCCGTGTTTTCATTGTACAGATCTTTAAGTTAACTAAGTATGGGGAAAAGTTTGTGTTCAATTAGAGATCATAATATGTGGAATTAAAAGAACTAGGGTTTGAGTCCTGATTCTGTTCAAACCCTTTCAGCTTCTTGCCCTTGGGTAAGTCATTTATCAATTCCTTTGTTTTTGAGGCAGAGATAGCAGTATGAGGATTTTCGATGGTGAGGGGGCTTGGTGCCTCTAACCCCTAAGTTGTTCCATGGTCAACTACAGTTCAAAGTTCATGACTGGTATTCAGGGTCTTCTGACTCCCTCCTCATTTTCCTGTCTTCTCTTTGACTCCTTCCCTACATGAAGTGCCCTAACTTTACCCAGGACGGTTTACTTATTTTCTCATGGAGGTATCTTACCAAATCCTTTCTTTACTCTTAATGTATTCTCAACTCTCACTCTGTCAGTCCTTGAATTCCTTCTTTTTCTCTGTTTTTCTTTTATTTTTTTAAGGTATTTTAGCCATTCTCTGGAACTTATCCCTTCCTCCCACCTCTTTCTCCCTCCTTCCTGCGAAGTCTTCCCTGTCTCAGGTGGTTTCACTTTTCCCTGAACCCTCATTGACTTTGGTCTTCCTTAACTGTCATCTAACCATGCCTGTTTTCCAGCTAGCTTTAATGTCTTCAGTGTCCGTGGCCAAGGCTGATCAACATAGGACAATATGAATGGTACTCAGATATGTGTTAAAAGATCCAACAGTCATTTGGACTTTTCAAATGAGGTTAGAGTTCAGGGACTTTTAATTATTTTGTAAGACCTAAACTGATAAAAGCCATCTACAGAGAAACGTTTGATAGCTTTTATTATTGGTCATCTTCAGTGCGTACAATCTGCTGACATCAGATTTTGAGTTTGTCAGTGCCAGTTCATATAATATATGTTATGAATTGAATCAGTAAAGGTAAAGCTCATTAGGATTTTGGCTGCAGTGGTTAATGATTGCAGAAGAAAGAATTCATATTTTTCTTCTTATTTGGCTTATTTTAGTAGTAATATCCTCTTAGATTTTACTATAAAAAGCTGTAAGAATGTCTCCATGTGGAGGGTAGGTAGTGCTGTGTAGTATTGAATAATGTTTAAAATCATGGACTTTGGAATCTGCATTTGGTTTGAGGCATTGTTGGTAAGCTTCACACAGTGCCTGATACATAGTAAGTGCTCTGTTAGCTATTATTATCATTATTAGATTGTAGATTTTTTTCTTAGTTTACATAGTAATTTCCATTACAGTGAATAAAAAAATGAAAGAAATAGAAAGATACTTGATATTTTTGAAAAGTCTAGAAAGATGAAAGTGGTGAATGGAGATTATTTCTTTTACCCCTTTTGACACTGGTCTCCTAAATTTTGTTTCTCTTTTCAAAATCCTATGCATCATTGTGATTGTAGAATGGGGAACATAATCTATGTCGAACGGGGGACATAATCTATGTCACAAACATTTTTGGCATAAAAAGAGAAATTGTTACTACTGGGCACTTCTATCCCCATACTGACTATGTAAGCTGGATCTCTAATACGAGCAGTATTGACATTAGCCAGCTTGTTGCCAGCCTGTACTGTATAGCAATACCAGAAAAGAATTTGACAAAGCACTTTGATAAATTACAGACCCTTTGGGCTTTTTACCCTCCATTGTACCTCAGACTTGCGACTTACTCAGAATTAGATTTGAAGAGTTGGAAGAAGATAAACATGTTTGAGAGGAACTAGCCTTCAGGTTATAGAGTATATTCAAAAGAGAAGATTAAGAGTTTTGTGAATTAATAGAGAGACTTGCCTCAGAATCATTGGGAAGCCTTACCCATGAGAACAAGCTTGAACAAATAGCACATATCTTCATCAAGTAACCCTAAAGGCAATGGAACTGATGATATAAATAGATGAGGTGTACAGTTTACTGCAAAGGATTTAATAAGTATTTTTGGCGCCATACAAAAGGGAGCAGTATTTCATTATCTTTGTATCAGAAAGGGGAGGCCTGGCAGAGTAGGTAGAGATCCTAGCTAGAGAACTGAAGAGGTATTCTATTAAAAAACTGGATGTGGGGCTTCCCTGGTGTCGCAGTTGTTGAGTCCACCTGCCGATGCAGGGGACACGGGTTCGTGCCCTGGTCCGGGAAGATCCCACATGCCGTGGAGCGGCTAGGCCTGTGAGCCATGGCCGCTGAGCCTGCGCGTCCGGAGGCTGTGCTCCGCAACGGGAGAGGCCACAACAGTGAGAGGCCCGCGTACCGCAGAAACAAAACAAAACAAAACAAAACAAAACAAAACTGGATGTATGGCTGAATACTGAGGACAGGCTGGGGTCAAAGCCACTCGTAACGAGGTTTTTATATCTAGTGTGTGTATAGCCATTTCCACAGTGTGTGTTGAGGACAATTAGGTGTCAGTTAAAAGTTTATCTACTCATTTTAAGAATATTAGAATTACTGGCCTTTTATAAATCATTTTTTCTAAAGTGAAGGGTCTTTATATAAATCACAAAGTAGCCCCTAATCTTTCAGTTGTGCAGTAGGTTTTTGCATATCATGTTTTAATGCATAAGTGGAATGTACCTGATTTATGATTAGAAGGAAAAACTAAACTATGAAAAATGTAAGTTTGTTTTTTATTGTTCTCTAGCTTTAGGATATATTTGTATATGCTTACTTCATGTTTTAGAAATAATGTGATAGAATGGTTTTTTAAAAAGTTAACATTTTTTTACTTTCCTCATTTTTATATTTATTTCAGATCAACAAATGGACTGGGAAAAATTTTAGAAACACAAAAATCAAGGTAATTTTAAAAGCTGTTACTAATATTAACAATAAATAATTTTAGTTAATAAATATTAAGTAATCGATAACTATGTTTGATTCTAATATAAGGAAGATACATGTGCATTTAAAAAAAATTAGGCCCAAAAGGTTGTTTTGAATGCTCTTTATAAATTAGTTTGGCACATTTAGTTAATATATTGTAACTGAGGTCTTGTAACTAAGACCTCAGAGCCATGATTACACTGTAACTGTGCTTTTGCTTTAATGAGGAAGAAAACATAGGATTTTGAACCACTCAAGGAAGTAATTAATATAGAAATCTGAAAAAGTATACTATTAGGAATCTTATCTTAATTTGAGATATTTAGATGGCTTTTTAATATTTTAAAAACTTTTTGAGTGTTTAATAGTTGCAAAAATAATGTCATGTAAAAATACATGGAACCTTTACATTTAAGTTCCTGATGCATTCTTTTTAAATATTTTGATTTTGATTTCCTATAGGTTCTTCTCTCTTTTTAATTTTGTTCGTACAGATGTGCCTTACTTTATAAAACAGATGTGTTCTTAAAACATCTGTAAAATGAATTTCTGTAGATTGAACTCTATTTTGCATTGAGTGCTATCATGATTTCAGAAAATTTCTGTACAGAGGTATTTTTATTAACCTTATTTTTTAGCAAGAATGGCTTAGCAGCTGTTAGACCCAGCAACATGCAGCTAGAAGCTCTGAGGCTCACAGCTGGCAGTGTAGTGCCACCCAGTTCTCAATTCAGAGATTCTGTCCTCGGAAGTACAGCAAAGGCCTTAGTTGAGTGGCTTGTCTTGCCATGGTAGAGATTAGAGGTGCTGACAGACTACCATAATGTTAGGCAGTAACAGCAGCAGCTGCTTATATGCATGTGAACAGCTGGGGAATTAATTTGGCATGCATTCTCAGAAGCCACTCTGCTGGTAGAGGTAGCAGAAGAATGCCTTAGTGTTAAGTCCTCTATAAGCATATACCACATGTGCTCCCTTCATTTCAAATTCCAGTGTAGAAGGTCTGTGATAACCTAACTCATACCATGAGCCATTCCTTGGTATCTGTCTTCTTCCTGTTGCGTTACCATTTTCTTTCTTCTTAAATTTTCTGCTTTTTACAAAATGACACAAAGACAACCACATAATGCTTAATTAAGTTTTTAAAAATCATACCCATAAATAGCTGTGGTTTTGTTGTAATAGCATTTGTTCAGTTTGTATTTACAAATATTGTAAATCAGTTTTTTTTGCCAGTACATCTGAGAATCTAGGAGCTTTCTTAAATAAAGAAAAAATTTTAATTTTCTTTCTTAAAAAAATTTTAATCTCTTAAGCATCTTGTGTTTGGCAAACGCTTACAATAGTAAAATGACAGTCATAAAACTGCTATAAACGTGTAGAAAAGGCTTACCTTGAGTATTTAAGTTAAGAAATAAGAATGGCGTAGTATGGTCTCATTGGTGAGACTTAAGTTGATTTTGAGGCAAATGGAAGTTCTGATGGACTTCAGGAGTGGAAGATTAGAAGAAGTGCCATTCTTATCTTTTCCAGACTTTTTTTTTAAATCTTGGAGATTAAGTGGACTGGATAGAGAAAAACCAAAGTCCAGTTGATCAATAATAAGTTAATCAATTCAACAGTTTACTGATCATTCTATTAGTTGCTAGGCATTTCATGGAATGTTGAGGATTTAAGCAATATATAAGGTAAAAACTCTGCCTTTAAAATTACTCATTTGGGAGAGGCAAGAAAATAAGCAAAAATCAATATATTAAATATTATCAATATAACAGTAACATTAAATGCACAGGATCCTATAAGATCAGGAAGATAGAGGAACAACTATTCAACTCTTCTTGATGAAGAGTCAGAATATTTTGACTGGTAAGGTTATCATTGACTTGAATCTTGAAGAATGAATAAGAGTTTTCCAGATAGACAAGAGTAGCAGTGGCTTTCTTGACATAAGGAAGATTTTGTATTCCAGAACCTGTGAATATTTTAGAATGGCTAGAACACATTGTGTTATATTGTGGAGAGAAAAAGAGGTATGACTGTGGAGATGGAGAAATTACCACAAAGGGTCTTGAACACCATGACACATGGTTTGGATTTTCTCCTGTAGGCAGCAAGGAATTAATGAAGGATTTTAAAAGCAGTATGAGGGCTTCCCTGGTGGCGCAGTGGTTGAGAGTCCGCCTGCCGATGCAGGGGACACGGGTTCGTGCCCTGGTCTGGGATGATCCCACATGCCGTGGAGCGGCTGGGCCCGTGAGCCATGGCTGCTGAGCCTGCGCGTCCGGAGCCTGTGCTCCGCAACGGGAGAGGCCACAACAGTGAGGCCCGCGTACCAGAAAAAAAAAAAAAAAAGCAGTATGACTCTTGGGAGGTGGATTGAATGTGGTGCTATTCTCCAAGTTAGGAAATACAGGAAGGAGGGGCAACTTTGGGGTAGGGTAGTGATAGCAGTGGGTTTGGTAAAGGGGATTAGTTCCGTTTTGTAAACATTGAGTTTGAGATGCCACTAGGGAGGGCATTTGGAAATTTAGCTCTACAGTTCAAGACTTACTATTGGATGGTATCAACAACTCGTAGGTCTGGTGGCCCCTGTTTCTGAGACTCACTGAACTTTGAAAAGACGACTATATCTCTGGAGTAGTAGCTGAACTCCCCTCCCCTGAGACAGCCAGAGCCCTCTTCCTTTTTCATTCTCCTGTCCTTGGTCTTAAGTGACTTAAAGCAGTCTTTAGACATACAGATAATTGAAAGCTCCTCATAGAGAAAAGATTAGATACTCCTGGCATGGATAGTTCAAGAAATTAGGAGAAAAGATGAGCTTTGGAACTTTTTTCCTTCCCCTCTGTTTGCTTCATTCTCCCATTCAGTTTTTACATGATGGTAATAGTCTATTTATTTTTTCTGTGTTAATGTTTTGGAAAAGATCTGATGTTTTTATCTCTGAAGGGGGAAGTTAAATAAAATTTGATGCCATGAAAATTAGTTTTCTAGTTATATGCCTTGGATGAGTGAAGGAATTTACTTTTGATAGTGGTACTAAAGTCCATGGCAACTTTCATCTGGAACCTTAGACTTTTTCCTCTTTTATTCTCCATTGAGAATCTGGTGAGATACAGTGAGAGACTTTGATATTTTATTATTCTCTGTAGAATTTAACCTGTATAGGTCTTTTGTTGATCCTATCTGTTTTGAAAATATCAAAAGAATCTGGGTACAGAGCAGAATTATTTCTAAATCTATGATATGTATTCTCAAGGACACTGTTGCAGTGAAAACTGTAGTGTATTTAGAAACTTGTGTTTCAAACTGACTTTTGGTATTCACACAGTTGACCTGAATTTTGATATTTACACAATTAGCATGTGTAAACTTTTTGAACTTTAAGCTATTTCCTAAGTTAAAGGTGATAAACTTGGTGGAAAACTTCATCCACTTGGCACCTGTCAGTATAAATATTTGCTCAACTGTGATGGTGTGAAAGGAAATAGGTTTAATGTTAAGGCTTTGGTCTCTTATGTAAATTGATATTCAAAAATTTCTTATGGAACATTTACTTCTTTGCTTGATTATTTTCCTAATTCTGTTCATCTAGAATGTCCAGAATTTGAAATGTTACAGTCTGTTAATATAGAACTCTGGAGTATTCTTCTTTTAATAAGATGGGAATTTGTCTGCCTTGTGCCAGGAGAGGTGTTCACAATCTAACAGTATCGTTGCCATAAGTATGAATATATGGCAGCCTGTTGAGAATGAACAAAGCAGACACAGCTGGTCAGCCCTAAGTTAAAGAGGATGGCTTTTGCATGTTTTTGTATTTGAAAAAGTTTTGAATTTGCAAAGTTTTGTTTTCCTTGTGAGAAAATTTAATAAATGTTTGGCAAATCCCTGGAGTATGATTTTGAGACTTAATTATAGTTGTCATTTTCTTCAAACATTCCTTCATTATAGCTTTGATTATGGAGAAATCACTGTCCTTTACTGTTTCATAGGCTGACGTAAAATTTGGAACTCAAATCACTAGTCTTTATAAATTTACTTTTATGTATTTAAACCAAACCTAATGCTAATTGTGATATAATCTCTTCTGATTTTTAATCTCTGCTTTCCTAATAAATTAGGCTTAATTACCACCAAATAATTATAATAGAAATAATGTTTATTCAGACAGAGCACTAACTGGGAAGTTTCAGTCTATATGCAACCCCATCTGAAGGAAATAAAATCAAACCACATTCTTTAGATGTAGATAAGGGTCCTAGAGTGAATATTTATACATTGATTGTTTGACTCCTCATATTCTTATGATACTACCTGTTGTATCATGAAAGCAGGGAGGTGGAGTAAAAGAAATACAGAAATTCCAATGTACCTATACTACTGTGTTATTTCCATTTGTTCAATTTCCCTCATTTCATCTTTTGAGTAATAAACTGCTACTTTTGAAAATTTTCAGTTCTTTAACTGATTTTTTTTTTGGCTATAAAAATATAGTTTGAAAAGCTCAAATTTTCAGGATTGAAAAGATAATTGAAGGTAAAAACAAACCAAAAAAACCACTACAGTTTATTGAAGCAATAACCAAGTAATTTTCTGCCTTGGTCTTAAACCATTTATTCAATTTTTAAAATTTTATAAATTCCATAAAAATTTTTTTACAACAGCTTTTTGTTCCTTGCCTGTCATTTTATTTTTCCCAAAATAGTATATACTGATTAACATTTATGTTTGCATTTCTAGCAGAATAGAGATTTTTTTTGATTAATTGAATATATTTTACAGAAATTAACACTTCAAAATGGTTTTCTTTCTTATAGAGTTGATCTCTCAAGTATATTAGATCTTCATGCCTTTGACAGTCTCTCTGGAATAAGGTATGTTTCCTGTATTTTGGTCACTTTTATTATAATGTACTTTTTATTTCACAGTTATAGGAGTTACAGGAATGATTTACACAGATGCACATTTGATTTATGCTTCCTGTCATTTCTTTGGCATACACGACCATTCCTAATGATTACATTCTTGAAAGTTTTGCTAAATGTATGTTCGGAAATCACGTGTATTCTCCTACAGAAATTATAGTGTAAATGGTAGTTAACTTTAGAAACTTATTGTTAATATTTCTTTACCAACCACTATGTGTAATTCTTTCCATGAGAAAATGTATGAAATACATAGAAAATTTTAGTTCGGCGTGTTCCCACAGATACTCCCTTTCCCGTAGTGATGGATCAGTTTCCTGCCTCTTTCCCCAGAGAGAATCCTTTTGATAGGGAAAGAAGAACAAATGGTTTTTCCCTGGACATCGATATCTTTTTTTAATCATCCTTACCCATTTTTAAGTGTACAGTTCAGTAGTGTTAAGTATATTCACATTGTTTGCAGTGGATCTACAGAACTTTCTCATCTTGCAAAACTGAAACCCTATACCAGTCGGATCACAACTCCTGGTGTTCCCCTCCCTGCAGCCCCTGGGAACCACCATTCTGTTATGTTTCTAAGAATTTGACTACTTTAGGTACCTCAAATAAGTGAAATCATACATTATTGGTCTTATCATGACTGGCTTATTTCACATAGTTCTCAAGTTTCATCCATTTTGTAGCATGTGACAACATTGTCTTTTTAAAGGCTAAATAATATTCCATTTTATGTATATACCATTTTTTCTTTATCCATTTATTCATTGATGGACATTAGGTTGCTTCTTCCTCTTGACTATTGTGAATAATTCTGCTATGAACATGGGTTGGGTGTGCAAATCTCTCTTCAAGATCCTGCTTTAAATTCTTCTGGATATATGCCCAGAAGTGAGATTGCTGGATCATATGGTAATTCTGTTTTTAATATTTTGAGGAATCACCATATTGTTTTCCATAGCAGCTGCACCATTTTACATTCCCACAAACAGTGCACAAGTGTTCCAGTTTTTCCACATCCTTGCCATTTTCTGTTGTTTTTGGTAGTAGCTGTCCCAATGGATGTGAGGTGATAGCTCACTGTGGTTTTGATTTGCATTTCTCTAACTTTTACTTGTTGGCCATTTGTATATTATCTTTGGAGAAATGTCTGTTCAAGTACTTTCCCCATATTTTAGTTGGATTATTTGGTTTTTTTTGTTGTTGTGGCTGAATTGTAGGTGTTCTTAAATAATCTAGGTATTAACCCCTCATCAGATACATGATTTGCAAATATGTTCTCCCATTTCCTCTGAAGTAAGATGAGTCATAACACCCTTATGTGAAAGGTAACCTCTCTCCACCCAGAGGAAAAGAGCATCCTATCTCTGAAGACAAAGGGAGACACGAGGAATCTGAAGGCATAGGCCTCTGAGTTTCCCCTAGTTTACTACACTTGGCTCATCCTCTGTCCTGTCATATCTTTCTGTGGCTTTTCACTCTTCATCAAACCTAGCACAAAAACACTCAGGTTTAACCATTTCTTCAGGTCTTCATTTCCCTATGAAGGTTCCTTTGTCAAATAAAACCTTTATTAAATAAATGTACATGCTTTTCTGTTGTTAATCTTCATCAGTCTAATTTTCAGACCCAGCCAGGGACTCAAGAGGTAGAGGAAAACTTTTTCCTTCCCTGTGGAAGTTGTAGGCAGTCACTGTCCAACATTAAATATTGAACACAGGGAAAGAACATAGAATTTTTCAAACATTTTCTAAGGTCATTTCGTTCCACACTTAGTGCGTTAGTGACACTTAAAGAAGCAGCTGTTTAAGGTGAAGCCTTGTTCTGGATAACGCCTCTGCATAACTTTTCTTTGTGCTTAGATGCTCAACAAGAGAATCCTTTCCTGAGCAACCAGCTGGGAAGGATTTAATTTGACACTTTCCCTATTAAGACCCCCCAAGGAGACTCATTCCCTCCAACAGTTCCTACAAGCCGTTTCTCTTTCCTAAACTTGCTGTTACTAATTTACCCCTCACTGTTCTTCAAGGCAAAACATCTGCAAGGTTTTAAGTCCTTTTCCTCCTCCCGACCTACCCCCATCAGTCTCTAAAGGTATGCTGCAGTTGTTATAGTTATAATCTATGGCATATTGATCTTTTGCTTTTTCCATATCAGAACAATGCATTTTTAGGATTCTGACCTTTTGTTTTCTCTCAACTACTGGTAACTGACTGTATAGAAGGCTTACATTTACGGATACTGTTTTTTGTTTTTTTTTTAAGTAGGTATATTCAAGGGAAAACATTGATAAAGGAAAAATTTACCCTTCTAATTTTCTTTAGGTTCAGCATTATTTTCATCTGAGGAAGCATGTGGAGAGTTGATGAAATTTTGAGCAATTGTAAAATGCTTATGTATATTTTCCTAGGCCTGTATTAGATCTTTCGGAAATAAAAAAGAAATTTATTTAACATATTTAACCACACCAAATAGTGTTGCTAAAGGTTAGTTTTTATCTCTATTATGTGTATATATATGTATGTAAATGTATATACATTTTTAAGAAAAGTTTTTAAACAGTCTGCCAGTGTTTGTCTATTAGAATATGTAAACAGCATGTAAAATTAGAGCTGTGTAATAGATTCAGTTGTGGAAAGTCTCTCCCTTGTTTAGCTTTGTATCTCTCAGTAATATATAAGGTTAAATCAGAAGTGTATTGAGCTCTGAATTTATAATCAGTTATTATTAGTTTGCAGAGAAAACTTCAGAGTGTGCCAACAACACAACCTCACCTTGATCAGGTAAAAAAATCTTTAAAAAATGTTTTTAAAGTATCTCTTTAACTAAATTGTTCTGTTTAGGATTGTTTTAATAGAATTCTTTTTTGAACTATTTTGACAGTTTTCAGAATTTAAATGCTTTTGAGGTCATCTAATCTAGTTTCTTAATACGTAATAGGAGTTCATCAAACCAGAGTTATTTAGAATCTTAGAAAATCATGCTTTTTAGCTTCTCCATTCCACAGGTCAGTCAACATATTTTGATTAGTTCTTCTGAAGGGAATTACTATATAAAAGCAGCCTGGGGGTTCTTTATGCAGCCTATTTTTAACTATATTTAACTAACTGATTAAGGAAAAGTCTAGTACGGGCATCCGTGGCTAAGTTAAATAAAAATTGACTTTGATTTCACCTTCAGGTAGCACTGTAAATTTGAACTCCTTAAGGTGTTTTTCATGCTCTAAAACTATAATTCCTGAGGTAGATATTGCAGATGCTGGGAACAAAGAAAGTATATTTTCACTGTAACCATCTTTCTTTTAAGCAAGTTGTGGATGGTGGAGCTTAAGTGTAACTTTTTTTTTTAACATCTTTATTGGAGTATAATTGCTTTACAATAGTGTGTTAGTTTCTGCTTTATAACAAAGTGAATCAGTTATACATATGTTCCCATATCTCTTCCCTCTTGCGTCTCCCTCCCTCCCACCCTCCCTATCCCACCCCTCTAGGTGGTCACAAACCACCTAGCTGATCTCCCTGTGCTATGCAGCTCCTTCCCACTAGCTATCTGTTTTACGTTTGGTAGTGTATATATGTCCATGCCACTCTCTCACTTTGTCACAGCTTACCCTTCCCCCTCCCCGTATCCTCAAGTCCATGCTCTAGTAGGTCTGTGTCTTTATCCCCGTCTTACCCCTAGGTTCTTCACGACCTAGCAATCCCACTACTGGGTATATACCCTGAGAAAACCATAATTCAAAAAGAGTCATGTACCAAAATGTTCATTGCAGCTCTATTTACAATAGCCAGGACATGGAAGCAACCTAAGTGTCCATCAACAGATGAATGGATAAAGAAGTTGTGGCATATATATACAATGGAATATTACTCAGCCATAAAAAGAAACGAAATTGAGTTATTTGTAGTGAGGTGGATGGACCTAGAGTCTGTCATACAGAGTGAAGTAAGTCAAAAAGAGGAAAACAGGGCTTCCCTGGTGGTGCAGTGGTTGAGAGTCTGCCTGCCGATGCAGGGGACACGGGTTCGTGCCCCGGTCCGGGAATATCCCACATGCCGTGGAGCGGCTAGTCCCGTGAGCCATGGCCGCTGAGCCTGTCCGTCCGGAGCCTGTGCTCCGCAATGGGAGAGGCCACAACAGTGAGAGGCCCGTGTACTGCAAAAAAAAAAGAAGAAAGAGGAAAACAAATACTGTATGCTAACACATATATATGGAATCGAAGGAAAAAAAAAGGTTAACTTCTTAAAACACGGTGAAAAAGGGGCATATGAGTGAGCAGTGTGCCTGGCATTCTCTCCTTTATCTTGAGACTGTTACTTATTTTTTGAGTAATTGATTGTAATAGGGCCAAGATAATAGCATACTTGTTCATTTGTCTTCATTTTGGCTCATATTTATGGAAACTATACTACCATGTTTGTGGCATTTTTCTCTGCAAAACTTTTAATAGAATATTCATCTTCATTTATCTATTTTATTGAAGTGTAATTGACCTACAATGTTATTACAGAATAAGATATTACTAGTTTCAGGTATACAACGTAATGATTCAGTATTTTTATACATTACGAAATGATCACCATGTAAGTCTAGTTACCATCTGTCACCATACAAAGTTACTTCAGTATTATTGACTATATTCCCTCTGCTGTACATTACATCCCTGTGACTTATTTATTTTACAGTTTGGAACTTTGTATCTCTTAGTCTCCTTCACCTGTTTTGCCTATCCCCCTGCCCCTTCCCTTTGGCAACTACCAGTTTGTTCTCTGTTATCTATGAGTCTGTTTCTGTTTTGCTATGTATGCTTGTTTGTTGTGCTTTTTAGTTTCTACATATAAGTGAAATCATAAGATATTTGTCTTTCTCTGTGTGATTTATTTTACTTAGCATAATACTTCTAGGCCCATCCATACTGTCACAAATGGCAAGATTTCAGTCTTTTTATGGCTGAGTAATAATCCATTGTGTGTATACATACACACACACACACACACATACATGCACACACAACACATATACCACATCTTCTTTATGCATTCATCAGTCGGTGAACACTTAGGTTGTTTCCATATCTTGGCTATTGTAAATACATAATGCTTCAATGAACATTGGGGGGCATATATATTTTCAATTTAGTGTTTTCATTTTCTTTGGATAAATACCCAGAAGTGGAATTGTTGGATTGTATGGTAGTCCTATTTTTAATTTTTTGAGGAAGCTTCATTATTGTTTTCCATAGTGGCTGTACCAATTTTCATTCCTACCAACAGTGCATGAGAGTTCCCTTTTCTCTACATCTCCACCAACACTTATTATTTTTTGTCTTTTTGAGAATAGCCATTTTGACAGGTGTGAGGTCATATCTCATTGTGGTTGATTTGCTTTTCCCTGATGCTTAGTGATATTGAGCATCTTTTCATGTGTCTGTTGGCCATCTGTATGTCTTGGAAAAATGTCTGTTCATATCTTCTGCCCATTTTTTAATCAGATTGTTTGGGTTTTTTGTGATACTGAATTGTGTGATTTCTTTGTATATTTTGGATATTAATCATGTATTAGACAAATCAGTTGCAAATATCTTCTCCCATTCAGTAGGTTGCCTTTTCATTTTACTGATGGTTTCATTTGCTGTGCAAAAGCTTTTTGGTTTGATGTAGTCACAGTAGTTGTTTTTGCTTTAGTTGCTCTTATCTGAGGAAACAGATCCAAGAAAATATTGCTAAGACCTATGTCAAAGAGTGTAGTGCTTCTGTTTTCTTCTAGGAGTTTTTTGGTTTCAGTTCTTACATTTAAGTCTTTAATCCATTTCAAGTTTATTTTTTATACGGTTTAAGAAAGTGGTCTAGTTTCATTCTTTTCCATGTAGCTGTCCTGTTTTCCTAGTACCATTTACTGAAGAGACTGTCTTTTCCTCATTGTATATTCTTGCCTCCTTTGTCATAGATTAATTGACCATATGAGTGTGGGTTTATTTCTGGGCTCTGTATCCTATTTCAATGATCTGTGTGTCTGTTTATGTGCCAGTACCATACTGTTTAGATTTCTATAGCTTTATAATATAGTTTGAAAACAAGGCATGTGATACCTCCCTCTTTGTTTTTTCTCAAGATTGCTTTGGCTTTTTGGGTCTTTTCTGGTTCTATACAAATTTTAGGATCATTTGTTCTAGTTTTGTAAAAAAAAAAATGCCAAGGGTATTTTGATAGGGATTGCATTGAATCTGTAGATTGCTTTGGGTGGTATGGACATTTTAACAATATTAATTCTTCTAATCCGTGAGCACAGTATATCTTACTTATCTTTCAAATGAGTGAATGAGAGAAGTTACAAGTCCCTAGAGGTAGAATTTTTAGAAAAATTCTTTATAATACTCAGTATTAGTCATAAAGAAGTTGAAGCACATCACATTCTTCTAGGTGAAGGACATCATACTAGGAGTCATAGGAGTAGAAGATGAAGAATATGTAGTATTTACTTTCAAGAATCTTTATCATGGCCATTATCTATACCCACAGTATCTTGAATGTACCCCTGTTGTGGCATTTATAATGTCTTGTAGTTTGGGTTGAAGTACTTTTCCCTTATGGTAGTCTATAAATTCCTAAATATACATTCCTCATTGCTTAGCACAGGATGTGGTATATGGTGGGTGCTCAGTGAAGAATGAAAAGCTGTGATTCTCAAATGGGAATGTAGGTCAGAATTGCTTGTAGGCTTTTAAAAAATATTGGACATTCAGTGGTCCCCATCTCTCACATCTCCAGGAGTAGACCTTGGGTATGTGCAAATTAATGTGTATGTATATTTTTAACATTTTATTATGGAAATTTTCAAAGATATACAAAAGTAGAGAGAATATTAAAATGAATCAATCCCCTGTGCAGATGACCCAGTTGCAATGGCTTTTACCATTTTGCCGATTTTATTTTATCCATCTTCCTAACATTTCTTTTGCTGGAGTGTTTTAAAAAAATTTTTAATGGAAAATTTCAAGCATAAATAAAAGTGGAATAGTATAATGAACCTGCAAATACCCATCACCTTTGCTGGTATGTATTAAAGCAAATCCCAGACATTAAGTTATTTTACCAGTAAATAGGGCATGTCTATTTTTTTTAAAAAAGCTCTGCAGGAGATTCTGATGCACTTTCCTGCTTTAGATATATAAACATAGGGCAGAGTATAATATAATATTGCAGATCAAGGACTATGGGTTTCAGAAGCATGAACAGTCTCATTTGGTTTAGTGGATCTGAAGCTTCATGAAAGATAGTTTTTTCTTTTTTCTTTTTTTTTTAACATAAAGCATACAGGGTTTTAGAGTACAAGTCAATGTATCTTTACTTACATTTGTGCCTATATAGCTGTCCATATGTACACATGAACACATATCTCTGTAATTCTCACTCAGATCAAGATAAAGATTTCCAAAACTGTTAAGAGAGTTCCCTTGTGTCCCTTCCCAGTTGGTAACCCTTCTTCTTCCAAAGATGTAACTGCTATTCTGATTTATACACTAAAAAGTAGCCTTAAACTAGGAGGTTTTTTGTTTTTTGTGTTTTTTTAGACTGGAAGAAATAAGGGAAAGAGCAATCCAGATCTTTAAAAGTGGGAAAGTGACAGTGCTCTAGAAGAGCAGTATTCTAGTGCAGAAGTCCTGGTGAATGCTTGGTATTGGAATCCTGACCTAAGGTATTAGGCTTTGATTTGCCAGACAAAGAGAACTCATGCTCTGCTATTGGACAGTGTCCGGTGAGCTGGATTGGAGTGTGGAGTCAGGAGACCAAGCAGGAAGATATTGCAGAAGTCCAGATACCCTGTGATTAGGGCCTGATCCATGCTGGTTACAGTGAGAATGGAAATGGTATAAAACGAGCACAGGTAGGTTTGCATGAATAGCCTAAGTAACTGATGGTGAGCAGTAAGGAGAGAGAGAAATGATGGGAAACAAGCCTAGATAGACAAGAGGAACTTAGAAATAGGGAAATTTAGAAGGTAAACTGATTTGGATGAAAACACCAAATATTTAGCTATGTACCTGATGGCAGGATATCACAGCAGAGGTGATACAGGGAAAGAGGAGCAGAGGAGTGGAGTGTGGTGACAGAGGTTTTGTGTTCAAGCATGTTAGTGGGCTTAGTTTTCCAGATGAAAAAATATATAGAAATTATTGCATATTAGGTATTGTTTGTAAAAGAGTAGAAAACTGAGGGAAATAACCTGGTAGGTTAAAGAAAAAACACACCAAACTACAAAAATTTGGGAGTTATTCCTAAATTTTATTTTAGGGGCAGTACCTTATTTTGCTTCAGTTTTCTGAATTATTGCCTCAGGTTTCTGCTTCTTTCTGTGTCTGCGGAAAGGAGAGTTAATTTTAGGTTCAAAATAAACATTTTTTAGGTTCAAAAAGAAGTCTGAAATGGGTAATACCTAGGACATATCATGTATGTCATTACAGTTTTATCACTGAGTGATGTTTAATGCATTTCTCTATTTTTCATGGTTTTCTTGGTCATCCTGATAAAGAGGACCTGGGTTTGGAAGGTGGTAAGGTAGATGAGAAAACCCAGGTGGAATTCTATGTATACTTATTAGTAGAGCCAGTTGTGAACTATGCATTGTGACCCTTATCTTCTGCACTGGGCATTTATGGGTTTCGTCTTCTTTAGGGTTTGTCTAATATGAGAAGAGTTTATTGGTACAGAAAAACATCTAGTTCTAAAAGTATCTCTCCCTCCTTGAGCCCCAGGATGCATTGTCTTAATTTTTAAAACCATTTTTAAAATTTCACATTGCAGTTAATTGTACCCCTTAGAGATATTGTCATATCTCTAACTTGCCAAAAGCAAAAATCATTCCTGATACAAAATTCTTTAAGCTAAGAATAAGACAATATTGAGTCCTATACTAAGACATTCCCAACGTTAAAAGCCAAGTTATCCAACTTGAATAAAATATTTTAAGCATTTTTGAAAGTTGAATTACTACTGTCTTTTGAAACTGACAAATTATGTTTCATTTGGCAACCTTTTGCTGTATATTTTGATATGCTATATGACTTGCTATACATTTTGGTATGGAGTTTTAAGTATTATTTGTTAAGATATGTGGTTCTGGACAGTTATGCAAAGCTGTGCATTAGTGTGTTCGTCCTGCCTGTTTTAAAGCTTGGTTTCAGCATGTTATTATCCAAGGTGGTGTTTGTGCTTTTATTGTGTTATGCTTAGCCCTTGTGTATTTTTATCATTAATTTTGAAATTTTGGGTTACTGTGGCAAACGGAGGTTTGGATTTTAATTATGTGCTCAGCTAGAGGAAATTCCTTAGAGTGGACAGTGAGGGGTTTATCAAGCTCAGGAGGAAAAATAAATCTCAGAGTTAACATTCTATAAATGTTGATGTCAACCTTCTAAAACCAAAGATGACATTATATTATCATTCTCATCTCTAGGAACTCTTCTTCCCTTGGTACATGTTTGGTCAGAGAGAAACTGAATCTTTTAACTTATATTTATTTTTCCCAGAAAATGTTTGCATTTTGTAGTTTATTTTTTCTAAGCCTCATCTTCCCCAATTTATAAAATGGAAATAGTTCTCTTTAATCCACAGGATTGCTGTCATGAGTAAATGAAAAGATGAAATAAAGTGACCCAGGCAAAAGTACCTCGTCCAGTACATAGTTGATACGCTCTCTATATTACCCTCTCTCTTAGTGCTGAGAATCTTGTAAAGAATGAATTAAACAATGAGTATCCTTTCATAAGAGTTTCTCTGTGTAAATACTAAGCCATTGACTAACTCTGCAGAATATAGAACATGGAGTTGCTGATACCAAAAATGAGCAAATATAGTGAAAAAGATATACCTAATATAGTTGTTAAGGCAACACAGATGCCCATGAATGTTTCCTTACTTTTCATCTTAAAACTTGTGATTTAAAAAAATATTTTGACATTACTATAAAAAAATCATTATTGACTATCTCTTGATTTACAGAGTATTATTACAGTCACATTCGAAGTACCAGGAAATGCAAAGGAAGAAAGTCTAAATGTCTATATTCAGGTGAATGCAATTTTAACTGATTAATGATTTATCAGTTGTTTTGCTATGTAGTTGTTCCTATGAGCAGTGGTTGATCTTATTAAAATATGTCACTTGATACAGAATCTTCTGTGGGAAAAGAATGTGAGAAACAGGGATGACGACTGCATGGAGGTCATACGACTAAAGGTGCAGTACATAGCTTACAGCTTTATACTTTTGGACAAAGTCCCTTTCTTTGCTGTTACACAAAACCATATTTAGTCTTAAACACAAGGACTAGTTTTAGTCCAAATAACCTTTGTCTGTTTTTCCTTATTTCCATTTCTGAAAAGAAGCTTTGGAAGTCATTGCATAAAGCATGATTTATTTGCACAGCTTCATTGAGTGTTGCAGCTAAAACAACCTGTGTGCTTTGAAACTTTACCCCCTGCTCTCTACTGCCAGGTGCTCAGAGCGGTTATCTAGCTAATGAGCTTGACTTGTTAAAACTCTCCTCCCCTTGGCACACAGCTTGGTTAGTCAGAGAAAACGGAAAGTTTTCTTGTGTTGATTTTTCTAAGAGAGCTTCATTAACAGAGGAGTAATATTAGAAATCTTGCCGCAGCTGAACCTTATGTTTCTTCATGAATTTAGCAGACACTAAACATTTGTTATACTGTGAGACAGTGTTACAGAGGACTAGAAGAATTCTTGCTCTGTTTGGAAATCCCTTCATATTACTTGATATTTGGGTATTATGTTACAAAAGGTGTTTTTTCCAGGGAGCAGTGGGTTCTAGGCTGTGTGCTTAACGAATCAACAGTCATTTGAGTGTCTACTCCTGTGTTTCCAGAAGTGTGCATAAGGTTTTATTATTACTGTTTATTATCATTACTGTTAGTAGCTAGATTCTCTGGCTAGCAGCCGACTTCCTAGGGCCACTAGAGTGACCGGGAAACTATTTTGGTTTAGATTTCTTCACTCCCTGTGCTGGTTCCACCTGGGATTGGTGCTGCAGAGCAGCACAGCTGAATCTATTCCCCAGTCGTTCCCCCGCAGAGGAACTAAGCCAGATCCTGCTGCTTCTTTATGACTGTGTCCCCATCTACATTCTGTGATCCTAATTGGAAGATCATATTTCATTCTGTAACTGCTTTTATCCCCTAGTACTGAATGGGGGGTGGTTACCTAGAAAAGCAACCATTTGGGCGTTTATACTAATGCAGCAACGAGACCTCTGTATAGAGTTCAGTGGCTCATCTTGCACCATCCCAGTCTGGATTTTGTCCTTCGTGTATGACAGTTGTTCTGCAGCTGTCCTCCTTGGTTCTTCTTTTGGCCTTCCTCTCATCACAGCAACGCTGGGACATCTGAGGCACCACAGCCTTTCTCTTCATAGACCTCCTTCTCTTTGCTGTTACAAAGTATTATACTAGTCTGAAAATAATCAACATGTTTAAACTGTTAACTCTAATAACAGCTGACAACTTCAAAGTCTTTATAAAAGTATAAAATTGATGCTTAGGTATTTCTCTCCATGGAGTTTGTTGTTACATATTAAAACTCAGATTTGAAAAGCAGAAAACAAAACTCTGCACAAGAAAAGAAAACTGGAAGAACATGTACCCCAAATACATGAATACATCAAAAATTATGTGGTGGGAATGACAGTGGTTTGTCTCTTACTATTTTTCAATATATATATTATTTTTATAATAAATATGTATAACAAACATTATTTCAGAGAAATTATTTCATCCCCTAGGCCAGTTCATCAGATAATTTGTTCCTCATTTCTGCAAAGCAATGTTAAATGAATTTTATTCAGATAAATATAATAGTTTTTCTTTACCTTTATTTCATCATTATCTACTCCATTTATTACAACCCATTCAAAAACAGATTATCACCAAAATCCTTTAACTTCTCAAATTTTCCCACTAAAACTGTGAAACAAGTATAAAATCCTTAAAAGTAGAATAATTGGTAGAATTTGAGATATAACATGTTTTATCATTTGGTTGTTTCAGTTTTCATTGTGGTAACACTGAATAAACATCCTAATTACATATATTAATTTTAGCATTAGAAATAGGGATTGTTTTTAAAAAAAAATGTGTGCAGAAGCCTTTTTTAAAAATTGGAGGATTTAGGAAACACTTTAATGCACAAATAACTGGAATTAAATAATTTTAACAGCATCTCCTTTATGAGTTTGTATTTTAAAAAGAAATGGGAGTAATTAATCCATTAACATTGATGCTCGATTTCTGCTTTTAAATTCAAACTGTGGCTGATTGCTCATTCTCCTCTGAGCAGGGGCTGGTGTCGATCAAAGACAAACCACAACAAGTGATTGTCCAGGGCGTCCATGAGCTGTATGATCTGGAGGAGACACCAGTGAGCTGGGAACATGACAGTGAGAGAACAAATCGACTGGTCTTTATTGGTAAGTGACAAACAGTTAACTTTTTTTTAAATTGAAGTATAGTTGATTTACAATGTTGTGTTATTTTCAGGTGTACAGCAAAGTGATTTAGTTATACATACATATATATCTATTTTTTTCAGATTCTTTTCCCTTATAAACAGTTAAATTTCTAAAGCAAAAGAGAGAGAGAGAGAGAGGGAGAAAGGGATATAATGTGCTATGTAAGCAGTACTAACCAATCTGAACCTCTTTTGTAAATCTGAATAAGCTTGTGGTTAATGTATTTGTCTTAATTATGAGATAACATCATAAGAACTTGTTAAGCCTTTTACTCTTCTTCAAATAATTTCAGAAAAGTGATTAATCCAAATGCCAACTTGGTTCTAAGGGACTTAATTAGAAAGTTAAGGAAGGAATCATTAATTATTGTTGTTTTTATACATTTCTGAAGATCATGAAGCATTTAATGATCTGGACTTGATAGGTAAACTGTGTCATTTTAATAAGCATCATATACTCATACCATGTTTTGTTCTGTTTGCAGGCAGGAATTTAGATAAGGATATTCTTAAACAACTATTTATAGCTACTGTGACTGAAACAGAAAATCAATGAACAACACATTTCAAAGAAGATCAAGTTTGTCCATAACACTAGAAGCATCACCAAAAGGATTGGATGATAAAATTGGGAATAAGTTTCCTATTGGATGTATTTCAAGCATCTATTCTTTGCATTACTTCTCTTACGAATTCCAGTGTAAACTTTAAAATAGTATTTATTTTATAGAATACATACAACATAGTAAATCAGTATTATAAAACATTTGATATTCATACAATAAAATACACTGTCCTCTGACTTTTTTTTGTGGACAGATGATTCATAAACATATCTTGCAGAATTGGCTTTGGAGCTTACATATGTTGAATTTCTCACTCATGGAAGTTATAATAATAATAATGGGAAAACTTACTTCAACATTGTCATTTTCCCTTAGAACTTCAGCTGATTGCGTGGATGTAATTTTATTGTTAATAACAAAAATTTTTAAAAACAATGTCACCATTTTTATTAAAGGAAATAAAGGGTTTACAGTGGTAGAGACTTATAAGTGGAAGAAACCTAAATCAAAGAAATTAACTGAAACTTTCTCTTATTCTTAGTCAGATTCTAAGCCTTACTGGTAGTCAGTGTAATGGAACTTCAGCCATTCACTTTGTAATATATTTCAAAGATTTCAATTGTAGAGTTTTTAATTTTAGAGTAGATTTTAGTTTTAAAGTAGATTTTACTACTGGTATTAAATTCATCTTTTTTTTTTAAACTTCTTTATTTTTCAATATAAACTAAAAAGTGACAAGGTATAAAACTTCAGATGTAAATGCATTTAACTTTTGATAATTTTAACAATCTTTATATAAATGGTAGGCGTATAAGTATACAATGGATTACTTTTCTCTTCTTCCTGCTAAAGGCCAGGTCAGCTTAACTATATTCAGATTGTAAGAGAAAGGCATTAAATGGAATTTAAAGAAGAGTTAATGGTTGTTAAATATCAGAAGGCTGTCAGAATGGCTTTTGGAATATTTTTTCAGAACTTTAAGTCAAAATTACACCTATGTATCTTGAATGGTTCCAGTAGTTGGAGGCAGGCTAATTGATTAGATTATCTATCTCCCGTCCCCTGTGTTCTGTACCTTTTTAATATAACTTCTTTATGTTCATCCATTTGCCTCCTGAATCTATTCTCTTAACTTGTGGTTAAGAGAATACGATTATTTTGTGGCAGCCAATTGCCTGATAGAAAGTCAGCTGATTTTTGAGTCAGATCTTTAATTCTAGGGCTTTAATTCCAGCTCTGCTGCTTCTTGGCTGTATAATCTTGGGCAAAGTATTTCTCTGAGATTAGTTTTCTTACTTTAAAGTGGACAGTGATAATATCAAACATTCAAGCTTGTTGTGAGGGTTAAATAGGTTTGTAATACACCCAGCTCAGCTCTTGGCCCACAACAGAGCATAGATAAATGTTTTCTCCTTCCTAACAATTTCAATTTGTTTTATAATTAACGTAGTCATGATAATACTTCATAATGTTCATTGGCAAATAATAAGTATTTAGATTCATCTGTTCTAGGCCATGAGAAAGGGCTTATAATTAATGGTACTGTTGTGGGAGACATGTTTGAAGTAATATTAATCTAAACTCTTAAAAATCTGTTTTAAACTGATAAATATTTGGTTTTTTTCTTTATAATGTATTAATCTTTAAATATTTTTCTTTACAAAAGTATTGCATGACTACATTTGTGTTGTAAAACACAAGCATTACAGATGAAGTCAGTCTCTCCTGACCTTTCTCCTTCAGTCACTGTCACTTCTGGGTAAGCAGTGTTGTCAGTTTAATGTCTATCCTTTTAGATGTTTCTTTTCACTTATGCACACATTATGGTTTACATTGTTTCCCAAAGTGAATTATTTTCCAATAATAAAGCTATCATTTAAGGAATTTCTTTGGGAAACTTACAAACTTGCCATAAATATCCTCAAGGAAAGATTTTTATAATGTGTGTTTTAAATAAAAAATCATTCTTTACATATTATAATGCAGTTTGCTCTTTAAAAAAAACTATTAATCTTAGATCTTTCCATGACAATGCATATAAATATGTCTTTAACTGCCGGACAGAAATTCATAGTATAGCATAGAATACATTTCTTTAAAAAAACATTCATTGAGAGCTTCCAAGTTTGCCCAGTATTAGTGCTGGGGCTGCAACTGCACATGATGGTTAAAAGCCAGGTTTGTATTGCTTACATTCTAATGGAGGGATATAAATAAGTGAGAAAATACCAGGTGCCTGAAGAAGGCTGATAAAAATCAAAACTGAGTTTAGAATGAGTGGGCATGAAAAGCCTTTCTGAGGAGAAGTGGCTTTTTTGTTTTTGGTGGGGTGGGGCTATTTTAGAACTTTTTGCTAATCCCAATGTCACAAAGATCTTTCCTATGTTTTCTTTTAGGAACTTAATAATTTTAGCTCTTAACATTTAGCATCATGATCCATTTCAAGTTAATTGTTCCATCGTTATGTCTTGAAAACTCTTTTGCCCTTTGAATGAGCTTTTTGCACCTTTGCTGAAAATCACGTGGCGTGTGTGTGTGTGTGTGTGTGTGTGTGTGTGTGTGTGTGTGTTTTCATGGACATTATTTTCATTCGTCTGTCCTTATGGCACTACCACACTGTCCTGATAACTTTAGCCTTAGAGTAAGTTTTGAAATTAGGTAGTGTAAATATTCCAATCTTGTTTATCTTTTTCAGAGTTGTTACAGCTATTTTAGGTATTTTTGTTTTCAATATAAATTTTATCATTAACATGTCAGTTTCTTCAAAAAGGCTGCTAGGATTTTAACTGAATTGAATTCAATCTATAGTACAATTTGGTGAAAATTGTCATTTTTTAAAAAACTTTATTTCTTATTGAGGTGACGTTAGCTTTTAACATTGTATAAGTTTCATGTGTACAACATTATATTTTTACTTCTGTATACACTACAGTGTGCTCACCACCAAAAATTTAGTTTCCATCCTTCTCCATACAGTTTAGTTTCCTTCCCCTTCCCCTCTGGTAACCATTGCTCTGCTCTCTGTATCCATGTGTTTTGTTTTGTTTTGTTTTGCTCATTTATTTGTTTTGTTCGTTTGTTTTTTATATTCCACAGATGAGTGAAATCCTACAGTATTTGTCTTTCTCTAACTTATTTCACTTAGCATAATGAACCTCAAGGTTCATCCAGGTTGCCAGAGGTGGCTTTTAAGTTGAGAACAGAGTTAAAAGGAGTCATTGATGCAAAGTCAGGGAGAAGATTCTACACAGAGGGAGCAAGCAGTGGAGAGGGCCTTTAGGTGGGAACCCGTATAGTGTGCTGGAAGACCAGGAAGAAGGCAAGTGTGGTGGAAGGTTCGAAAGCCAGGGTAGGAGGTGGGATTGGAGTTGTGAGCCAGGGCCGGGCTTTTTGCTTACAGGACAGAGCAAAATATTTGGTTTATTCTGAAAGCCCTGGGAAGTGGCTGAAGGGCTTTGAGCTGGACAAGTGATGTGGTTGTGATCACCGTGGCAGATGAACTAGTTGTTTCCTGTTTTTGAAATTGCAGACAGTGCTGCAGTGAACATCATTATGTGCGCCTCTTTGTTTTTATATGAGAATGTTTCTCTGGAAGAGATATGTAAGGGTGGAATCACTGGCTTCCAGGATATGCACATTTAAAGTTCTTAACAGATACTGATAAATTGCCTTCCCAAATGGCTGTACCTTCTTGCTGTAAAACAGGAGTGTATGAAAGTACCCTTTTTTCCAAACCTAGCTAACACATTTTAACCTTTGCCATTCTGGATGGAATGGCATCTCACTGTTTTAATTTAGATTCTTTTTTTTACTGTATTTTTATGTTATTTATAAGTTCTTTTAAATATGCATTGCCCTGTTCTTCGTTCTTATTTTTCCCAAAATGAAGTATTTTTCAGTGATCAGAGACATTACCAGCTTAACCTGTACTTCAGAGGGGTTTGGAACCTCCAATAGATATCCTCAAGAGAAGATTTTATTTTTATAATGGAAATCACTAACAAATAAATAACATGGGCCATTATTCTGCTAACCATAGAAAATTTTCAGGGTATTATGATTATGGTAATGATGATAATCAGGGTTTAGGCATAGTTCATCTGTAAGTTTATAGTTTACTGAGTAATATATAGGATAAATTACTAAGTCTCTCTAAACCTTTGCCTCCTTATTCATAAAGTTCAGGTGCAAATCTCTCAGGGATTAAATTTAAAGTAACCTGACTATAGAGTTTCAGTAAATGTAAATTCTCCTTTTCCAGCAAGACTTGATAATACATTCAAGCTTCTGCACAGCTTCTTACATGATTCTTTCCTAGGCTTTTCCAGCTTTTAGTGAAAGGGGCAAGAACATTAGTACTGAGTGTAAGATAGCTGTGGGAAGGGTCAGCCCAGGGGGTGAGGGAAGGCCAGGGATTGAAAGGGTCTCTAATTCCTAATAGATTATGAAGTTTGAAGGGAATTATCAACAAAATAAAGCTAAAAGGTTTTTAAACATTTGTGGGCTTGGTTGCTTGCTACAAATTGAATAAATGTCTCCTTTGGATTAGTAATGTAGGTGGAAAATTATATTTTAAGATTTCTTTGAAAGGACTTTCCCAGTTCTAGAATGCCATACATTGTGGAGGTGATACTGAAAGAAGTGAGTTCTGTCTTTGAATGTCTAGCAACTTGCCCTACTTTGATGAGAAAGAAGAACTAGACTTTTTTCTCAGAATTAGTCTTAATATTAGAATCAACTTATTTAAAGTTAGAATCAACTTGGTTGATAACTGAATTGCCTTTAACTTTCAGAGCGAAATGGAGAGAGAGCAGACATCCTCTTCACTGTACAGTAGTTGAGAGAGGTTGGTTTTTCAAAGTGGGACGGATGGCATTTATGACCCCCTGATAGATTTGTTCAGGAAAAAAAAAACCTATTCAGTGTTAGGAAAGAAGTAATCTCCAAATATTATTGAGTGCCCACTATGCACCGGACCCCATGTTAAATGTTTTAGTGTTTCATGAGCAAAAAGTAACACAACATTAAAGAATTAATCAGGTGGGACAGAAAGAGTCCCCCCACCCTTTTTTTTTCCTTAAGGAATTACTTGCCATAATGGAGTATCTCCAAAGAACTCAACTTAGTTTTCCTTGATACAGCTATTTATTTTTACATTGATATATTTTGTATATTAATATTATTTAGATATAATTAGCAAAAAAATTTACCCTTTAAAGTATACAATTCATGGCTTTAGTATATCCACAGGTAGTGGCAACCAGTACCACTATCTATCAGTAATTCCAGAACATTTTCATAGCTCTCAAACTCTGTATCCATTAGCAGTTAATCCCCATTTCCCTCTGCCCCTGTTCCCCAGCAGATACTTGTCTACTTTCTGTCTCTAGATTTGCCTGTTTGGACTCGTTTGACCTACCATAATGTTTTCAAGGTTCATCCATGTTGTTGCATGTATCAGCATTTTGTTTCTTTTTATTGCTGAATAAAATTCTATTTATATACCACATTTTGTTCATCTGCTCATCAGTTGATAGACATTTGAGTTTCTACTTTTTGGCTGCTAGGCCCTTTTTCTCCCATTTAATTTTTTGATAAAATAGAATTTTCAGAACAGTTTTACATTTACAGAAAAATGGAGCAGAGCAGATAGTAGAAGGGAATTCCCATATCCATCCACCCTCCTCCACCCCCCCACCATGACTACATGGGTAGTCATGTCTCCCATTTTTATCACCTCATATCAAGGGTACATACTATCAACCTGATTTATGACTGTTGATGTTGACATTGATTACCTGACACCTGGCTGAAACCTTTGTGAGGTTTCTCCACGGTAACTTATTCCCCCTCCCCCCACTTCATATGGTTCTCTTTGGAAGGAAGTCCTTGTGCATTGCCCACAGTAAGAGACTGGAGGGTTATGCTCTACCTCCTAGCGGGTGGAATATCTACATAATGTATTTGGAAGTTTTCTGCAAGGGAGATTTGCCTCTTTCCCCCATGTATGTATTTACTCAGTCATCTACTTTTTATCAGTATAGACACATGAATATTTTATGCTTTGGTTAATAATCTAATACTATATTTTGATGCGCTAATTGCCCCAGCTTTGGCCATTGGCAGCTCTTTCTTGTCTCCCAGTGCCTTCTTTGACATACTTCCATCATTGGGGGTGGTTTTGCCTTTTTTTTTTTTTTTTTTAGTGCCCTTACTTTTCTCCTTTCATTTTTAAATAACCCAAATCCCCATAGAAGTTGACTGTAGGAAAACTAACAATGCTCCCTTTCCCAGGTAATCGGATTCCTATGCTGATGGAAGAAATGTGCCTTACCTACAGGGGGTTGAGCGGGAGGCATCTGGGAATCTAAGGCTGAATAAGACACCTGTCCCAGCCCTCCTGAAGCTTAGTTTAATAGGTCACACAAGTAGTAATTGGTTAATTTGGGATTCAAACACAAATCTGTTAGGCTCGAAAACTTCTGTTATTTGTTCTACTTCAACAAACTACATACAACTGAGAAGCCTTAGAGGGTAAACACCTCAGAAATAGAGGATAAGACTTTAAAAAGACTTGTAAGAAAGCTGTTTTCAAAATTTTATCCTGAAGAAACTAACTCCTTTAAGCTATTTTTTGTTATATTAGCTGGCTTCTGATTTCTCACTGAAAATTTGTTGTCATTTTACAAACTCTAATAGAAGATTTACTATGTAACAATCAATGGCATAATACAATATTTTTATGCTGAATTTTTAGTAGTTGCCACCTCAAATTCTTTTCACAAGTAGGTATTAAATTATGAGTATGTACTGTTAGTATTTTACCATAGGATACCTGGTGATATAACACACATTAAATGATATTGCACTGCACTGCTACTTTATTCTCTGAACTAATTTAACTGAAGCCAATCTAAAAATCATGTTACTTCCAAGGATGTCAAGTGACTTAAACAGAGCGTCTCTGTCATCTTGTTCTCTAGTGTGAGAAAGGAATGATGACCTGGTGAATTAGTTTAAGACACTGAAACTGCAGCCCTTTTTTGCCTCCTATAAGTTTCAAGATTAGAATTTATTATTATAGTAAAAAGTGCTTAATGTTGGCTTTTTTTTTAAGAAGGAAGAAGGGAGAGAGAGAAAGAGACGGTGTCTCAGACTGGGTGTATACTTGGGAGTTGTTGGGCCATTTTTGTGAAAAGGATATTTCAAACTGGGTTTGTACTGGTTGGTATGCAGCAAAATCAGTTTAGTTGGTCGTGGCCATTAAAAAAGAAATGAAAGAATATCTGATCACTTGTTTTATGAAACTCATTTTAGTTATATAAGTCTATGCAAGATTGTGGTATAAAATTTACTTCATACTGAAGTTAAATGTTCAAAGAAGTTGAGAATCACTGCTGGAAGGGGACTTCTCTCTAGCCCTCCTGCTTTCTTTCCCTCCACCCTGAACTTCCACAACCTCATGACAGGACATTTCAGTCTTTTCTGAAAACTTGGGTCAGGGAAAGCATTTTGGGAAGCTGAGGTGTCCGGTAGGAGGGACGAGGCCACACCCTCTCACACTCCACTGAGCTCCGGAATGTAGTAAGAACATTAAAAATATTTCAGCTCCTCATTCTGAGTGGAGGACACAATCCGCCAGTGAAAGTGGGTAACTAACCAGATATGAAACACAAAAACATATTTACTGTTACACATTCTTTTACAGCCAAACACCGTGTATATTTTAGTGCCCTCTCCCACCTCCTATTTTTATCCTTCAGGGAGAGAGGCCTGAATATGGAGGTGGCCTTAGATTGTCCGGTACATATTTTCCTACCCCCTTTTTCATCTGCGCGGTTTTCAAAGTGCGTTAACAGAGCCTATGCAACTCCTGGCGCAATTGGCTGGCTGAGCCTGAGGAGTGAAGCACCTTCCTTGCTGGCTAAGGAGGGGGCCAGCTGAAGGCTCTTGCCGCGTCGGGTAATGCTCAAAGGACCCTCATCACTGGACGGCGTCGGGAGGAAGGAAGAGCGCTCTGAGGTAGGGCAAGCAAGGGTATAAAGGGGGACGGGGGAGTCCACACAAGGACTCAGAAGAAGCCTCAATAAAAGGCAAAGTGCATCTTTGCCGGATGGTGTAGGAAAGGAGAAATCGGCAGAAGAAAAAGAACACCACCTAAAAGGGTAACCTCAAGGGTCTCTGCTTCTTGGAACACTCTTAACACAGGCTTCCAGCCCAGCCCACCCAGAGCCAGGTGAGCGGCCGCCACCTCTCCGGCATCTGCAAGACCTGCTCCTTCATGAACTTGCCAAGAGCGGAGCGCCTTCGCTCCACACCTCCGCGCAGCCTCCGGGGCTCCGATAGGGAAGACGGTGCGATCGATATCCTGGGAGAGGAGGAAGATGAAGAAGAGGAGGAGGAAGAGGAAGACGAGGAACCCGAGGGAAGCCAGGGGCTCCTAGAGCCGCTGCACCAGCCGGAGCCGCAGAAGGCGCGGCGGGGCGCGGGCGCGGGTGCGCTTCCCGGAGAGCGCACCGAGAGCGGCGGCGGCGGCCCAAGCGACTCCTCCGAGTTTGGCCCCAAGTTCGGGGCACCGATGGGGTCTGCGGTGGCCTCTGCGGGCGCCCCGCAGCCGGCGAAGCCCCCCTACTCATACATCGCGCTCATCACCATGGCCATTCTGCAGAGCCCACACAAGCGCCTCACGCTCAGCGGCATCTGCGCCTTCATCAGTGGCCGCTTCCCTTACTACCGTAGCAAGTTCCCCGCCTGGCAAAACAGCATCCGCCACAACCTCTCGCTCAACGACTGCTTCGTCAAAATCCCCCGGGAGCCGGGACACCCTGGCAAGGGCAACTACTGGAGCCTTGACCCCGCCTCCCAGGACATGTTCGACAACGGCAGCTTCCTTCGGCGCAGGAAGCGCTTCAAGCGCCACCACCCGCCTCCGGGAGCCCACCTGCACCACCCCTTCCCCCTGCCCGCTGCGCCCGCCGCCCTGCATACCCCCTACCCGGGCATGCTGCTCGGGCCCCCGGCCCCGCCGCAGCCTGTCCCGGGGGCCTATCCCGCCTCCACTCCCGGGAGCCGCCCGTGCGCGCTGCTGCATCCTCATCCCCTCCGCTACCTGCTGCTCTCTGCCCCGGCCTACGCTGAGGCGCCCAGGAAAGCGCAAGGCGCGGATCTGGTGACCCCCAGCGCCCTTCCGGCGCTGCAGCCCACGCTAGGCTCCCAGCCTTGGGAGGAGGGCAAGGGGCCGGCGTCGCGGCCGGCAGGCGGATGCACCTCCTTCAGCATCGAGAGTATCCTGCAAGGGGTCCGGGGAGCTGGTACAGGAGCCGCTCAGAGTCTGCCCCCGACCCCGTGGGGTTACCGCCACCTGCTGCAGCGCCCGTCGTGCCTGTTGCATCCTCAGGCCGCTGCCCCCTTGCTCCACGTCTCCGCCGCCGCCGCCGCATCCGCTGCCCGGACGATTTTGCAGCAGCAGCAGCAGCAGCAGCAGCAGCAGCAGCAGGACTCTGCCAGCGGCTGCGCTCCCAGCAAGGGCGCTCTGCTGGGCCGGCACCTGTCCGCCACAGCGGCGCTCCTGGGGTGTCAGCCTGGAGTAGAGGGCTCTAGGCTGACGTCGCTGGTCGCCCTTTCGGGCGGAGAGGGGACCTCACCGGCCTTTTGAATAGCACCCACACCTGCCCTGGACCCGACTCCTTGGGGCGGACAGGGAGCCAACCTGGAGGGCGGAGCCACCCGGGGTCACGATCTCCTCGCCGCCTGCCCTGACGCACTCCACCTTCCACAGCCGGGACCAAGAGTGTGTACCTGCATCCTACAGCGGAGCAACCACTAATTTCGGTTCGCAGCGAAATACTTACAAAGGAAAAGTGGTTATTGTTCCCTTAAGACAACCTGAACGTAAATGTTCGATGGCGTCAGCGTCGGACATTTCTTTTCCAGCCTCCAGTCGTGACTTCCAAGGCTTTTCCGATTTGCACATTTCCAGAGGAACTATGAACGTGAGTGGGGCATTTTGTTCTGTTATTAAAAGAAAAACAAAGAAAATAAATCGTCCAATGCACAACGTTTCCCCCATCTTCATTCCCTAGGAACTGCAAGTATTATTCCCAAATCCAGCGCAGAATCCTTGTGCCCTTTTTGTCTTCCTGAAATCAATGTGTAATATGAGTAGAATTTTAATTTCAGAGGATTTATTTCTGATCTGTATGTCTGATGTGCCATCTTGCGTGGAGAGGTGTTAAAATTAAAGCTAACTATATGGACTAAATAAAGGGCTAAATCATTACACAACATTGTTTATTTTATATTACTTTGCCTTCTAAATGGAACTTATTTTAAAACTTAGTTTTTTCCTCCCAGTTAAACAATTGTTTTACAATTCGTATTCATTATAGACGTCAGAAACAATCCATTTTCAAAATGTTTTTTAAAACTTCCGAATATTTGAAGTTGAAAAAATTCTGGCTTTTAAAATATGGGATTTTAGTATGTATGAAATCTATAAGTGAAAAATAATTAGAGGTCATCTAAATATATTCTCCATTTACTTTCCATCTTTCTAAAGCGTTGATTTTTCTCCTGAATAAGTTGAAGGGCGATTTGACATGAATCTTAGATGTGGTGACCAAAGTTTATTCGGGAAAAATAAAAGGCAATTTAAAAAATTAGAAATGTCAAAACTAGGGCCCAGAGAAAAGGGAAATATCAAATGAAGCACTCGGATCCCGGACATTTGCAATTTAAAAAACTCCCAGGTCAGGTACCTTCTAGGAACTTATATTCCCTTTCTTTAGAACAGAAAGAACTTTCTCTCTCTTTCGAAAAAATTTCTGAAAAGACTTTGCAACCAGAAAGGTCTCACTGTATTCGGTTTCAGGTGACTGGGTGGGAGGCAAACAAGACGAAGATGTCCATCAAGAAATACTCCCGCCAGAGAACGCAAATTTCTAGAGACCCTGCAGCTCTCAAGGTCCTGACCAGGGCTCACGTTTCAAAAGAACTGTATTCCGCTCGGGTTTGGAGGAAGTCCCCCCGCCCCCCGTGAGTGTAAGAAGCTCGTGCCCCCTCATCTACTCTTCAGCCCCAGTTTTGAATTTCTCATTCCAGGAGGGAGGGAACATATAGAGACACACATTTTCACAGCCGTTTAATTGGCCCATTTTTACTCCAGCTTCTTATTTCCATCCCATCACTCGGAACTTCTGCCTACGACCCCCACTGACTCCTGGCTTGCAGTAGTTCGTTCCGAGGGTGTTCTGGAAAGTTCCCAAGCCCAACCCTTGGTAGCCGCCATTCTCGAGCTTCCGATTCAATTGCCCTCGCTCTGCACCTGCAGCCTTCGCCCGCAGGGCAAGCACCACCGGTTGACTACGTCGGCCCCTATCCTGGGCTAGCAGGAGATCCTCCAAACCCCCTTCATCCCCTTCATCCCCCTCTCCCTCCTTAGGCTTTGCCAAATCGTGAACTCAGTCTGTCTCGCCCTCATTACCTCAGCTTTAAGATTCTTTTAGCAAATTCTGCGGGTTGAGGCTCACCTAAGAGTTTGGAAACAAGGGAGAATATAAAGGGAGCCTATTTCACGCCAACAACACACCCGTTCACATTCCAATTTCCTCTTGCCCTTTGTGTGGAAACTCTCCAGGCCTACATTCGTTCATTTATTCGATCAACAAACGTCCGAGCGCCGGGTACAGCCGCGGATGAGCCCAGAGCCGACTCTGAGGCTCTCCCGCGCGCCCTGCAGGAGACGCCGTTTACTTCCTTCCCTTGACCCCAGGCCAAACCAGCGGAGCCACGAACGTGGG
This sequence comes from Tursiops truncatus, assembly GCF_011762595.2. Lineage (NCBI taxonomy): Eukaryota > Metazoa > Chordata > Mammalia > Artiodactyla > Delphinidae > Tursiops > Tursiops truncatus. The sequence goes on from NC_047039.1 coordinate 64,742,441, forward strand.
TGACTGCGGGCCGGAATCCGGCCCCAGCCGGCCCCTAAGGTCCTAATTATTACCGAATGAAACCATATCGAACGATCAATCTTCAAGAAAAATATCGATTCCGTCGAAGAGTAAATTAAACGTTCTTCTCCTAATGCACGTGGCGCTCGGGTCCACCTGCACGAAGCGCCGCGACTGCGCGGAGAGCTCCGGCCTTCACTGGGGCTCGCCGAACGGACCAGCGCCTGGTGCCGCTGCTACTACGGGGCCGGGCTAGCGCGTTCCGGCCGGCCTTGTGGCGGCGCAGCCCCCGGGGCAGGGGCGGCCGGCAGCGGGAATGGGCCGAGGGCGCGTGGTGCTCGGCACGGTGAGCAGGTCGGGCCGCGTCCTGTACCGCGTCGAGCTCGAGGTCGCAGCTCTGGTTCCCAAGCCCCGGGGGGTCGGAGTAGGGGCGTCAGGACACCTTCCGGGTCCGGGGCTTCTGTCCGCCCCGCGGTTGGCCTCGGCCCCAGGCTTGGATAAGAACGCTGGTCCATTTTAAACCCCCGCGTGCGCGGCGCTTCCGAGTTACGCAAAGGACTGGAGGGTCGGGGTCGTCTCCTACCCTCGGGATAGTCTTCCTGAGGACGGGTTGACTGGAAGCGTCCAGAGCTGCCTGTGTAATGGAGCCAAAGGGCTCGAGTGGAGTGCGAAGTAGCTGGGAGGCGCAGACAGGCCGGGCGAGGGCAGAAGGAGAAACAAGGAAAAGTGACTCTCCCTCAGGTCCAGCCCGCTAATAATAACACTAATAATAGTAACAATAGCGGCTAATCCTTATCTCCTGCTTCCTGTCTGCGGGGCAATGGATTCCCCTTTAACCCTCCCAGCACCCAATGAAGAAGACACTATGGAATCTCCATTACACAGATAAGAAATTTGCGATTTAGAGAAATTAAGAAACTCGCCCGAGGACCTTGGGCGGTGGCACCGGGCTCTGTCGGGTTTCTCAACCACTAGCCCCCTGGGCGTCAGCAACCTTCTTATGCCTGGGCTTCCAGTGGGTCGCCGAGGCTGAGGCAGGAAGAGGGCCGCGGTCACAGATCGTACATCCGGGCTCCCGGATCCAGCCTCGCGCGCCAGGAAGCGCGTTTCTCTCCGCAAGACTAGGACGCCCCAAGGCCGCGCACGGTCATATTCGCAGCCCAGCGCCCCGGCTCCGCTCTGCGTTTCCCTAGGAAGCGCCTGAGCGGAGCGACGGAAAGGTCACGGCCGGCCCGGCCCTGGCAAGTGCAGCGGCCCGGCCCTGGCAAGTGTACCGGCCCTCGCCAAACTCGAGGACTTCGCTTAACCCAAGGTCGCCCGTGAGGAGTCAGCAGAGTCCTGAGAGTGAGTTTTTTCTCCCTGTTTCGCTCTTTCCCCTCGTGGTCGCCAGCAGCCCAGGCACCCCTGCGCATAGGCGTCGTTGGTACCACGAACCCCGACCGCCTGCAGGCCCAGAGCCGCTGCCTCCTCCCTGCCGCCCGCCCTTGGCGGTGGAGGTGGGCTCCCTCCTGCCCTGCGAAGCCCCGCCCAGCCATAGTTCCTCTCCGGAATCTGGACCCTGCGCTCTGCTTCGCGCCCCGTGAGGGCACTGGATCCTGGCAGCGCGAAAGGGGCCCTGATGTGCCCAGGTTGTTGGGCGCCACCGGCCTGGGGAGAGGCGAGGGAGGGGTGGGGGACGCCGGACTGAGGAACGACCAGCCCTCAGTCACCATCTGGTTAGAAGGTCCCGGCCGGCAGGAATTGGAGTGCAGGTGGGGACCCTCGCAGAGAAGGAGGGAGGGCGTCTGTGGGTCGGGCGGACTGGAGTCCCCCGAGGTGGTCGAAGGCTGCAAGCCTGGGCGCTTGTCGGTGGCTTGCACGCCCCGCGCAGGTGCGATCTGGCACCGCGGTAACACGACTTTCGCCCCGTTCCTGCGTACATCGGCTGTATGGTTCTTGTGTATTCAGTGGAGTGTAGCCAGTGATTCAGGAACCTCTCTCATCTCCTGTCTGCCTAAACCGGACACCCTCTGTCTTTCATTTTGACTTGGATGCCATAACAGACAGCAGAAAATCTAGAGACACAGCAGACGCTAGGATGAATAGAATCAAAACGATGATAAGATTTAACTAAGGCTGGGGGAGGGAGGTAGAGCAAATTTTGTTTTCTAAGAATTTGCACCTGTCCTTCACATTTTATTGTGTGGGGAACTCCTAGCTCTCATTCCCCCCAGCACTTAGTAAGAATGTTCAGAAATGTCTTCCCAGGTTAACATATTATTCCAGTCTAAACTGTAATCCTACTCTAATTGCTAATGTCACCTTCTTGTAATTTCTACAAAAATTGGTTAGCCTTAATGGCCTAGTTTTCATATCAGCACTGAAATTATTCTCTGGTTTAAACATTCATTGATGTCATATACATCACTAGGTGCAAAGAACTTAAATAGGTTTTATCTATTAATACCAAAATTTGCCCCCCCAATAAAAACCCAGGAAAATTAGGTGACGGAAAAGAAAAAGGTTTTGAAGACCCAGTCTGAAAATCAGTTTAACACCGGTTTCCTGCTGCTCAGCTACCTTAACATAATCAAGATTTATATGTTAAGATGAATGCTTATAAAAGAAGTACTTGGTTATAAACTTCCTTTACTTGTTTGTCCTTAGACTGCAGGGGTATGCTTATTGAAATCAGTAATGAAGACTATTTGGGGATAGTTATGATTTATTCAGCCAGCGAAGCAGTTTCTATTCCCAATTCCAGGCAAAGAGAACAATGAGATTAAATTAAGCATGAGGGAATTCCTTTTCTTCAGGTACTGTCATTTTGATACCTATAGCTATGTTTGTATTCAAAGTCATGCTTACGACCATTTGTTCTTAAAATTAAGGTGACTATATTATTATGTTATTCAAGGTATCTGTTGTATAAGAGATATTGTGCTATATTTCAAGCAATGATTATTTTTTCCTTTATTAAAAAGTTTACTATAATGGAAACTTCCAAACATATATACAGGTAAAGAGATTAATATAATTAACCTCTGTGTACCCCTTGGTTAGGCCAATCTTGTTTCATCTTTACCCTCTGACAGTCCTCTCCCACCGGATTATTTTGAATCAAATCCCAGATATCTTATCATTCCATCCACAAATATTTTTGAACATTTCTCTAAAAGGTAAGAATTCCATTGATGTAATCACAATATCACCATACCTAAGTAATCACCACACCTAAGTAATTCATTAATAGGATCAAGTTATCCAGGCTATACTTAAATATCCTCAATTCTCTCAAAACTGTTTTTGATTAGTTGGCTTGTCTGAATTAAGATGAAAATAAGGGGTACACATTATATTTGGCTTATATAGTCTCTTATAGTCTCTTCCTTTTAGGTTTCATCAATCCTTTTTTTAAAATTGTATTTTTGTTTCTGTTGAAGAAACTGGACTATCTTCAAGAATTTGACTTTTTTTAAAACATGTTTATTGGAGTATAATTGCTTTACAATGGTGTGTTAGCTTCTGCTCTATAACAAAGTGAATCAGTTATACATATACATATGTTCCCATATCTCTTCCCTCTTGCATCTCCCTCCCTCCCACCCTGTCTATCCCACCCCTCCAGGCGGTCACAAAGCACCGAGCCGATATCCCTGTGAATAAGTCACATTCTTAACCATTCAATACCTGTTTGGTAAGCAGCTGGTGTTTTATATGATGCTGTTAGGTATTTCTTGTTTGTCTGAATTTCCAGATTCACAGCATTCAGCACTTAATTAATATGATATCACATATCATATCTGTATATGACATATACAAATATATGTATATATTTTAGATTCAATAGCTTTGAAACTTTAATCCTGGAGTAGATTTCCTATGTTTACTAAAACGATTTAAACACCTACTGTAGGGAGAGAATGGACATGTGGACACTGGCGGTGGCAGGTGGGATGAATTGGGAGATTGGTATTGACATATATACACCCCCATGTATGAAATACATAGCTAGTGGGAACCTGCTGTATAGCACAGGGAGCTCAGTTCGGTGCTCTGTGATGGCCTAGATGGGTGGGATGAGGGTGGGGTGGGAGGGAGGTCCCAGAGGGAGGGGATATATGTACACATAGAGCTGATCCACTTCACTGTACAGCAGAACCTACACAACATTGTAAAGTAACTATACCCCAATTTTTAAAAAGTACCTACTGTAGGGAAACAGCTTCTGTTTGTTAAAATAAAACTTAGACTCAAGTTTTTTCAGGGACTAGCCCAGTTTCCAAGGATAGATGGTAGTGAGGAATTGGGTCTCTGGATGAAAAGTGTGTTGGTTTGCATTCCAGTTCTGTCTCTTACTAATGCTGCAATCTTGGACAAACAACCTCTCAAAGTCTCGATTTCCCCATCTATCCAATGGTGATAATTATAGATTTCATTGTAAAGATTACATGAAATAATGCATGTGAATGGTTAGCCTGGCACGGGCTAAATGCTCTATAAATGTCAGCTATTATTTAGTGATGATAATAACTGTAATGTGTCCCTAAGTATCGGTGGAACCTTCCCTGATACCCTCTTTCTTGAGTCCTGGTCAGTCTTTACATGGTGGGCGTCCTGTAGTTCCTGCCTCATATGGGTGATGTACAAGGCATGCGGTTTCTTTCCTGCTAGAAGGTTCCCAGCGTAGGTCTCGTGCTAGCTTAGCTCAGCCTTCTGGTGTGAGGGACAAGCATGTACACCATTGCTTCCCAAGGACCAGCATAGTGAAGTACATAGCCTTTGGGCAAACTCTCCTTGTTTACAACGAGAAATGCTCTTGCCTGTCAATGAAGCCCCGCATAATAACACGGCGTCACCACAACACGTTAAAAATTAGAATTAGCGGGCTTCCCTGGCGGTGCAGTGGTTGAGAGCCCGCCTGCCGATGCAGGGGACGCAGGTTCGTGCCCCGGTCCGGGAGGATCCCACATACCGCGGAGCGGCTGGGCCCGTGAGCCATGGCCGCTGAGCCTGTGCGTCCGGAGCCTGTGCTCCGCAACAGGAGAGGCCACAACAGTGAGAGGCCCGCGTACCGCAAAAAAAAAAAAAAAATAGAATTAGCACATGAAGAGAGACAGACGCAGATTCTAGTTTGTCTTCATCGGTTGCAGTTGGCTCTGGTGGGTTCCTGTTTGTCCTTGCTTTCCCCAACATCGCGTGTAGCTTTTCTTCCAGATGGATGCATTGTCTACCTGCAGTGACCTCCGGCCCCCACCAGGCACGAAGGCATCAGCCTGCTGTGGGCTTCTTCACCAGCTCCCACAGTTGCACAAAGTCTAATCCTTGTACTAAATCCCTATTGCATATTGCTTATCATGGTTCTGCTTCTTGGATTGAATCCTAACAGATGCGTTCCCCTTTAGGTTATAAACGCCTTGCAGGAATGGGCCATGTGATGTCCTTTTCCCTCTGGAGTCTAGACCAGGGGTCAGCAAAATCTTATATTTGGCTTCTTGGGCCACTTATAATCTGTCTCTTTCCCTTTATTTCATCTCTTCCTCCTTCTACTATTGTTCGTACTTCTCCTTCTCTTCACAATCTTTAAAAAATGTGAAATCATTCTTAGCTCACAGGCCATACAAATGCAGCCCATAGTTTGCTGGTCCTTGTCTACTGTAGCCCAATGGCCCTCAGAGAAGTGGCACCTCACTCTAGGGAGGGATTCTTGTGTTTTGGGTGCAGTGATTGAGAGGCATTACTGACATTTTTTCGGGTGAGGTTTAGGGTTGATGAACATCCTGAAATATACCTTAGGGTCCCACCCAAGGCAAAAAACCATTCATGGTATTTGAGTTTGAATCACCTTCTGCAATGGTCTGCATTTGTAGCTGTTGCTGTCATGGTAATCTACGTGTTTAAACGTAAGCATGTAACTAGTTCACGGTCTTACCTGAGCATTTGGACAATTATTAACCTTTATTTCTGTAACTATTCTTTCTGTCCCTTCTCCCCCCAGAGATTCCAGATACACATATATTAGGCTACTTAAAGTTGTCCACAGCTCACTGCTGCTCTGTTAATTTATTTTAGTATTTTTTTCTCTCTGTTTCATTTTGGGTAATTTCTGTTGCTGTGTTTTAAAATTTACCTGTCTTTTGTTCTGCAGTGTCTAATCCGCTATTAATCCCATCCAGTGTATTTTTAAAATCTCATACATTATAGTCTTCATCTTTAGAAGTCAATTTGAGTCTTTTCCTATATCTTCCATTTCTCTGGTTAAAATGCTAAATCTTTAGCTTCTGGAACATATAGAATCCAGTTACAGTAACTGTTCCAATATATCTGTATACTAATTGAATCATTTGTGTCATTTCTGGATTGGTTTTGATTGATCTTTGTGTGTCATAGTTTCTTGCCTCTTCACAGCCCTGAGAACTTTTGATTGGATAACAGACATCGTGAATTTTACCTTGTTGGGTGTGTGATAAATGTTATTCCTATAAATATTCTTAAGCTTTGTTCTGTCACAGCATTCAGCTACTTGGAAAGGGTGTGATCCTTTCAGATCTGGCTTTATTAGGTGGTAAGAACAGCATTTAGTCTAGGGCTTGTTTGCCCCCTACTGAGGCAAAACCCATCTGCATCCTCGACTCTTGCCTCATGAATTGAGGTTTCCTACTTTAACTGATGGCACCAGGCACTCTTCATGGCCGCATGTGGGCACCCAGTGCTTTTCCCTCATGGGTCGTTCTCTCTCCAGTTTCAGGTAGTTTTCTCCCATGGATGCTCTAGTCAGTACTCTGCTAGATACACAGGGGGGTGAGTGTTCCCTGCAGTTCTGTGCAGCGCTCTTCTCCACAGTACCCTGCTCTGTGAATTCTAGCCACCTTGGCCTTCCCAGATTCCCAGTTCTGCCCTCTGCCCTCAGGGAGACCCCTGGGCTCTGTCTGCATCCCCCTCCCTGTGCTGTGGCCAGGGAGCCCCACAAGGCAGTAAACGGGGACAATCGAAGAGCTCACCTCATTTGTTTACTGAATCTGGGGGATTAGTGTCCTTTGTTGCTTAATTCCAGTGTCTTGAAGACCATTGTTTCATGCCTTTTGTCCAGTTTTTTAGTTTTTTGAGGTGGGAGGGAGGGTAATTTTGGTCTCTGTTACTGTCTTGGCCAGAAGCAAGTCATTTACCCAAATATGTATAAATAAAATACATATTTATATGTATAAAATACATATTTATGTATTTTATAAATACATATTTGTATGTACTTTATAAATACATATAAATTATATCATTACATATATCATTACATTACATCAAAATACATGTAATTTTATTTTAAGCTACTTTCATTTTAAGTCTTCTTTACCTGCTATCTAGGGCATTGCATCAATTATTTGGAAATTCTATTCAGATTCTATTATCTATCAATTTTATTTAAGGATAGTACGTGGGGCATTCCAGAATAGTCGTTAGACAAAGGGAGTATTGGGTCAGATAGAGAATCTCAGCTCTAATACCTAGAGTGACTTTATAATTTATTATGCACGTGGAGACACTGTTAAGCGTTAAAGGGGGTGCTTTAATAATTATGTCAGGACCATCGCCTAAATCGGACCGTCCCAGGCGGCCTAGGACATATGTGTACCCCGCCTCTACTCCGCCTTGTACTACTCATTACTTAATTCTACAGCTTTTATCGAGCTGCTTTATGCCTGGTGCTGGCATTGCCAAGATCAGTAAGGCACAGGCCTTGCCTGAGGACTTAACCGAGAGGCAGGAGACATTTTGTTATGATTGAGTATGATCTGTGCTCTGACAGAGGAACACACGAGGAGCTGATGAGGGCCCGGTGAGGAGTACGTCTGAGCCCAGCAGAGGGGCGGCTAGGGCAGCTCCACAGAGGAGATGAGTCTTGAAGCATGTTCACTGAGTTCTCGGGCTGAGAGGGGAGAGGGAAAAGGTATTCCAGGCAGTGTGTGTGGAGGCTGGGAACCAGGGGAACACAGAGTGTGATGAGAGAGTGATTCTGATTGGCTGGAGAACAAGGTACATGCGGAGCTGGGAGGAAAGGAGGAAGAACGCAGTTTCCATAGCAATGGCAGTTAATGTTCAGTGCTCACTTCACACGTGCTGGAAACAGTTCTGGCACTTTAAGCATAACTCATTTAATCTTTACGACAACCCAATGAGATAGATACTATTATTATACCCATTTTACAGATGAGGAATCTAATCTGAGGCACAAAGAGGTTAAATACCTTGCCCAAGGCCACACAGCAAGCACGTGGTGCATTTTGGAATTGAATCTAGAGTCCTTTCACTCTAAACTTCTGAGAGCCAAGTGCTAAGAAGCCTTATTTTTCCAAGCCGAGGTGTGCTGAAGGCATTGTCCTGCAGGTAACCAGGAGCCTCTGAAGCCTTTGACCAGGGAAGTGACTTGCCTCAAGGTGGCATAAGAAAGCAGTTCCGGTGAGCAGCCTTAAAGGGGGATTTGGTACTAGTCACAGAGATGGTGACAGTCTGAGCTAGAGCCGAAGCAGCGGCAGGGATGGGCATGGAGTCCCCAAACCCTCACGGGCAACATCCTTTGGCCTTGGTGACCACAGTGAAGGGTGCGGTAGGGGTCCAGGAAGACGTCTGATGTCCGACCTGTGCCCCTGCGTGGACACATTGGAGGAGGAGAAACAGGCTTGTCTGAGAAGGGAGTTCTAGACGATGACTTCCATCTTAGCTGTGTAGTATTTGAGGTGCGTGTACAAGTGCCAGGTGGAAATGTCCAGGAGGCAGTAGGAAATTAAAACCTAGAACTCAGGAGAGTGGTTTGGCGGGCAGGGGTGCAGCGTCCTCAGCTTGTAGGCGGGAGGAGAGCTGGCGTTTGGATGAGATCACAACAGGGGGTGAGTGGAAGAGAGAGGGGGTGAACACAGGGATGCCCCTCGTCAGCGAGTAGGGGGCAGCGAGGGGCTGAGAAGGATGCAGCGGAGAACCAAGGGCCAGCGATGTTACAGATGCGGAAGAGCAACGGCAGGGGATAAATGAGTAGCCTGAGTCCAGGAAGGTCACATACAATGAAGACTGGATTTGGCCCTAGCAGGTCACGTGCAGAAGAATCCTGAAGCCAGAAGGAAAGCCACGGTGACTTAAGGGGTGTCTTCGTTTCCTAGGACTGCCATTAACAAGGTGCCTCAAACTGAGTGGCTTAAAACAGCAGACATTTAACTTCTCTAGTTCTGGATGCTAGAAGTCTGAAGTCAAGGTGTCAGAAGGGCCGTGCTCTCCCTGAAGGCTCTGAGAAGGGATCTGTTCCATGCCGTTCTCTTAGCTTTCAGTGCTGCCCGCAACCCTTGGCCTTCCTTGGCTTGGGGGCACGTCACCCCAATCTGTGCCTCCACTGTCGTGCCGCTTTCTCCCTGTGTGCCGTCTGTGACGACTCTTCTCATAAAGACACTGGTCACACTGGAGCCTTTACTTAACTAATTAAATCTGTAACAACCCTATTTCCAACTGAGATCACATTCTGAGGTTCCTGGGAAGGACATGAATTTTGTGGGGAGCACCGATCAACTCAGTGCAGGGGTAAATGAGTAGCAAAGAATATTACAGACTCTGCTTTCAGAAGCTGGAGAGGGAACTGTTTCTCTCATGTTTAGCATGAACTTAGACAAAGTCCTTTGGGACTTTTGTATTCCATGGAAGTAATGAAGAAGTGAATTTTATGGGTTTTCCCTATAAAAATGATGTAATATAGCTAGGAACGGCATGTTGAAGCATTCTTAATGAAAGTTTTTTCTTTTATTTTGAGAAATGAAAAAATTCTATTACTACTTTATTGATAGTTTACACTTTGCTATGATTGCTTCAATATTTTTAATAAAATGAATGAAATAAAACAATTAAAAAAAAAAGCTGGAGAGAGAGAGATGGCGATAAAGGGAGGATTTTTTTTTTTCCAAGATGAGAGAGGCTTAAACATGTACCTGTGTTGAATAAATGAAGGTGCCCTGGGGATGGGAAGGTTAGATTCCGGACTGAGAGCAAGGAGTTGATGGTGCAAGCCCCTGAGGGGATGGATCAATGGTGTGCAGCCCTGGGGTGGGAGTGAGTGGGGCAGGTGTGTGCAGATGCAGATGTGTTCGAGGATGGAGGGGGCAAAAAGCTGAGCGGGATGCAGCGTGACGCTGCGGCTCCGTGCGTGTAGGAGGTGTTCAGTAAGCAAATGAGGAGCAGATGTCGAAGTAAGCAGCTGAAACAACAGCTTGTGAAACTAGCCCTACTTTGTGGGTAGAGGATTAGTTAAGGATTCTGGCCATGGGAACCAAGAAGAGGAGGGTAATCTGTTCATGCCTATTAGAGAGCTTTGGGGGAGCAGTTTCAGTGTCAACCTGGACAATGTCCTTGAGGGCCGGAGAGAGAAGCCCTGCCATCAAGGGTACCCACGCCTGACTTTGACATGAAGTCTTCGCCCGGCACTGAGGTTGCCCTCTGTGTCATGGCTCCAGACTGTAGCAACGTGGGGGGAGTCATTATGGAAAAGGATGGAGGGGTAAGAATGAAGCCCCAGTGCTGAGATACACAGAGGATTCTCCGTGGTAATCAGGCAGGATGGTAGCAGTGCGGGTGGACGTAAGAAGCCCTCTGCTGCTTCAGTGTCAGATGGAATTCAGTTCACGGGGAGCAGAGCCAATCACCATTTGGACCCCTGTGTTGGCCTTAGTTTATTCTCAGACATGAGGACTACTGCTCAGGGTGAACTCGAGAAGGGAAACCCATGAGCACTTCCGAATGACAGTCACACACCTGCTGGGGAGGCCCTCCAGTCTCCCCATTCTTTTGCTTTGACGTCCCTTTGCCCTTTAACCTTAGAGTCTGCGTGAGGAACCAGTAGGTTTTAGGAAGAATTAGTCCAAGTAAAGTCCCTAAGATTTATCAAACGGAGGGGAAAGCTTAAAACAGTGTAAGAGTTTTCACAGGGCTTATTTCTTTCACATCAGTTTCGGGTCTATAGGGAGGAGCCTTTTCTGGATCAAACTATTTAATTGTTGTGGAGATCCTGGCTGAAAATCAGAGCAGATAAAAACCAGTTGAGGAGGGCTGAAATTCTGACCCTTCATGGTGTATAACCAAGCCGAGCCCTAGTTTTCACACATACATTTCAATGAGGTGCCCCTGCAGCTAGAACAGTGGTTCTCAACCAGGGGTGATTTTGCCCTCAAGAAGACGTGGCAATATCTGGAGACATTTTTTTCCCTCCATTTTTAAAAAATCGTGGCAAAACACACATAAAGTGTACCATTTTTAAGTGTACAGTTTAGTGGCTTTAAGTACATTCACACTGTTGTGCTTAAAGCCACACCATCCAGCTCCAGAACTCTTTTCATCTTGTAAAACTGGAACTCTGTACCCATTAAACGATGACTCCCCATTCCTTCCTCCCTCCAGCCCCCGGCAACCACCATTCTACTGTCTGTCTCTATGTATCTGACTAGGTACCTCCCGAAAGTGGAGTCACACTGTCTGGGGGCATTTTGGATTGTCACGGCTGGGGACGGGGCGCCAGGGGTGCTGCTCAACACCCTACAGTGCACAGAATAACCCCCACAATACACCATCCAACCCCAAGCATCAATTGTGCTGAGGTTGAGAAACCCTGAGCTGGAAGAGCTGCGTTCATAAACCCAAACTGTGGCACATTAATCAACAGATACAGGTTATACCACAGTAATAACCAACCTCCAAATCTCTGTGATTTAATATAAAAAAAGTTTAATTTTAGCTCTAACACGAGGTACCCTTAGTCACTGACTGAAGCATGGTAAGTGTGTGATGGCTTTGAAAGCTTCCATTGGAAGAGCCCACTCACTTTCATTTACATCTTATTGCCCGGATCAAATCACATGCCCATGCCTCACTTCAAAGGGAGTGAGGAAGTACCTTTGTCCTCTATGCCTGTTAGGCAACCAACACATAGCAATTAAAAATAACCCTCATGGGGCTTCCCTGGTGGCGCAGTGGTTGAGAGTCCGCCTGCTGATGCAGGGGACATGGGTTCGTGCCCCAGTCCGGGAAGATCCCACATGCCACGGAGCGGCTGGGACCGTGAGCCATGGCCGCTGAGCCTGCGCGTCCGGAGCCTGTGCTCCGCAACGGGAGAAGCCACAACAGTGAGAGGCCTGCGTACCGCAAAAAAAGACCCCCAAAAAACCCCAAAAACCCTCATGAAGGGAACCCTCTTGCACTGTTGGTGGGAATGTAAGTTGATACAGCCACTATGGAGAACAGTATGGAGGTTCCTTAAAAAACTAAAAATAGAACTACCATATGACCCAGCAATCCCACTACTGGGCATATACCCTGAGAAAACCATAATTCAAAAAGAGTCATGTACCACAATGTTCATTGCAGCTCTATTTACAATAGCCAGGACATGGAAGCAACCTAAGTGTCCATCGACAGATGAATGGATAAAGAAGATGTGGCACATATATACAATGGAATATTACTCAGCCATAAAAAGAAACGAAACTGAGTTATTTGTAGTGAGGTGGATGGACCTAGAGTCTGTCATACAGAATGAAGTAAGTCAGAAAGAGAAAAACAAATACCGTATGCTAACACACATACATGGAATCTAAAAAAGTTGGTTCTGAAGAACCTAATGGCAGGACAGGAATAAAGACACAGACATAGAGAATGGACTCGAGGACACGGGGAGGGGGAAGGGTAAGCTGGGACAAAGTGAGAGAGTGGCATGGACATATATACACTACCAAATGTAAAGTAGATAGCTAGTGGGAAGTAGCCGCATAGCACAGGGAGATCAGCTCCGTGCTTTGTGACCACCTAGAGGAGTGGGATAGGGAGGGTGGGAGGGAGACGCAAGAAGGAGATATGGGGATATATGTGTATGTATAGCTGATTCACTTTGTTATAAAGCAGAAACTAACACAGCATCGTAAAGCAATTATACTCCAATAAAGATGTTAAAAAAAAATAACCCTCATGGTGTCAGCATCTGCTTGACGTGCTGGTATCCAGAGCAAGCCTTCCAGCAGGAGGGCTCAGGCTGAAGGTCAAGGGAAGCTGTGGCTGCACGTGCACCCACTAGGGTCATTCGGTGATGACCTTGCTCTGCATCTTCAAGTCTTGCTGTCACATTGGCTGCTGCTCCACTTCCAGATTTCCTGTTGCTTCTCCTCCATCTCCTTTTTGGAGCTTTAGTCTACCTGCTTCTTCACCTGCAAACCCACTTCTTCTTTTGGGCTCAGGTAATGAGCAACTATGCCTGCGGCATCCTGGTACTTCCTGGGATCTCAATCTTCATGACTTTGACCTAAAGGCTCTTGCATCGGACTGTTGGTTTCTTCTTTCTTTTTTTTTTAATAGACTTTATTTTTTAAGAGCAGTTTTAGGGTCTCAGCAAAATTGAGTGGAAAGTACATATACTTCTCACATACCCCCTCCCCTCCCCATGCATAGCCTCCTCCATTATCAACATCCCCACCAGAGAGGTACCTATGTTACAACTGACAGACCTACATTGACACATTATTGTCTCCCAAAGTCCATAGTTTACATTAGGGGTCACTCTTGGTGTTGTATATTTTATGGTTTTGGACAACTGTATAATGACATGTATCCACCATTATATCAATAGTATAATGCAGAGTAGTTTCACTGCCCGAAAATCTCTGTGTTCTGCCTGTTCATCTCTCCCTCCCCCTAAACCCTGGCAACCACTAATCTTTTTACTGTCTCCATGGTTTTGCCTTCCCCAGAATGTCATATAGTTAGAATCATACAGTAAATAGCCTTTTCAGATTGGCTTCTTTCAGTTAGTAATATGCATTCATGGCTTGATAGCTCATTTCTTTTCAGTGCTGAATAATATTCTATTGTCTGGATGTACCACAGTTTATTCCTCCATCCTACTGAAGTACATCTTGGTTGCTTCCAGGTTGTTGGCCACTTTTCAGAAAATGATTAACAGCAACTATGCTGAGACTCAGGTGGTTTGGAAAACATTTGAAATATTTACATGAGTAAACTCTTGCCCTCCATCCAATAGGTCATTAAAAAAAAAATCCTGGTGGTTTTTCATCCTGGCTATACACTTAGAGTCACTGGAGGGCTCTTAAAAATACTCTGATGCCGGGCTCCATTTCAAGCAATTCTAAATTAATTGTTTGGATTTTTTATGTGCAGCCAGGATTGAAAAATCATCGTTTTATCTTTTCTGTTGGAGCACATTTTGCATGAAACTCATCCTGGTTGGTCCCATGAAGACATAGAAGTCAGATTCTCTGATCTGATAAGGCATTGATTAGTAACTCCTGTTCTTAAAAACTTTTTTGTCTTTTCTCTGTTATAACAGAGGACCTCGATTGAATCAAAATTTACTCAAGTGTATGGGAAGATTTTAAACTAATTATGAGGAAAACCTTGCCCTTAGCAGAGGTGCTCTTGAGACTCACATCCACGTGGAAATGAAATGGGCCTTTGTCCAACTGAGAAGAAAAACAATACTCATCACTTACCGAAGGGCAACTGTGTAATGAGCATCATAGGAAACACTTTTACGTATATTATTTAAAATTCTTTTCTTTAAAGTTTCAGTTTGAACCCATTATCAGTGTGACAATTTACTTGGAAGCCACATAAAAGTAAGAGAAAGCTTTTATTTTACCTTGCTATTAAATGTGGAACGTTTTTTCCCCTAAGACCAATATATATTTTCTATTTTTAATTTATTTTAGATTTTTTATTGAGACATAACATTATATTAGTTTCAGGTGTACAACATAATGATTTGATATTTGTATATATTGCAAAATGATCACCACAGTAAGTCCAGTTAACATCCATCACCACACATAGTTACCAATTTTTTTTTCTCCTGATGAGAACTTTCAGTTCTTGACACGAGCATGCGAGGCTGGTATTACCATCACCTCTCTTTTGCAGCTGAGGAGACTGAGGTCCAGAAACACTAAGGACGATCACACAAGTTGTAATTTGTAAACTTGGGCTTCAAACCCCTATCAAAAATTCACAACTCTTGCTCTTTTTATTACATCACACAGCATAAACTCAGGGCAATCAGTACAATTTGGAGTCAGGACTTTCCTCCCAAAATATAAGCTGTGACATATATGTATCTGAGAATAATGTTCATGGCTTCCTCGTTACCCTGCAGCACCTGCATTTAGGCTTTTTGATGGCATCAAGCCCTCAGCCACCACTCTCTTGAGAAAGACCCTCTCATGGGTATATTAACTTTTCCAGGGCTCAAGCTTCCCTAAACCCTGTCTCTGCTAAACTATAGCCTCAGAAGTTGTATCTCTGCTGAGGTTATCTCAGGTATTACTCCAGAAAAGTCTTCAAAAGAATAACTATTATGGTTACGCCCTCCGTTTTATCGAGAGCTAGCTCTGAAAGTGTATTACCAGGTAGCAGCAAGTAGCACAAAGGGCTGGGAGCTTGAGGAACAGCTTTTAACAAGGTCCAGGGACAAAAAAAAAAAAAAAAAAAAAAAGCATGAACGCATGATTCCTCAGAGTGGACATGAGAATTATTTTCAAAGGAGGAAAGAATGCAATCTTGAGGCAGAATAATAAGGGGTAAGAATCAGTGGCTGAGGCCCCAGCAGTCAGGTCAAAACTTGTGCAGAAGGAAGAAATGTTTAGGATGGTGATCTGGGGTGAAGGGTTGGAGGGTTGGGAGCTGTCTTGGAGCAGTGCTTGCACAGCAAGCACAGCATTTTCATTTCCATTGTGTGTTTATTTGGGATGACTTTGGCAGTGGGTCCCTGGAGTTTATAGGGGTTCAGAGCCCCTCAGGCACCCAAGGCACCATCATTGTGAGAAATGGAGTAAGAAGAAGAGTATAGAGTCATTGATGATGACATGGAGACATTTTGGTAGAACGAATGAAAAGGAAGTTGTTTTGATAACAAGTATCTGATCAAGGTCTTGGTGACTTTTTAGAACACAGAGTTGAAGACATTTTCCATAATGTTTATAAGTCCCCTGTTACAGGGCCCATGTAATAAAGCTTTCTTTTAGCTGATGTTCTCTGGCTGACGAAGACAGCTATCGTTCATCCATTTTTAGCTTTTAAAATTTTGTTAATGTCTCTGCTGCTGATTCTTCTCCAATTTTCTTTGTCCTTATGGGTCTGTGTCATTAAAACACTTTCCTCAGTGGTTTTGGGAGGAAGTTGAGACAAAGAGGTGTGCTCTGCCTTCCACGTTTCTCCATGTGACTTTGGGGACCTTCGTGGTCCTGCTCTGTATCTGGATATTTGTGTATTTCTCTCCCTCAGCAGAAATGCCATCGTCATGGGCCTGCATGAGGTCGGGATGAATTGGGCTGGACTTGTCACCCGGAGTGGCTGAAAGATGCCATATCCTGAGAGGCAAGTGCATGCTGTAAGAAAGAGGAACATCCAAGTCAGATGAGGGGCGAGGAAACTTAGGGCACAGGAAGAGAGGTCAGGGGCAGGTCAGGAATGGATGCCTGAGGGGGAGAGGTCAGGCCAAAGGGTTTGGGACCAAGAACATCACAACCAAATCAAGGACCTCAGCAACTCCCTCTTTTTTTTTTTTTTTTTTTTTTTTGCGGTACGCGGGCCTCTCACTGTTGTGGCCTCTCCCGTTGCGGAGCACAGGCTCCGGACGCACAGGCTCAGCGGCCATGGCTCATGGGCCCAGCCGCTCCGTGGCATGTGGGATCTTCCCGGACCGGGGCACAAACCCACGTCCCCTGCATCGGCAGGCGGACTGTCAACCACTGCGCCACCAGGGAAGCCCAGCAACTCCCTCTTATTGGCCAGAGATACAGCGTTATTTAAAGGCTCAAAGACTGGCCATTCCGATTTTCAGCCTTAGGGCTTGTGTATTTATGTGTGGAGTATTTATGAATCCCTATCGGATAGGATTTGAGGGGAACCACAGCGCTCAGTTTACTCAAAGGATCAATCCTGGCAGCCTTGAAAGAGTCTGAAAAAGCTAGCATTGAACGAGTTTTTTGGTGAAAAATATTTGCTAGAATTAAAGCAAGCACTACGAGTTGGTTGTTTCTGCTTGAGAAGAGCCTTGGTAGGGAGCCAGCAGGGCTCACCTGACCCTGAGCAGTGTGATTTCCTGCAGTCCAGGACTGGTTGTGTTTGCAGTAACGTGTGCCTCCGTGTGGCCAAAGAAAGGGACTTGCTTAGATGTGAATCATAGGATATTAAAGCTGAAAAGAATCTTATGAAGGCTGGCAAATTGGGTTCATTGTAAGGATCATCTCTGACCAATTGGTAGTGGCTGGTAAGAGCCTTGGGTTAGAAAAGACTCCGAGGTCTTGTCTAGACAGAGAGAGAGCCATGGTCCACTGGAGAGTCTGCTGGGCATGGGAGGGCACATGGAGGGGTGTGGTCATACCTGCAGCAGGATTTTGTCAGGCCCAGTTCTAGTTCTACGGGGGAAAGTGAGGCTCAGAGACATGTGTGATTTTTAGAGGTCGTCTCCTTATTGCTTTGTGTCAACACGTCTAGAACTTAAATCTCCTGCCTTCAAGAGGGTCAGCTGCCTCATTACCATGTCACAGGGCTAGGTTTTCCAGTTCCTCTGTATAATAAATATTTATTGAGGGCCTGTTTGGTTTCCAGCCCTGAAATAGGAGCTGTATATACATCAGTGAATAAACAGACCAAGTCTGTGTCCTCACTAGCCTTACATTTTGGGAAGGAGCTGGATTAGTCATTATTAAGAGAAAGCAGGAAATGTTTGCTTTCTGAGGTAGGATACTGGAAGATAAGTCGTGATGAAAGGAAATCTGGGGACAAATCCCTAGCATAGGTATGTTTTAGCATTGCCGGGGCTGTGTGGTGGAGGGCACGGCTCTCTGCAGCAGTCAAAGGGCACCAGAAACCTCATCTCTTAAGACTCCAGGCTCTCCTTGCTGTCCCTCATTCATGCCAAGCTCTCTTCTTCCTCAGAACCCTTGCACTTGCTGATCCCTCTGCCTGGATATCCAAGTGGCATTCCTTTACTTTCTTCAAATCTCTGTCAAAAATCCCCTTATGAGAGAGGCTTTCACTGGCTTCCATAGTACAGAGAAGCAGAAGGCAGCTGCGAGGGGAGAGCTTAGGCCACAGCTTTTATTGGGGTTCCCATCCATGACTGGCTACTTTGAGAAGTTTTGGTGGGCTTTGGGCTCTAGAGGGTCTCCAGTTGCCTGGTACTTGGCCCTGGGATGATTAAGCCAGAGGAATATTGTTTCCTGGGTTGTAAGGGCCAGACAGAAAAAGGATGGCTCTGGATTGGTTAGTGTGCCTATCAAAAGTATGCTCTGGCTGAGCCCTTTGTCATCTCTAAGAACTGGCTGACCCTGGGAGGAGCAGTCTCTCCTCAACTAGAAAGGTGTTTGAAGATGTCAAAACATCATAATATTCAGAAAATAAAGAGCAAATACAAAACAAACCTAAGCTGTCTGGCTCCAGGTCTGGAGACTCATCTGCCTTCGGAGCTTTGCAGGTAGATGGCGGGGCCGTGCACGCATTCACCGGGCTCTGAATCTACGTACACCATCACAAGTGCTGCGGTGGACTCTCAGGTGCAGTGCGAGCAGAATGGTTTTCAACCAGGAAAACTGCTCGAGGATTGAAGATTTTTGGAGCTGACCTGGGACTTTGGCAAGCAGATATTGGAGATAAAGAAGGGAGCTTACCGGCAGAGAAGCACCTCTGGGTCTGTTTCAGGGAAAGGCTGAGAGACCTGTAGGGTATTACAGGTGAGGAGAGGGCATAGAGTGGAGGGCACTGAATGCCAGGCTGAAGAGGCTTGAGTTTGCTCTGTTTATGGAGAGGAACTATACGAGAAGGGCACACCTAGAAAGGACACTAGAGATCATTGAGTTCATGCTCTTTGTTTTATATGGGAGGAAACTGAGGCCTAGGTTCACACAGGTAATAAATGGCCAACACTGGGAAATTGTGGAAGGGGCAGAGTTTGAGGAATTGGCAGGCTCTTGGGGTAACCACGGGCGGGCAGGGGCTGAGGGTTCTTGGGTGGGGAGGGGAACTACCCCAGACACAGGCTCCAGTCTGGGGGCAAGGGGAGCTCCTGGCATACCAGCAGGGACTAAGGAAACAGGCAGAGGCAGGAGCTGTGCTGTGCCTTGTTGCATGAGGGTGGCAAAGGAAGAAGAATTGGCAAAATGGTCAGAAGATGTGAAAAGAGACACAAGAAACTGAGACCATCTAGCGCCAGAGAAATCAAGGCAGGAGAGGATTGAAAACACGGGGCGGCCGAGGGTTCAAAGAGATTCAGAGTCTGAGTTAGTTGTGGACCAAGGAAATGGCTTTCTGTGTCACTGCTGTGAGAGGCACCCAGACTGCAAGGGAGGAGAGAACACGGAGGAGATGGGCGCCCCAGAGAATTCCAGATGCTGGCTGAAGTCAGGGAGGAGAGAGAGGATGGGCGCTTGAGAGAGAAACAAGTTAAACAATATTTCTTTAGGAGAAGGGAGATGTATTTTTTGGCTCAGGGGAATGAGTTAATCTTGCATAATGGGATTAAAGTTTTCTTTTTCTTTCATCTCTGAATCTTAGGTCTTTCATCTTGAAAATGGGGATTAAAAAGAATCTATGTCATAGGCTTATGAGGATTAAACGGGAAAACACACGAATAATGTTTAGTACAGTGCCTGGCACGTTATAAACACGTAATATATGGTAGTTATTTTTAATATTTTTTTACTACAGACTTGTGAAGGGCTCATCTCAGAGTCTTGAGGAAAGTATTACTTGCATTTTAAATCTTGGTACCTTATATTTATCACTTCATGGGGTCCAGTTGATAAAGAAGTACGAGTTCACGTATTCTGAAGGCCTGGGCTGGAAATAGGCCCAAAGATGCGTTCTTTTTATCTCACATACATGTGGAAATTATAGATTTTAATTAAGTGCTATTGTGTGAGCCCAGTTGCCTCCTCATGGGTGTTGGTGGGAGTTCACATCTCGAGAGAGAGAATTTGGTTTTGGATTTACTACTTACATCTGCAAGAGGAGTAAGTAAGCAGAGTAAGAACAGAAGACTCTCTGATTAGCAATTTGACTGTTTTTTCATTCTGATCTGAAACCTGCAATCCAAAATTGAGGCAACTTTTCTTATTTAAAGAAAACGATTTCCATAGGCTGGAATGATCTTGTTTAAGCAAGGATAAGTTGTAGATGATAGAGACGTTTCCCTTGGAGGAGTCCATCTCTGTGCTTTTTGGTGCAAACTCTTTGAAAAAGAGCCCCCGTCCAAAAAAAAGTGAGGGACTGACAGGAAACCAAGGGACACAATCTTTTTCTTTTCAAAGAAGACACCTGTGATGCCAGCTAGAGAGCAGGACCACATGGAGCGGAAAGGAATTAGTTACAGTCCGAAAACAGGGATAAATGCATCTGGTGTCAGATTAACCCCAGCAGACGATCTCGCTTGGTCTGAAACACTCGGACTCAACAGCATCCTGATTTCACTGTGAGAAACACATGCGTAAAGGCAACTTCTCAATAAGCAAAATGTGGTTGGGTGCATCTTAGGTGGACACAAAGCAACATGGGTAGGTCTTAAAAACATGACGTTGAGTGTAACGATAAGAAATGAGATTTCTATTACGATGCCATTATGTAATTTAAAGCCACATACGCATACAGAGCAGCCCTACTCATTTCTACAGGGATACATGCATATTGAAGGACATATCTCTAACATACTAGAGAGGTTGCCTAAAAAATAGGGAGGATGAGTGTGAGGATCAGAAATAAGAGGGAAAAAATAAAACGAGAGAGGCTTTGCACAGACTGATAATGACAGTGTGCTATGAATGGAGTATGAATTTAAAAAGAGAGAAGTCTTTTAGGCGTTGCTCTTTTCTTTGTTGCTGAGGATCAGAAATAAGAGGGAAAAAATAAAACGAGAGAGGCTTCGCACAGACTGATAATGACAGTGTGCTATGAATGGAGTATGAATTTAAAAAGAGAGAAGTCTTTTCGGCGTTGCTCTTTTCTTTGTTGCCGTATAATAAATCTGATGCAAAGGCAAAGGCAAAGTGCTTTTGGGAAAACCTGCCGTATAGTAAATCTGATGCAAAGGCAAAGTGCTTTTGGGAAAACCTGCTGTCCTAGAGGTAACATGGGTTTCAAGGGATTCCTCAGAGCAGTTTGGGGTGGCTTCCTGAGGGGAAAGCAAAGAGGCTGTGTTTTCTGCCAACTGTCAGATGCTGGGCACCATCTGTGGCAGAACTCCAGGGGACGCCTGGAGTTCTGGCGCCCCCTGGGATATAGGTATATGTATAGGTATAGCTATACATATACCTATATCCCCATATCTCCTCCTTCTTCTTGATTATAGGGTTTGGGGAATTGAAATGCAGCCATAATTGCTTGCACCTCTCCGCCAGCTTGCTTGCATACAGAGGCCTAGAGAGGACTTTTCCAAGTCAAATCTCCCTAGCCAAGCCTCACTCACCTGTAACCTGCCATATGCAGACGGAGGTCTAAGATTTATTTTACCTTAACCAAGAAGGAGCCAAAGAGTGGATGGAAGTCTTTATGGCTTTGTTGCTCTATGTGGAAAAGAAACAGACTGAGTGAATTTATGTATGATCCCTCAGGAGAAAGCATCTTTGTGCTATATTTCTTTTTGACCTGGAGACCCTGAAAGCAAGTTGGAAGAGGCAGTTCATAAAGTCTGGATTGGTGTGAGTTCTGGGGAGAGGCTTGATTACAAAGGAAGAAATGCTTTATTTATATATACCAGATGTAATAGAGGATTCCCTGGTCTATCTTTCCAGGAACTAGGAGCCTCTGGTGAAAATCACTTTGTCTCAGGTGGGAGTCATTCCTCATCGGTCAGCAGAGCCTGATAAGAACATTTCCTCCCCAAGATTTGCTGGAATCTGTGTGTTCCCTTCAAATGATGACAAACTAATTGCACTGGCTTCCTGTCTCGTGCACAGTCTTTCTGCAGAGAATGGGGGAGGTCAACCTTTCTGATGAGCTGGCTTGCTTTTCTTTGCTGACATGGACCAACAGTGTTGCACTTAACAGCTCTTACTGTAAGTGGTGCTGTTGGATCATTTTCCCATGTACACTTCCAATCGGTACCTAAGTGCATTTAGAGGATGATTTGTTATCAGAAGGATTGTTCCTTTTGACTCGTAGTATAATCTTTTTTCATATGATATTCTCTTCCTACTGACATATGTGGACACATCTCTGCCTCCTTCTAGTTTGCAATCCTGAGATTTCTCTTAGAGGCAATAAAAAAATTAAAGCAGTAGGGATGAGGTTTTGGTGCCTACTGGACATGCCTGTCCTAACCTAAGAGAGAAGCTGGGGGTTTGAGGATGCCCAGGAGCTGTGGCAGACAATGGTGTAAATAGATAGTGTGGGGAAATGGGGAGGGGACTACAAATTACAGAAAATGAATCGATCATTTATATATAGAAGAAGTTTTTTTTTTAAAAAGGAGCCTAGAAAGGTGCAGGAAAAAGAGAAGACTTTTGCCTTGATGATTAGCCAGGAAAAGTCATTATGGGCTGATTACGTGTGTAAAAGCCATATTTAAAAAAAATGTATATGTATAGCTACATGTATGTGTGTGCTATTTTTATAATTAGCAGATGGATTCACTTCGTTTTTTTCCCTGGGCTGCTTCTCCAAGTTACTGTCCCCTGGCAGGCTCCGTTGCACTTAATGGCTCATCCCTGAACACTGAAGGACAGCTGAGCCTCATGACCCCTGCTCTGGGAGGGTTTGCAATGTAAACATTGCATCTCTAGGTAGCTCACTGCTTAGAGAAAGTATGTCACATTTTAAAACTGTGAGTCCTTTGTGATTTTCAGTGCTTATTTCATAAGCTTAAGAGACATTAGGCTTGTTAATATTTTTCACGGAGGAGTGAGCTTAGTTGCTCTTGTAATTGATAAACTTGTTTTTCCTCCAGTGCCGTCAGCCAAGGTTCTGCAGCAAGAATAGGAGGATGACCAATGGACCAGCATCTCCTGCAGAGCATATTTGGACCATTTTTTACAGAATGAACATGCAAGAGCTTTAGTCTGGGGCAATCTGGCAGGAGAAGGCTGGTATACTTGGTTTCCTTCTGTCACACTTTTTGTGCAATGAATTAGACTTTTAAATCAGTAAATTCAGCGAGATGAGTTAGATCTTTGCACAAAAGCAGTGGAAGATTTCCAGCTGGTTGGGGGTATGATATGGAAATGTCTTGCTAAATCAGGGTCTGGTGGAATGTTGCTCTCCTGGCAGCCAGGCTCTGTTTCTCGGCAAGCAATCTGTTGGTTGCATGTAGGATGGAGCGCGCTGAGAGCGTAAGCACCGTCTTGCTTGTGGAAGACCTGGTGGTTCAGATGTTTTACATTAGGAACTGGGTGTGGGTTTTTTCAAGTTAAACTAAAGCAGCAGTTCTAGTAGGAGGAAACTCCCTGATCTGTGTCTTCTGTTTCTGGATGCTCTTCCTCAGAGAGCCAGATTTCAGCAGGAAGAGTTGTTAATGGTGGACTTTGGGCAACTGAAACCGTATGGGAGGGATGAGAAAGATGGAGTTATGTCATGATCTTCAACACTTTATTTAGAGGCTGTTGATGTTAGAATAATCAGTGAAGACAAACAAAGGCACTCACTTTGGATGAAAATTTTGCCTTGCCTTGCAATTTTAGATAACTGAGTTCCAAGCCTCACACAGCAACACATTTTCCTAACTGATTTTTCTGGTTGTGCAAGCAGTGTCCAAATGATCAGGCAAATATCTGGCTTCAGAACAAATATTTTATACCATCCTGAGCCAGTCATCGGCACTTGCCAAGGTGAGGCCTGACCTCTCCTTTCCCTCCGTCTTATAGTTTCTGTGTATTAGGGATGAGCTTCCTCTTGATTCTGAGGATTGG
The DNA here is from genome assembly GCF_011762595.2 of Tursiops truncatus. Taxonomy (NCBI): domain Eukaryota; kingdom Metazoa; phylum Chordata; class Mammalia; order Artiodactyla; family Delphinidae; genus Tursiops; species Tursiops truncatus. Next base: position 64,766,338 of record NC_047039.1, read on the forward strand.
CTCTGATGTAACCTGAATGAAGCCCTTAATATCCGTGTTCAAACAGAAACACAATTCGGCTCATCGTTCCTGAGTTCATCTTCGCATTTTCTTGCCTCTGGATACCTGGGACTTTCCTGCTGGAGGGCTGGATGTTGCTGTGTTCAAGGCTGTGCTATATCCAGAACTTGAGGCATGGGGGGAGGGGGAGTGCTCCTTAGGACTCAGGATACAAACTGGCAGGTGTTAAGGTGGGTGATCCTGGGTAACTCAGAACCGTCAGATTCCTGAGTGGGAGAACTAACTGCCCACACTCTTCCTGGCAATGTACATGTCCTTGGTCGAAAGAAGAGCCAGATGAGAATGTTGGATGAAAGGATGAAACTGATGTTTGTCATCATATTAAAAACAACTCAGATTGACTGGTCTTCTGATGGTGATCAGTGGCTGAACCTAGTAAACCTAAGTTAGGGCAGGTTCAAGGAGAAACCATGAGGTGGTTTTCTTTGTCACGTCCTGTCTTGCCTTTCAGTTTCCTGTCCCCACTCCTCAAGGATGCCCCCTGCCCACCCCATCTGACTCTCCCTTTCAGTGCCTTGCCTTAGGAAGGAGAGTCAACAAATTTCCAAGTGTTAGCATATATTCAGCCTTCCAGGACTTCTATTTCTGTTTTAATTAGGGAGCCCTAGGAGAAGAGCTGAGCACTCTAAGCTCCTAAGTAAAAATCTGAAAAGGTGGAATTTCTTATGACAAGGGGAGATATTTTGGGGCAAGTTGAGCTTTCCAGATGAGCTGGGAATGTGGGTGCCTGCTTCTTTGATACCTGAACTATGCCTTCATTGTAGTAGGTTAATTCCACTTCTCTTTTTCAAAATTTGGTACAATACTTGTAGTGGTTAGGCGATTTGAACCTGTGTTTTGCTATTTACCACCTGTGTGACCTTAGGTAAGTCACTTAATTGCTCCAAGCCTCAATTTCATCATGTACAATGGGAGTAATAATGATATATTTTCAAAGAGTTTTTGTGCGCTTCTAATGGGGTAATACACATACAGATATATATATATATTTTCTTATTTACACAGGATATTCTTTAAGGGTATTAAAAAATCTAGAAACATTTAGTTGTCTTTAGGGAGATAAACAAGGGCAGGGCTGGAACGCTTCTCATTGCCCTTTTGTACTTTTTGAATTTGGAACCTTATGAATGTATAACCTACATACAATATTAAAATTAAAATGTCCTGATGTTGGGTTCAAGATGGCGGAGTAGAGGGACATGTGCTCACTCCCTCTTGCGAGAGCACTGGAATCACAACTAACTGCTGAACAATCATCGACAGGAAGACACTGGAACTCACCAAAACAGATACCCCACATCCAGAGACAAAGGAGAAGCCACAATGAGACAGTAGGAGGGGCGCAATCACAATAAAATCAAGTCCCATAACCGCTAGGTGGGTGACTCACAGACTGGAGAACACCTATACCACAGAAGTTCACCCCCTGGAGTGAAGGTTCTGAGCCCCACATCAGGCTTCCCAACCTGGGGGTTCAGCAACGGGAGGAGGAATTCCCAGAGAATGAGACTTTGAAGACTAGTGGGATTTGACTGCAGGACTTCGACAGGACTTGGGGAAACAGAGACTCCACTCTTGGAGGGCACACACAAAGTAGTGTGTGCATCAGGACCCATGGGGAAGGAGCAGTGACCCCATAGGAGACTGAACCAGACCTACCTGCTAGTGTTGGAGGGTCTCCTGCAGAGGTGGGGGGGCGGCTGTGGCTCACCACGGGGACAAGGACAGTGACAGCAGAAGTTCTGGGAAGTACTTCTTGGTGTGAGCCCTCCTGGAGTCCGAGTCCGCCATTAGTCCCACCAAAACACCTGTAGGCTCCATTGCTGGGTCACTTCAGGCCAAACAACCAACAAGGAGGGAACTCAGCCCCACCCATCAGCAGACAAGTGGATTAAAGTTTTACTGAGCTCTGCCCACCAGAGCGACACCCAGCTCTACCCACCACCAGTCGCTCCCATCAGGAAGCTTGCACAAGCCTCTCAGATAGCCTCATCCACCAGAGGGCAGACAGTAGAAGCAAGAAGAACTACAATCTTGTAGCCTGTGGAATGAAAACCACATTCACAGAAAGACAAAATGAAAAGGCAGAAGACTATGTACCAGATGAAGGAATAAGATAAACCCCCAGAAAAGCAACTAAATGAAGTGGAGATAGGAAATTTTCCAGAAAAAGAATGCAGAATAATGATAGTGAAGATGATCCAGGACCTCAGAAAAAGAATGGAGGCAAAGATTGAGAAGATACAAGAAATGTTTAACAAAGACCTAGAAGAATTAAAGAACAAACACCTAGAAGAATTAAAGAACAAACAAACAGAGGTGAACAATACAATAACTGAAATGAAAAATACACTAGAAGGAATCGATAGCAGAATAACTGAGGCAGAAGAACGGATAAGTGACCTGGACGACAGAATGGTGGAATTCACTGCCACAGAACAGAATAAAGAAAAAAGAATGAAAAGAAATGAAGGTAGCCTAAGAGACCTCTGGGGCAGCATTAAATGCATCAACATTCACATTACAGGGGTCCCAGAAGGAGAAGAGAGAGAGAAAGGACCTGAGAAAATATTTGAAGAGATTATAGTCGAAAACTTCCCTAACATGGGAAAGGAAATAGCCACCCAAGTCCAGGAAGTGCAGAGAGTCCCAGGCAGGATAAACCCAAGGAGAAACATGACGAGACACATAGTAATCAAATTGACAAAAATTAAAGACAAAGAAAAATTATTAAGAACAACAAGGGGAAAACGACAAATAACATACAAGAGAACTCCCATAAGGTTAACAGCTGATTTCTCAGCAGAAACTCTACAAGCCAGAAGGGAGTGGCGCGATATATTTAAAGGGATGAAAGGGAAGAACCTACAACCAAGATTACTCTACCTGGCAAAGATCTCATTCAGATTCAATGGAGAAATCAAAAGCTTTATGGACAAGCAAAAGCTAAGACAATTCAGCAGCACCAAACCAGCCCTACAACAAATGCCAAGGGAACTTCTCTAAGTGGGAAACACAGAGAAGAAAAAGACCTACAAAAACAAACCCAAAACAATTAAGAAAATGGTAATAGGAACATACATATCAATAATTACCTTAAGTATGAATGGATCAAATGCTTCAACCAAAAGACACAGACTTGCTGAATGGATACAAAAACAAGAACCGAATATATATGCTATCTACAAGAGACCCACTTCAGACCTAGGGACACATACAGACTGAAAGTGAGGGGATGGAAAAAGATATTCCATACAAATGGAAATCAAAAGAAAGCTGGAGTGGCAATACTCATGTCAGATAAAATAGACTTAAAGAATGTTACAGGAGACAAGGCAGGACACTACATAATGATCAAGGGATCAATCCAAGAAGAAGATATAACAATTATAAATATATATGCACACAACATAGGAGCACCTCAATACATAAGGCAAAAGCTAAGAGCTATAAAAGAGGAAATTGATAGTAACACACTGATAGTGGGGGACTTTAACACCTCACTTACACCAAAAGACAGATCATCCAGACAGAAAATTAATAAGGAAACACAGGCTTTAAATGATACAATAGACCAGATAGATTTAATTGATATTTATAGAAAATTCCATCTGAAAACAGCAGATTACACTTTCTTCTCAAGTGTATAAGGAACATTCTCCAGGATAGATCACATCTTGGGTCACAAATCAAGCCTCAGTAAACTTAAGAAAATTGAAATCATGTCAAGCATTGCTTCTGACCACAACGCTATGAAATTAGAAATAAATTACAGGGAAAAAAGCATAAAAAACACAAACACATGGAGGCTAAACAATACGTTACTAAATAACCAAGAGATCATTGAAGAAATCAAAGAGGAAATAAAAAAATACCTGGAGACAAATGACAATGAAAACACAATGATCCAAAACCTATGGGATGCAGCAAAAGCAGTTCTAAGAAGGAAGTTTATAGCATTACAAGCCTACCTCAAGAAACAAGAAAAATCTCAAATAAACAATCTAACCTTACACCTAAAGGAACTAGAGGAAAGAAGAACAAAGAAAACCCAAAGTTAGCAGAAGGAAAGAAATCATAAATATCAGAGCAAATAAATGAAATAGAAACAAAGAAAACAATCACAAAGATCAAGAAAACTAAAAGCTGATTCTTTGGGAAGATAAACAAAATCGATAAACCTTTAGCCAGATTCATCAAGAAAAAGAAGAGGACTCAAATCAATAAAATTAGAAATGAAAAATGACAAGATACAATGGACAGTGCAGAAATACAAAGCATCCTAAGAGAATACTACAAGCAACTCTATGCCAATAAAATGGACAACCTGGAAGAAATGGACAAATCCCTAGAAAGGTATAACCTTCCAAGACTGAACCAGGAAGAAATAGAAAATATGAACAGACCAATCACAAGTAATGAAATTGAAAACGTGATTAAAAATCTTCCAACAAACAGAAGTCCAGGACCAGATAGCTTCACAGGTGAATTATATCAAACATTTAGGGAAGAGCTGACACCCATCCATCTCAAACTCTTCCAAAAAATTGCAGAGGAAGGAACACTCCCAAACTCATTCTATGAGGCCACCATCGCCCTGATACCAAAACCAGACAAAGATACTACAAAAAAAGAAACTACAGACCGATATCACTGACGAAAATAGATGCAAAAATCCTCAACAAAACACTAGCAAACAGAATCCAACAACACATTAAAAGGATCATACACATTGATCAAGTGGGATTTATCCCAGGGACGCAAAGATTCTTCAATATATGCAAATCAATCAATGTGATATACCATATTAACAAATTGAAGAAGAAAAACTATATGATCATCTCCATAGATGCAGAAAAGGCTTTTGACAAAATTCAACACCCATTTATGATAAAAACTCTCCAGAAAGTGGGCATAGAGGGAACCTACCTCAACATAAGGAAGGCCATATACGACAAACCCAAAGCAAACATCATTCTCAATGGTGAAAAACAGAAAGCATTTCCTCTAAGATCAGGAACAAGATAAGGATGTCCACTCTCACCACTATTATTCAACATAGTTTTGGAACTCCTAGCCACAGCAATCAGAGAAGAAAAAGAAATAAAAGGAAAACAAATTGGAAAAGAAAAAGTAAAACTGTCACTGTTCACAGATGACATGATACTATATATAGATAATCCTAAAGATGCCACCAGAAAACTACTAGAGCCAATCAGTGAATTTGGTAAAGTTGCAGGGTGCAAAATTAATGCACAGAAATCTCTTGCATTCCTATACACTAACAATGAAAGATCAGAAAGAGAAATTAAGGAAACAATCCCATTCACCATTGCAACAAAAAGAATAAAATACCTAGGAATAAATCTACCTAAGGAGGTAAAAGACCTGTACACAGAAAACTATAAGACACTGATGAAAGAAATCAAAGATGACACAAACAGATGGAGAGATATACCATGTTCTTGGATTGGAAGAATCAATATTGTGAAAATGACTATACTACCCAAAGCAATCTAAAGATTTGATGCAATCCCTATCAACTTACCAATGGCATTTTTTTACAGAACTAGAACAAAAAAAATCTTAAAATTTGTGTGGAGACACAAAAGACCCCAAATAGCCAAAGCAGTCTTGAGGGAAAAAAAATGGAGCTGGAGGAATCAGACTCCCTGACTTCCGACTATACTACAAAGCTACAGTAATCAAGACAATATGGTACTGACACAAAAACAGAAATATAGATCAATGGAACAGTATAGAAAGCCCAGAGATAAACCCATGCACCTATGGTCAACTAATCTATGACAAAGGAGGCAAGGATACACAATGGAGAAAAGTCAGTCTCTTCAATAAGTGGTACTGGGAAAACTGGACAGCTACATGTAAAAGAATGAAATTAGAACACTCCCTAACACCATACACAAAAGTAAACTCAAAATTGATTAAAGACCTAGATGTAAGACCAGACATAGAATACTTAGAGGAAAACATAGGAAGAACACTCTTTGACACAAATCATAGCAAGATCTTTTTTGACCCACCTCCTAGAGTAATGGAAATAAAAACAAAAATAAACAAATGGGACCTAATGAAACTTAAAAGCTTTTGCATAGCAAAGGAAACTATAAACAAGATGAAAGACAGCCCTCAGGATGGGAGAAAATATTTGCAAACTAATCCACGGACAAAGGATTAATCTCCAAAATATATAAACAGCTCATGCAGCTCAGTGTTTAAAAAACAGACAACCCAATCAAAAAATGGGCAGAAGACCTAAATAGACATCTCTCCAAAGAAGACATACAGATGGCTGAGAAGCACATGAAAAGCTGCTCAACATCACTAATTATTAGAGAAGAGCAAATCAAAATTACAATGAGGTATCATCTCACACCGGTTAGAATGGGCATCATCAGAAAATCTGCAAACAACAAATGCTGGAGAAGGTGTGGGGAAAAGGGAACCCTCTTGTACTGTTGGTGGGAATGTAAATATGGGGAACAGTATGGAGATTCCTCAAAAAACTGCAAATAGAATTACAATATGACCCAGCAATCCCACTACTGGGCATATACCCTGAGAAAACCATAATTCAAAAAGACACATGCACCCCAATGTTCATTGCAGCACTGTTTACAATAGCCAGGTAATGGAAGCAGCCTAAATGTCCACAAGAGATGAATGGTTAAAGAAGATGTGGTACATATATACAATGGAATATTACTCAGCCATAAAAAGGAACGAAATTGGGTCATTTGTAGAGATGTGGATGGACCTGGAGACTGTCATACAGAATGAAGTAAGCCAGAAAGAGAAAAACAGATATCGTTTATTAACACATATATGTGGAACCTAGAAAAATTGTACAGATGAACCGGTTTGCAATGCAGAAATAGAGACAGAGATGTAGAGAACAAACATATGGACACCAAGGGGGGAAAGTGGGGGGCAGGTGGTGGTGTGATGAATTGGGAGATTGGGATTGACATATATACACTAATTTGTATAAAATAGATAACTCATAAAACTAATTTAAAAGGAAAAAAAATAAAATGTCCCTAAATAACTTACCAGGAGTTTGGTTAGAATAAAGAAATGTCACCTGAATGGCGACTGTCTCTTAGTTCAGGTCACTGATGAGTGCTTCATAGAGCTGGTCTCGTTGAACCCTCACGTGTTGTATGGGGAAGGTGCTCTAGAGGGATTCATGGCTGGGATATCAAAGCAGGGGCTTTGGCAGCTACATTCTGTATGTGTAATAAGTTTGAATTATTTTTGTTATAAAATACTTCAACCATACAGGAAAATATGCAGAAGTATTTTTCTATAATTATTTAAAGTGTTCTTAAAGCATGGTCATAGAGCTTAGTATCCAAACTGGGATACTCTTGAGAAAGAAGGGCCTTCTGTTGATAATTATGCTGGGTTAGCAAATGTAAATTCAACAGGCTCAGGCTAACTGGGTCGTATGGGCACCTGGAAATCAAGCATTATTGTAACTGTTGAAGTCTCCCCTTGTGCCTCTTCCGGGCCCATGTTCTCCCCCGTCCCCCAAGGCAGCCATGATCTTGATATAGATGTGCACACTGTTGATGATTTATGTCCATACTACATATGAGTGCATCATAAACTGTACAAAGTATTCCTTTGTGTGTTTCCAAATGTTACATAAATGGTATCTTATGTTGTCACTTTTTACTTCTTTTCCTGAAAAATTAAAGGAACTAGGGCCAAGGAAGAATTATGTATTTGCTTTTGATTGGCGGCAACAGAAACTAATTCTGGCTAGCTTAAACCAGGGAGGGATTTCATAAAGATTATTGGGGCATCTTAAGTACCCCATGACTGGGAAAGAGGAGTTCAGGACAGCTCCTGGGATTTGAGCAACAGGTAGGTACAGATTCAACCCCTCCCACACCTGTCATCAATATCAATATCAATATGGCCACAGTGGCCCCCAGTCTTTGTATGTCTGGGTTCCAATATTCGAATTCCAGAGACAGTAAGAGAATCCAGTTGGGCCAGGTGTCCTCCCTAGGTCAGCTGCCAGTATATGGTCAAGAATGCAGGGTAATGCAGAAAGGACATAACCACCGAGAACCATGGTTCTCTGTCCCATGGTATTGGGGCTGTTTCCAGAGGAGGGGAAACTGTGAGTAGGGCATCTAAAGAAGTGACAACGATAGTGAACAGAGAAAATTTGGTGATGAGAGGGAAATCTCTGTGTTTATGGTTTCTTGTGAAGAGGAATATAGAGAAAAACACTTGTCCATTTGGGAATTCCCTTCTGGCATTTCTGAGGGAAATTTATATGGACTACCAAATTCTAGATTCTGAGAACTATCAGTTGAGAAATCCAGAAAAGTGGAAGAAGTGTTATAATTCTCCTGTGAGAATTAAAGCTTAATAGTCCGTATAGAGACCTTACTGGTTTGAAGAAATTCACTGACTTCAAGTTGAAAGCAAGAGCAGGAAATATTGATGCACAGAGACAAAGGTCCAGGTCAGCATTTCTGGGAACCGGGACATGAGCAGTGGAAGAGAAGCATCAGGGAGACTCTCTTGTGTCTGTTGCTCTAAGTGTCTTCATTGCTCTGTCCACTGCTGACAGTGAATAATTCTTGCAGATAAATATTAGTAAGTTTATAGGCCTTAGGATACTTCTTACAAATCATATTAGTGGTGTTCTAAGAAATACCAGGTTTTGGAAGCAAAATATGTCCTTAAATCGTCTATTCTGACAATTACTTCTCTGTAGTCCTCTTCACCTTGCCAGGAGATCTAAATATTGCATTATTTGAATTCTATGAGAACAATTGATGCTTTGTGGGGTTAAAAATTTCATTTAAAGAATGAGAATCTTTAAATATTTGTGGAATTATCTTCCAATTTAAAAATTATTTTTATTTAGCATTTATTTTGTGTTAACATTCATTTCTTTTTAATGTTTTCTATGATCCTGTGTCTATCGGGTAGAGATCATTTTTACAGGTTATTGAATTCAATAATCTTGTCACAATTTGTTGGTTAATCATAATAATAAACCATACATTTGGTATTATATCTTGTTAAACAAAAGACCATGAAAACTTTTCATGTAATCCTATCACAGAAAAACGATTCTCTACGTATTATTTTTATTTAGTTATTTATTTATTTTTTGCGGTGCGCGGGCCTCTCACTGTTGTGGCCTCTCCCATTGCGGAGCACAGGCTCCGGACGCACAGGCTCAGCGGCCATGGCTCACGGGCCTAGCCGCTCCGCGGCATGTGGGATTCTCCTGGACCGGGGCACGAACCCATGTCCCCTGCATCGGCAGGTGGACTCTCAACCACTGCGCCACCAGGGAAGCCCCTCTCTACTTATTATTATGGTCACTTATTATTTTTCAAAAACATGTAAGTACAAGTGTTATGAAAATTACAGAATACTAACATGAATTCTGGAATTGCTGAGAATTCTCAGAAAGTCCATTTCCTCATTCTTGAATCCCAATGATTAATATCTATCAGAAGTTTGGACACAGTAAAAGGGAATAACACCCTATGTTGGACACCTGGCAGGGTCAATGATAAAACGTTACTGTTGAGCTCTGAGCTGCTGTCATGAACGATGTTCCTGAGTCAGTCACACTTGTTGGGGATCTCAGATGCACAAACAGAACTGTTGTTGGATACAAATCTCCAGGTTGATTTTGGCTCCTACCGAAAGTTGGAAAAAATCAATTCCATGATAAATGAAAAGTGACTACTTTCTGGCTTCCAAGAAAACACTAGAAACAGGAGGAAGAAAAATGCCAAAACAGTGAAGGTACCCATGGGCATGGCTGTGAAGTTGGGAGCCATAGTTTAGTCTATGAAACTCCAACCACTGGCATCATTTTTGGGTTAAAACAGCATGTCCAGAAAATCCTAGGTTAAAATGCAGTGGTTGTGTGCATTGTTTCTCTATTTGCTTGAGTTACTTTTCAAATGTGTGTGTCCTCTGTAGATGTACTCTGAGGGAATGGGGGAAAGGTTGGAAGAATCTCACAGAGAAAATTGGCCCGGCAGGGTGCAGAGAATGGTTGGGGATAGTAGTTCCTGGTTAAGTGTGTGAGTAAAACCTGAGCTGGACCTGGGCTGGGCTAGAGGGACTTGAGGATGGCATCAAACTGGCTGGGTCTGATAACACAGTATTTCACTACCAGTCATGCAAATTCACCCAGACTTCATGGTTGAAAAAAACCCATTCATAAGGCAGGAATACTGGCTTGTACGGCAAGCCATGTTATTTAGCTTCATGGCATAGATGGATATAAAACAGCGTTTCAAAAAATGACTTTACATAGGAATGTTAAAATATTTATTCAGAGATTGGCCATATGTTGGGGGTCCCTTCCCAAAACCCAAACATAAAAACCACCAAAGGAAAATTCCATATAGACTATGATTGCAAATGACTAATGCAATATAATTTAAGTAAAACATGGAAAATACATTTCCTTTTTTTTTTTTTTTTTTTTGCGGTACGCGGGCCTCTCACTGTTGTGGCCTCTCCCGTTGCGGAGCACAGGCTCCGGATGCGCAGGCTCAGCGGCCATGGCTCACGGGCCTAGCCGCTGCGCGGCTTGTGGGATCTTCCCGGACCGGGGCACGAACCCGTGTCCCCTGCATCGGCAGGCGGACTCTCAACCACTGCACCACCAGGGAAGCCCACATTCCCTTTTCAATAAAGATCTAAACTGTGTTCCTTTTTGAAGCCTTTAGAAACAAAATTCAGCTGTTAAAAAGTATTGAGATTCCTTTAGAAAAGTAAACTTTATTTGCCTTTTATAGAATAAAGAACTTTGATAACACTCTAAAGTTTTAAATAATCTGTTACTGTATATCATTGATATTTCTAGATACTGTGGGGGACACACGGAAATCAAATCTTCATTCTTGGCAGATCAGAGGCCTATTGTGTTTAGGTAAAACTGAATTAAAATGAAACCTTTTGCTTTCCGAAAAGCACAGTTTTTACAAGTTAGTTGACATCAAGTGCTTTTCAGAGTTGACGCCAGTGCATGCAGCAGTCAGGAGGCCACATCTGCATTGGTTGTGCCCATCACCTTGTGCTGGTCTCAGGAGATTTATAAACAGCATTTCAGTGTTCCTAGGCATCCTGTAATTACCTCCAAAAACAAACTCCAGAGGAACTGGAGTTTCCATGTGTGAGATGGATGGCTCTTTTTGCCCAGTTACGTATGAAGTCTTTAAGGGTCAATAAAAATAATTTTTTTCATCCTTAACACTAGTTCCCTAATTTGCATGTGATCTTATGCTAGATATTGTGCTGGAAGTTAATCAGACATAGTCCATTGATGCCTCAAAGACAATACTATTTGATACAAAGATTAAGAATTATTATGGTAATAATAATTATAGTAATAATTATTATAGTAATGATTATAATAACAATAGTAACTATTTTAGTGATGGTAATAATAATAATCATAATAATTACAGCAAGCACTTATTAAGCCCTTATTATGTTCCAGGCCCTGTGCTAAGCAGTTTTCACATATTAGGTCTCTGAATATGATCATCAACCCTAGGAGGTAGATAGCATTATGCCCATTTTACAGATGCAGAAAGTGAGCTTTAGAGAGGGTAAGCGACTTGTCCAAGGCCGACTGGGTAGTCACTGATGCAGGTTGGCAACAAAGTTTTGAAGCCTAGATGTGAGAACACAGAGACAAGTTCACAACCATTTATAAGATACACATGTGACATGCACATTTCCATCACTTGAACACTCACTTTAGTGGCCTTACACTGAAGGAAGTAGAGAAACAAAGTTCTGTTGGAATTACTATATGTTATTTCATTTGTTGGGGAACAGAAGGCTTAGTGGAAGGTGGCGTTTTAGGAGAAATATATAACTGACTTTCCATACCACCAGAAGGTTTGGGCAGATTAAAAAGGGAACTAGCGCTTCCTTAGAGGACTGCCCCGTGACATTTTCCACCTGCTTTTCTGCCTCTTGTCCTGTACTTTTGTCATTTCTTCTGCTCTTAAGAGTCAGTGAGTCAACAGTGTGTTTTTAGCATGCCCTGTGTGCACAGAAGTGGACTCCGACTCAGCAGGAATATAAAACTACCATGGGCCAGACCTGTGCCAGCCTTTTCTGCCAGCCAGGGGATCGGGGGCAGGGCAGTGTGGAAGAACAGAGTATAGAGAATAAAATTATATGTAAATGTATATGTGTGTGTGTGTGTGTGTGCGCGCGCGCGTGCGTGTGTGTATAAAATTCATTTTAAGTCTCATAATCACTCAAGGGTATTTTTTTTAACTGGGCAATTTTACCAGTGCCCCCGCTTGTACGTTCTGATAAGTTCCTAAATGGAAGCCTGATAGAAGTTAATCTTTTAATGCCTCATAAGTAAAAAAGCAAATCATAGAATGATATGGCTCGAAGGGATCCCAGAGATCTAAAGTGTTTCATGGAATATTAATGTCCTTGATCTCTTCATAGGTGTTTTGGAAATGGGCCCCATGGTCAAATAAAATTTGGGAATGCTGGGTTAAAGTTAAATAGGTATTTTTCCTGCGGAACTTCACGGAGTCTTGCATATGCTAATATGCTTTGTGAATCTCCCAGAGGGTGGATGAAGTCTGAAGTGTTTCAAGATATATTTTACCCCACATTCTCTTTTTGAGAAATGCTGGTCTAGGTGAGCCAGCTAGTGTAGTCTCTACACGATGATAGCAGCTGACACCTTTTTAAGAGCAAGGAAATCCCAAGGGGAAGGAAGGATATATCGGTTGCCCCTGTTTCATGCCAAGAATTCTCAGTAAGAGGCCTTTCCCTGGAGGCTCAGAGAAGCCTGGAAGGCATCTGTAGGCGAACAGGGCCCACTTCATTGTGACCCACGCTATAGAGAAGCTCTGAACTCAGCACAGAAGGATGACCAGCCCCTTAGAATCAGGAAAATGTATTTATCCCTGACCTAGCCCACGGAGGACACATGAAGTGGGGAGGGGACTGTCCTAGCTGTAGCTCCAAAGCTAGTCTGAGTCCCTTTCCCTAAGCAAACTAGTTGTGTGAGTTTAGGTTGGGAAAAGCACTGGTTCAAGAAGACATTGAACTGATGCCCTTTCAGAGGTGTCAGTGTGAAAATGAGTATCATGAAACTCCAAGAATGGGATAGAGCATGCAGGATTTTAAAAAGTTACTTGACTATGAAACGCTTATGCAGCATTTGGGAGGCACTTGTGTTACAAGGAAAACCCTTTGGGAAACACTGATCTAATCCGACCTTCTCATTTTACCAGTGAGCAACTCTGGGCAGGCATTTCTCACCTGTGGAGCCCTCTCAGGTTCCTTTTCTCCATCACTGTGACACATTTGTTGGAATTAACTTGATCAAAATTGGGGGCAGCTTTGAAGAGATTTCTTTAGTTCATAAGCCCTTTTTGTATGTTTCAAGGGCAAATTACTCTGTATACTTTGAGTTTCCATTGTCAAAAGCCACAGATTAATTCAACCAAACTTTATATAATATTACCTTTGCCCAAAGATGTTTACATACAGTGGTGGTCTACAAAGATATAAAATGTAGTTCTTAGTATATAAGACATTGATAATAATGACAAATACTATATATAGATGGCAATAATATGAATATCTAACATTTATTGAATGCCCTTCTTTTTGTCGGGCACTGTACTAATATATTTTCATCCTCCCAACAATTTATGAGGTCGGGATTATATTAATCCCCATTTCACAATGATGATACTGAGGTGAGGAGAGGGTAAGGAACTATTCCAAGGCCACATACAGCTGGAGGAGAGAAGACATATAGAAAGGTGTAGCAGCACATGAAACATTCCTTATGAGTGGTACAAAGTGCTGTGTGAATTCAGAGAACAGAAAAATAATATTCAAAAGACTTTATCAGTGAAAGTGTCAATTATGTGGTGGGCAGTTACGGTTTGTTTGCCCATCTCTCCTGCCTTTGGGGACCAGCACCCCCTGACTTTGGAGGAACTTTGTCCCTTTCACTGTGGGGTTCCTGCTTTGTGGTTGGTTGCGTTGCCTCAAACTGGACCAGAGTCTTTGGGAATTTGGGGATTAGAACCAAGGAAAGAGACTTTCCTTTTGGCTGGTAAAGCTGTAAAATCTTATCTGAGATGTGCCTGACTTGTCCTCAGCCCTGGGGAAGGAGCTGGGCTGTGGTAGGAGAGAATGATGGTGATGTCAAGAGAGAGGCAGGTCCTAGAAGTGCAGAGATGGAGTCCTGGAGACCTTCTGGTTATGTCTGAGGCTTGGAGGCTGCATCCTTTTCTTCTTGTCTGGGACAGAGGACTTACCACCCTCTCCTGGGAATGATACTGTCCTTCCTTGCAAAATGAAATGTTATTAGAAAGTGGTTAAAAAAAATGCCCCATCATAGAGATGTGCACAGGTCCTTAGAAGTGCTGACATTCTATTTGGTGCTAAGACAAGGCTCCCTCAACCATAAAGTCAGGAACTTTACAGGGGAATGGAGAGAGTAGAGGCAAAACAACAACAGCAACACACACACACACAACCTTCACTGTTGAAGAGAAGAGCTAGAGTCTCAATAGGATTCAGTTGATGACTTCACACTTTAATGATATTAATAAAAAGGGGAGGGGCCACATAAGAATTTGTACTGAATGTAGGTGCCATCTTGGCCACTTCCTTCAACCTCACAGAACCTCCTTTTTCTCATCTGTAAAATGGGAATGATATGAATGCCATTACTACTTCTTTTAGTTGTTTTGAGCCTCCGAAGAGAAAACAGTTGCAAGGCCTTTTGTCAGCTGCAAAACAACATATAAGTGTGAGCTGTTATTCACAGTCATCTTACTGTGATCAAACACTTTATAATCCTGCAGCAAATCCAGCTTAGTCCCAGGAAGTGGACAATATTTGGAGGAGGAGAAGAAGCAGGAGATTTCAGTGACTTTAGTGGGCGCAAAAATGCTTTGAGGGTGAAAGGAGATAGAAGCAAAAATGAGAATTGTTTCTTCCCTTTTGGGGCTTTATCCTTTTTGCCTGTTTATTTTCTATGGGGAATTTCTTGATTTGGGATTTTTGGTGGGCTTTATGGAGAGAAGGCAGCACATCTCTGACCACCCCCCTCTCCCCACCCCACCCCCAGATGCCAGAAAGCTTGTGAAAGGAGCAAGCCCAGTTCCTGGTACCCTGTCCTTGTTTAATTTGGGTTTGTTCATTCATTCCTGGTAGGACCTTACAAAGGGCTTTACCCTCCTCCTAGTGAAAGCGATGAATCCTGGTAAGAGCTCCGCAGTGTGGACACATACAGTGTGGGACAGCCTGTTTCTAAGCAGGAGCTGGGCCAGGGAGGGTGAAAGGGCAAGAAGAATAAGGAAATACGCGTCCACGCATCTGTGTTTCTGCTGTTGTGACCACCACAACAAACAAGCAAAAAAAAAAAAAGTTTTCTTCCTGAGAAGTGTGCTGCCTTCAGAGAGCCTGGGGAAAAGTGTGGATGGCTGGGTGGATCCTGCTGGATTGAAGGGCCTGACAGTATGTGATTCCCTGCAACAAATGGTAGTGGTGGGGTGTGTGTACACACGCAGACACACTCGCAGCGCCCAGCCTCCAATTTCAGCGCTGGCAGAAGATAACAATTCTCAGCTCGCTCTTCCAGGGTTATTTTTGGCTGGGGCTGTTCTCTGATGGCAAAAGGTTTCAGCCCCCTCCCAACTCCACCCCTGTCCTTGTTCAAAAGAGAAACTGGTGCTTGTAAACCGCTTACTCCCTGGGAGGCCGGGAGGCAGGGCTGCGGGTTGGAGGGGAGAGGGGCCGCGGGTACGGGGAGAGGACCCCCAATCCTGGTCAAGTTCTCACCACCCCTTCCCCGGCTGTTTTCTAGCGGAGGGTGTGCCGGGGGAGACGCGATCACCGGGGAAGGCTCGGGCTAGGCGCGCGAGGAGGCGTCCCCGGGATCGGGGTAGTTGGCACTGGGAAGGGGCTTTTGGGACACCCCGAAAGTGAGTCCAGCTGGGAGAAGAAGCTGCGGGCACGTCGGGCGCTCCGGCCGGAGAGGAAGTTGGGCGGGTGCGAACTTTTCTTGGAAGGTAGAGGCCAAACTCTGCGGGGGCAGCTAGGGGCCGCGCGCAGAGGGAGGAGCGGTCGGCGCGGCAGGAGGGCGCGGGGCGCGGGCCGGCCGCAGAGGGGGCCGCGGCGCGAGGCGGAGCCCGGGCGCGCCGCCAAGCTGGTGGGGGCCCCGTCGGGCTGCAGATTCCCTCCGGCTCCCGGAGCCGCGGCAGGACCGGCCAGGAGGCGCCATGGAGGGGAGCCCCATCCCGGTGCTGACGGTGCCGACGGCGCCCTACGAGGACCAGCGGCCGGCCGGCGGCGGGGGGCTGCGACGGCCCACCGGGCTCTTCGAGGGTCAGCGCAATTACCTGCCCAACTTCATCCAGAGCGTGCTGTCGTCCATCGACCTGCGCGACCGCCAGGGCTGCACCATGGTGGTGGGCAGCGACGGCAGGTACTTCAGCAGGACGGCCACGGAGATCGTGGTGCAGATGGCCGCGGCCAACGGGGTGAGTGACATGCCGCCCCTCGCGTCCTCAGTCCCCCTCCTCACCCTGCCTTCTCCGCCGGCCTGCCCCAGGCCCAGCCTAGACCCCCACCCTGTTCCCGGGCTCGGCCGCTCCCCCAGGTCCCCTCCGTCCGCGTCCCGCCACCGCAGCTCCCCGCAGCCTCCCCGGCGCACCCGGGACGCCCGGGCTGTGTCGCGCCCGCCGCTCCGAAAGGCCTTAAGGGTTGCTCGCCCTTCTTTGAGCCCAGCCGGGCATCCCGACCGACCAGCCACATCGCCCTGAACTCTCTCTGGACTCTGACCATGTCCTGCACCTGCTCGCTGTTCTCGACTTTCTCTTCCCCAACCCTTTAAAAATATTTGCTCTGACCGTTTTCACTACCCTCCCGCTACCAATATATTGATAGTTGTCCCCCTCCCCACCCCACTTCTGTATCCTATTTGCAGTCTTCTTCTACTCCACATCTTGGCTCTGCCAAATTTAACCGTAGTGTTGGCTCCGAAGACACACACACACACACACACACACACACACACACACACGCACACACACACACACACCAGTGTTGGTTACTGACATATTTAGCAAGCGTGGACCCTGAAGGTTTTTAATATCATTGGTTCATGGAGTTATATTTCATAATTGATTTGATTAGGGAAAGGATGGGACGGGAATCAGTGTGAACCTATACAGACTGGGCTCTCGGTTCCGGGGAGGCAAATCTCTAAATGGTCAGAAATGAGATTTGCAATGCTTTTCTTGAAGCAATTCCCAACTTCTCTCCAAGATGCCCTTTGGCAGTTTACAACATTTCATGCCTCTTCTCCCCTGCAGTTTTCATCCTCCTTTCCTCTCCCTTCTCGCACCACTTAAGTAGTCTTCTTTTGCAATCTGAATTCTCAGACCTTGAGTTTTTCTCTTTCTCCTTCCTTTCTCCCCATCCTACAACTAGACGCATCTTTTGACATATCCCCATACCCTGATTTCCTCCTTTCCAAAGCCAGCAGCGTCCAAGAGGGATACTGACTTCAAGGGTCCCTGAATTCTCTGTGGGAAACATTGTCTAAAAGAGGAACTTAAGCCTTGTTAATGCAGTCAGATCCACACACATAGAACTTCCCTTTAAGTGAAACCTGTGCAGATGTATAAGTGAGTGTGAACATTTAAAAAAGAGAAACTAAACAATGATCTGGCTTTTGAATTCCCTCCTTCCCTCCTTTCCAACCCTATCCTTTTTAATTTTCTCATTTCTTGCTTAGAAAGACAACTTTGAGGTTGTCCATGCTTCACGTTTGTCTACTCTAACTCCCCCTTTTCAGTGTTTCTGGAATAGGGAAAGAGGATTTTTTTTTTTTTTACTAACCAAAAAGCAGTTGGGTGAAACAGGGCCTGGCTGGGGTGAGGGTGAGCTGGGTGGTGGGACTGTGATCTCCAGCCCCAGCAGATGATGCTGCTGGAGATTATAAGACTTGTATTTCTCTCTGGCTCCTCACTTGGGATTGATGAAAGTTGGCCTGAGTCAGGGATTTGGAGAGAGGTTAACAAATGGTCTTTTACTCTTGTCTGACAAAGCCGTTCCCATGGAATGATGGAGAATAATGAGCCTTGGGAGAGCTGTGGCAGCTTTCATACTCCTTCCTGGGCCAGGTTTTCCAAGGAGTGAGAAAAACATGGCCTGTCCAATATTTATTGCGGGTCAGGAAAGTTTTGGAGTTACAGCTGTTGATTTGCATGGACGTGTTATTATTATGCTTTATTATTTCTTGGCACACTTTACCCTAAGGACTCTTCAGTCTCTTAACTTCAATGGGTCTTCTCTGTAAACACATTTTATTGACTTTAAGAGTGGAGTTTATTTTAGGAGATAGTTAGCATACGTTAATATATACCTAAAATAGAGTCAAATTTAATCTACCAGTTGTTATGAAGGACAGAATGACAAACTAAAGTCCACACAGAAGCACCGTCTTTTATTTTTATTTATTTATTATTATTATTTTTTTCTGTACGCGGGCCTCTCACTGATGTGGCCTCTCCCGCTGCGGAGCACAGGCTCCGGACGCGCAGGCTCAGCGGCCATGGCTCACGGGCCCAGCCGCTCCGCGGCATGTGGGATCTTCCCGGACCGGGGCATGAACCCGTGTCCCCTGCATCAGCAGGCGGACTCTCAACCACTGCACCACCAGGGAAGCCCCCACCGTCTTTTAAATAATCTGAAAGTATTAATTCTAAGATGGACGGGCATGGGGGAAAGGGGTGGTTGACTCCTGTAACAATTTCAAACAGCCAGCTTTCACCAGTCTTTTCCTCATTTTGTTCAGCTTCGTGGGAGCTT
Source organism: Tursiops truncatus (assembly GCF_011762595.2). NCBI lineage: Eukaryota > Metazoa > Chordata > Mammalia > Artiodactyla > Delphinidae > Tursiops > Tursiops truncatus. Next base: position 64,785,307 of record NC_047039.1, read on the forward strand.
TTGCTAAAGCAAAGTGAATAATCAGAAGGCTGACTTCAGGCGAGAGGCAGTTTAAAAGGAACCACAGTAAGCAAAATTGGTCTTGCATGATTGCAAATTGATGGGGATGCACTTGCCTCCTGACTTGGCCTGCTGAGTATACTCAGGAATGGGGAACTTCAATTCCAAATGCTTTGGCCTTTTTTTGATTTCCCATTGGATATTCATAGTAAAAAAAAAAAAAAAAAAAGAAAATAGTAGAAGATAGAATTTATTCTCTTTGAACTGACTTGAATATGACCAGGTGGGCTGCATTCTCTCTCTCTGAAAAACCTTGGTTTTGATTGAAAAAGTTAATTTTACAAAGCCGTTTTTCTATAAAAAATGGTTGTTGCTCTTCGGTTATGAAATTGCTGGAGGAAAACAGAAGTTTGGAATTTCTAAAACAATAAACTACACTATTAATATTTTAATATCTCATAAAGTTTGAAATAGATTCCTACACAAATACCTGTACAATTGGAGATTTTAAAAAACTTTCTCATAAAGTTATGAAACTTTCAAGCTTTCAGGAAAGTGTAGAGAATAGATTAACGACATCCATATGCCCTTGTCCTAGATTGTTGACATTTTTCTATGTTTGATTCATCTTTTCGAGGGTCTAAAGTATATTAAAATATATTAAAGAACATGACATTTTACCCTAAGTTTTTCAGTACGGATCTCTAAAAAAGAAGAACATTTTCCTTGATAGTGACAGTATCATTAACATCCCAAACAAAATAAAAAATTATTTCTTTACATTATTTATGACCCAGTCCACATTCAGATTTCTTCAATTATTCTGAAATGTCTTTTATACCTAATTTGTTCAGGCTTGTTTCTTCTAATCAAGGAACACACATTACATTTGTCTCAAGTCTCTTTTAACCTAGAAAGTACCTCCCTTTTTATTTTTATTTTGTTAACGAAATTGACTTGTTGACGAGACTAGGTCGGTTGGTTTTTCTATAGAATGTCTCCTCCACCTCCTTTCTGGAATTTTCTGATTACTTCTTTATGGTGTCATTTAACTTTTCACTCTATTCCCTGTGTGTGTGTGTGAACTAGAAATCAGTCTAAAGGCTTAATTAGAGTCAGGTTCGGTATTTTTTTATAAGATTATTTCATAGGTGATGGTGTGTATTCAGTTGCATAATACAAGGAAACATAGTCTCTGGTTGTTCCATCATCCGTGATGCTGAGATAATTATAGAGCTATGGTGGTATGGTCCATTATTTTTCCCTTTGGGACTAGCAGTAGGCTGTGGGGTGCACTTTGTACCATGTGAATATTCAGTTCCTTATCAATTTTTACCCAATTGTTTTAGCATCCATTAATGATACTGGCTTGAGTTGATTATTTCATTAGGGGTTTCAAAATGATGATTTTCAAATTCTCTAATTCCATCTTCATGTTTTAGTTGGCATTTTTCTATAAACTGGGTATTTTCCTCACTACTAGGCTATTTGATTATTCTGTAATATAGTTCCTTCTGGAAAGACAGAATTATGTGTTATTTCTCTCTCTTTTTTAATTACCAATTTTCAGAGTAAGAATTTGGTGAAATAGCCACCTCCATTGATGACACATGAATTTTGTTTTGTTTTGCTTTTCACTTTTTCGAATATCACTATGGACTCCTGGATTTTTATATAATCAATTTGAATAGATTATTGAAGAATGAAAAGAAACTACCTTTTTTTTTTTAGTAGTTTTTACGGGGCTATGTGAATTTATCTAAAAAACCCCAGAAGTATTTTAATCCCCTTTTGAAGTTACAAACTATGTCATGCTATATAGAGCAACAGACAAACAACAAAAAACTAAGTATATGAAGTAAATAGTGTCATTTAAATGAATTGAGATCAGACTTAGTTTGAAACTAATTGATTTTTTTATCCTATTTCTATTTCCATCTGCTTTAGATCCTCCTCAGGGGTTTAGATCCTCTGTGTATCAATTTATTCTAATGTCTTAAAGAACTGAAAAGCCAAATGCATCATAATGGCTACAGGAATGCCTTTGCCCTTCTCTGGGTAGATCCATTTGCAGCTAAGGGCATCTGTCTTTCTTCCTCCTCTTTGTAAAAATCTTCTTTTTTAGTCCTAAACTACCTTTAATATGGGACAGGTGACAGAACTGTATCTGCCTGAAGATGTTTCTGACTTTTTCTAAGTCTTCTTTTTCTGAGATGACATTGTATATTGGCACTGTCTAACAGAACTTATGGTGATGATGGGAATGTTCTGTAATCTCTACTGTCCTAGCCAACTAGGACACTTGACTGTTGAATACTTGAAATGCAGCTGATGCTGCTGAAGAACTGAATTTTACATTTTATTTAATTTTAATTAATTAAGATTGAAACTTAGATAGCCACAAGTGCTTAGTAGGTACCATACTGGACAGCACAGTTCTATAATTTAACATTTAAAATGTGTGTGTGTGTGTCTGTGTGTGTGTGTGTGTGTTTAATGGAGCCAGACTGTTACAATCAAAAGCAGCTATCGGTTAAATAAAGGGAGGTCGACAAATACTACAAATACATAATTGGCAAACCCAAACCAGATTTCTTCATACAATAACCACACTCTCTTTTGACTTTAGCCCAGGAGGCAATGAGGTATGGTAGAAAAAGCACTGTATCAGCAGCTGGAGGGCTTGCCTTATTTTCCTAGCTCTGACATACAAGTCGCAGTGCAAATGCTTTAGCCTCTTGACATACCAAGAAACCACTTGTTTTCTCATCTATAAATTGGGTATGATAGCATCTCTGAATTATCCTGAGAATCAAATGAAGCACTGCATATGAAAGCATTTTGTAACATCCACAGCACTAAGAAATGCCAGGGAGTATTACTATGGTCGGCTGAATACATCTCAGATAATAATGATTTGACTGCATGTATGGACAACCTAGAGCTCTGTAACAAGTTTTAGCCAAGAGAAAATCCATTTGCCAGTTAGCCGTGCACTGTACTGGCCATATGATGATCAGCATTAATGATAATAATATTGGCATACAGTGCAGCTTAAAGGATTCAAGAGCTCCTCAATGGCTTGTGAAATCTTTTAGAGGTAGAAAATGAAGTGAAATGATATGAGGAATGCTAGATCAGTGAGGGGCTTGGGCGTGCCCTCCGGATAGATGCTGGCACAGGTTGTATTTGATTCCAACAGGTCATAAAGACGTGTCTGTTTCCAAAGAATGAGAATACACTTGCCTTGAGAACTATCTGGGCAACAAATTTTGGTTTGGTCCCAAAGACAAGGAACATATATTTGGAAGAGAAGCAGAGCGGGATATGGTGGTGGGTGGCCAGTAGTGATGAAAGAAGAAGGAAGCAAGAGAGGGAAACATGTACTGTAACACTAAGGCTTCTTTCCTGGAATGGATCTGGAAATCTGGGCGTGGCTAGCTCCAGGTCCTATCTCTAGAAGGCAAAAGAAGTGGGTGGTGATTGCTCTGTATTTTCTATGGGTGTTCACAACAGAATAGGTGAATGGAATGGGCTACTATGGCCCAGATGTTAGGAAGGGCTGGTTTGTAATATAATAGAAAACCCTAAAGAGCCTCCCATAACTTTATCTTGCTTCCCTTCCCAAATCCTCATCCCCTGAATTGTGGAGATGGAAAATCTATTATCTGAGCAAATAGCAAATTTTAGGGAGCCCTTGGTTCCACCCTTCTCCTTGTTTGGGTCTGTTCATTCTTGACTCTTTTAGCCTCAAGTCCTCATTCACTTTTTTATGAGGAAGTAAAAGGAGTGGGAGAGGTTTTGAGAACAGCTGGGCCCTCCCAGTTGCTGGGGTGGGTTATTTTAAGCTTTGTTTAATGTGTCCAGAGACCCAGATGGCATTTTTAACTAAGCTGCTTTATTAAATCTTGTGATAAAATATAATGATGTTTATTGAAAAGACAGATACCCATCAGCAACATTATGTCTGAAACCTGCCCTAAGAATTTTTTATAAAACATCTGTTCCCTTTGTGAACTCTGGAAGTTTGCTGGTTTCTGTACAGCCTTGAGGAATAGAAGTTGGAACCTATTTTGGGGGAATCTAAGGAGAGGTATTGGCTTTACCAACCTTACCCTTCATCTTTTGGGCTCCGGCCACTCTTCTGTTAGACAACAGTGACATGAATGGACACTGTAATAGGATTATTTGGGAATAATAGGCAGCAGAAAAAAAAAAAAGGTCTGAATTTCCTAGGGATTTTTAAATTGAAGGTAAAAAGCTAGGGCTGCAATGTCCTTTGTTAGCCTACAGCCTTGACAGCTAATTGCAAACACTCAAGATTTGGCCAGTATGCCTTTACTGTTTATACTTGCATAGCCAAAGGGAAAGTTTTTGGTTCTTTCATCTGACTTGACTCGCATTACTTATGAATAAGAGGATATCTGGGGTATACACAAGACTTGTTAAAATCCACATTTTCTGAGCCTTTCAATACCTTTCATCTCCTGCATTGTTAGTGACGTCAAATTTTGGAGTAATGCCTGTATTTGTTTGAAGAAAAAAAATTTTTAGGAACACTGAATCCCCAAAGAAATTCTTTTTCTTGGCATAAAGTCACAGACAATTTTCTTTCCCTTTCCAAGTCTCTACTAATAGATGCTTTGTACAAATAGAATACTTACTGCCTTTCTATTGTTTTCCTCTAATAAGAGTCCGGTTTGGTAGCTAGGGATATGTAGTTTTATATTTAGACATTTATAATAAAAAATAGAAAAGAATTTGAAATCATAGGACCAGAGTTTATCCTGCTTGACAAAAGACCTCACAGAATAGTAGGAGGAGAGTTTTACAGCAGATGGTTAATATCTACAATATATGAAAAGCTTTCCCAAATCAATAAGAAAATTCAAACAGTTTAAAAGAAATATTGTCAACAGCAACCACAAATGCATGAAAAGGTGATCAACCTCATTAGTAACCAAAGAAATACAAATAAAAACAATCCATTAATTTGAAAAAAACGGAAAATACTCAGAGCTGGCATAGGTGTTGGAAAATTGTCATGTTTGTACACTGTTGATGGAAGTTAAATTGATGCAACTTTTTGATCAGGCAATTTGGCAGTATGTATCTAAATAGAGTACTTGTCCAATAGTCTAAGAATCCTTTACTCTAAGAATATATCCTATAAATTTTCTAATACAAATGTGGAAACATTTATGTACAAGAATACTCACTGCAGCATTTTGCTAAAGAAAAACTTGGAGGGACTTCCGTGGTGGTCCAGTGGTTAAGACTTCACGCTTCCAATGCAGGGGGTGTGGGTTCGATCCCTGGTCTGGGGAACTAAGATCCCACATGCTGCTCAGCTCGGGCCACCCCCCCCCCCAAAAAAAAACTTAAAAAAACAAAACAGCTTTATTAAAAAAAAACTTGGAAACAATTTATATGTTCAGCAGTAGAGAACAGGTACATAATTTATAACACAACCACACTAGGAATGCATTAATATCCATAAATGAAGGAGGTGGATCTATATGTGACATGAGGAAGATGTGGATGATAGTTGGTTAAAGTGAAACAAAGCAATTAGTAGAGGGTCATGTGTAGCATGATCCCACTTTTGTGTATATAATTAGGCATAGAAAGTAGGGTTGGAGGAACATAGTCCAGACAGTTAACAGTGAATATATCTGGGGTATGTGGGTGTGTTTGGTGGGGGAGGGGAATCCTTTCCCTTTCTACTCATATACTTCTCTTTATTAAGTAATTACACACGTATACATGCCTTGCTTTCATAATTAAACACATCACTAGAGAGTAGTTAAGAAAAAAAGGAGAAGCTCTGAATTTGAATCATTATACTATCATTTGCAACGTGTATGACTGTGGGGAAGTCACCTAGTTTTCTGGGGTTTGTTTCCTCGTTTATAAAAATAGGCACTGTCGTAATACTTGCCTCCCACATCTTCCAGGGGTTTGGGGAGGATTGAATGAGGTAATGGATTATTGTCAATTATTTTATTGATTCATATAGCACCACTATTACCAAACTATTTTTCTCTGATTAAAATAAAAGGACATGTGCATATTTGCTTTTTATTCTCAGTAGCCTTACTGATCGAAGGCGCCCGTCGATGTGCTGATCACAGTTGCTTTAGTAAGACTTTCGGCATTTCTGCAGGCTGCTGGCTAAGGCTTGGGTGGCGACTGCTGAAGTCATGATACTCTCCCCTCTCCCAGCATGAACGCTCACACACACACACACACACACACACACACACTCACTCATGCACACACAAACACACATGTGTGCACACCCTGTCACGGTACTTGAGGTGGCAGCAGCTGCTCTGGCGTAGACTTTAACTCAACATAAAGGACTTCTTTTTGCGTGGTCTGTGCATTATTTCCTATTATGAATCAGCTGAGCCAATGCCATGCTTTTCAATCTTAAACCTTTCTGAGGCTCAGGCTACGTTAGGAGCAGACCCACCCTTCTATACCTGCTCCACTGCCCCAACTGAGGCCAGATCTTAATCTGCTCATTTCATGCGGATTTTCAAGCCTAATGGACTGGGCCATGTGAGGGATTACTGAGAGGAACAGACGAAGCAGAGGCTAAGAGACTCCACGCTCATCTGCTGCGTAGTCTGAAAATGCACAGCTGCAAGCTCTAGCGATGCTTTAAAGCATTTTGTCAGGATGTTTGTCAGGGTGCCTGTTCCTACAGCCCTGCTGAATGTTTGGTTAGGAGGCATAATCTTTTTTTGGACAGGATCTCCCAAATGTAAAGTGACAGATGCTAACGTGGAATATAATACAGAAGACCTAGCTTTGCTGTCATAAATAACAGTAAATTGTTTAATCTTGCTGAGTTGTAAATCTATGATTGCCAGAGGTCTTTAGTTCACTGGAACATAGTATAAGGGTTGGTGGCATTTAGCAAATGGACAGTAATTATTTCCCAACCAGACAGATATTGGTCTGATGGAATTTATTTAAAGATCCACATATATGTATTTTAATTGACTGTGACAACTACTCAGGAAAAAACACATAGCTATAAAGAGAGACTGAGATTTTTCCGGGAAAAAATTCACACACACATATAGAGAGGAATACGTATATGAATCTCTATATATGTATTCTATCTATAAAAGAGCCAAAGATAGTCAGTTTTTTCTTTTGGGATTTTATATATGTGTGTGTGTGTGTGTGTGTGTGTGTGTGTGTGTGTGTGTGTGTGTGTATACTGTCTACTTATAAAGGTTCCAGATGGAAAGTGTTCTTAAGCATTTAGATAGTTTATCAAATAGCATATGTGTGTACACATGTGCCCAGGACACCCCCTCCCCGAAGATACATCTTCTTCCCTGGATATATTCAAAAAGAGAGTAGAGCAGAGTCCCAGGTGACAGAAGTATCTGAAGACAGCACAGAGTTGAAGGAGGTGACTAAATGTTCCCAAATGACCTATGTTTCTATGATAATAAATAGAACTTGTGCTGGAGTTGGATGGACCAATAGTAAGAAATATAAGTAGTATAAATCCTGCATTCCAGGCAGGATCTTGTACGGACAGCTCTCTGCTGTGAGCTCAGTAACGTGGGTAAGTTAGCAGTCTGGCATGGGACATACCAGTGGACGGTACAAGTCAGAGGCATAAATGGGGCAATGAAAATAGGAAGATCCGGGCCAAGACGAGGATACAGACATGAGGTCCTGTCACTAATCACCATGGACTTCAGCAGTTTCTTAATGAGCAGTTCTGGTGGTTAAAGAAGAAAGAAGACATTGCACTTACGTAGGTGTGTTACAACTAATTTTCTATTTAATTGGTGGCAAGCTACTTTGAGTTAAATTTATTCCATAGGATTAAATTAGATAGTTTTAGTTTCACATATAAGAACATTTTTAGTTTCACATATAAAAACTTAGGTAAAAGAACACTTTTATATTGGTCAGTAAACCATGGTACATTTAAATAATGGAAGACTATACAGCCACTAAAATCATGTTGTGGAAAAATAGTCAGTGACAGAGAAAGATAGACTCCACGGAAGGGGTAGATATGTTAAGTGAAAGATGTAGACTACACGACAATCCCTTTTGTAAAAATATAAATATGTAAATGAGAGAGAGAGAGAGATATCCCAAGACACATAGACAAAGGTTAGACACTGAAATGTTTACTGTGGTCACTTTTAGGTTTACAGATGAGTTTTACTTTCTTCTTGCTTATGAGTACTTTCTAAATGTCATACATATACTATATATACATATATTTGTCATATATATAAAAGTCGTATATATATTTGTAATTAGAAAACCATTGCAGGTTGGTGAAACAACAAATGCATTCAACTACTATGAATTAGAAATTCATAATTAAGAATCAAGAAATGACACCAGCAAGGAAGGCAAGGGAAATATATCAAAGATTTATTGGGTGTCAGATGCTGAACTGGAGCTTGGCTGTGTTACTTTCTTTCACCCTCTATCTTTTAGGTAATAAAACTGAAATACAGAGGGTTCAGGATCTTGTCCAAAGTCATATAGCCGGCAGGTGGCAAGTCCATTTTTGCATCATTTCCCGTTGAATGCCAAAATCTCACCTTATCTCAGGGCACTCAGGCCTGCTTTCTTGACCCAGATGGATCCAATAGTTCTTATCCTGGTACCTGGTTGGGTTGATCACCTCATAAAATGGCAGCAGATAGAGCCCTTTCTTCTTTCAGTGAGCCGAGTTCTATATCTTAAGGTAAAGATTTCAGTATCTTCCAAGCACTGAATTACCAGTAGGAACATAAGTTCCAATTTCATTGTCCCCATTCTGCACCCAAGAAAAGCTAGAGTACCTGATCTTCTCAGTGAGAACCTTGAGAATTGGTGGGCTGATTGAGGAATAGAACTGGGGCCAAACTTCCAGATGCCTGTGACTTTTCTGCACCTGTTCAGATGTTGGGAATCAAATGTGAAATACAGCTTGGTTTGGTTCTAATGAACTCTCATCTCACCCTCCAGCCCCTGGGTATGTGTGTCAAGGCTTCCAGGGGAACACGCATCTGAGGATGAGCTCGGTTGCTCCCATCTGGTCTCCGTGTAACGAAACGTATAACTGCACAATTATCCATGTGCAAATGGAGAAGTCCCTTGATGTTTGGATAACTACATCCATGTCTTGAGTTTGTTATTTCTCAAAATTCCACTTAGCCATCTCCTGCTTACTCATGCGCAGCAGTGATCAGGGGCTGGCACTCCTCTCTGACAGCAGGGATGAGAGACTGAAGCCTGGCCATCCACAGCAGCGTGGCTCTGGGTTTCCTTCATGGCTTTTGTTTTTTGTTTAACCAAGAAGATGAGAAACAGGCATCTTTGTGTTTATGGCTTTCCATGCACTTTGTAGGTGGACACGGTGGTGGCTGTGTGGTCCTGTACAGCACTCTGTCTGTGAAACATCAAGGAAGTTTCTGTTTAGTGCCCTTTTTACTCTCTCTGAGTCACTTTGGGAATGACAGGGATGTGATGCAGTGACCAGAGGTTATTGAAGAATGTCATGCTTACTTTTTCTTTTCTCTCTGTGGGACTCTTTTTTTTAATGACTTACTTAAAGTTAAAAGGAAACCAGAAAGTGGAAATCTTATTTAAGTGATTTCACACATGAAAACAATCCTGCTTTCTTTAGTTGTTATGTTACTGGGGAAAAATCATTTGGTATCAAAATTCCACGTCTACCCTGAGATTCTAGCCTGAGGGTTTAAGTTGTATATTGCTGCTCTCTGGGACTTGAATCTGAGCTAATTAGAAACTGAACTCTACTAAATCTAAGTTAGAAGAGTAGTTGTTAGTGTTCTGAAAAGAGGGAGCCATCAGAAATAAAATCATTAACAAAATTCGTTGTATGTGGCACGTGGTGTAAAGTATGGATGTGCTGGGAGAAAGCTTCATGAAATAAAATTTTCTCTATTTCAGGACACTGGTCTGTGGTATGTGGAAGGGCATATCGATTCCTGAGGCACTTGCTGTGCCCACTCATGGGTGGAGTAAATGGTGATGCAATCTAGGTGAGGCGTAAGAGTTGGTGGAAGACAGAAGAATAAACTCAGAGGGATTATAAGTAACTGCACTGAGAGAAATGATTGATGGTAATTGCACATGGCTAGCTGCTACATCCTTCCTTTCCCTAGCATTCAGCAGTCATGACTGGATAAGAACAAGTTAATGCTGGGTCTGTGTATCTGGGTGTCTGGGGAAGTGTGTGCCTCACGTATGTGTCTGCAGGCGCTGGTGTGACAGTGTTCTCATGGCTACCTGTGGATCCTGGTATCTGTCTGTATCTGTGTGCCTTCTGTGTGTGTGTGTAAGCAACACTGGACTGGGGTCTACTTTGCCCCCCTTTCCTAGTGGGAACTGAAGGACATGTTTCTCAGTAGCAGTAAAACCCACCCAGGTTGGTGCACCATCTGCAGGGCTGGGTGGGGTTTCCTTTCCTCCAGTCAAAGACAGACTGTATGGTATGGGTGTGACAGTTCCTCCAGTGCCCCTTTGGGAGGGTCAGCGAGGGAGCAGCAGAGTGCCATGGCTCAGACCTCCCCAGCCTGTGGTCTGGGTTTCACTCAGGAAGAGAAGTCAGATGTTGCCTGCTTCAATGCTGTAAACAAAACCAAAGCCAATGATGTAAGTAGACCATCTTTTTCTTGCAAGGTAGCAGTCTGCAACATTGGCAGAGAATAGTACTTCTAAGACTTTTTCAGAAAGGGAAATGGTAGTTTAAGGGTTATTTAAGGTCTAAAATTGAATTTTAAATGTTGGGGGAGGGGAAGGGGCTTGGGGAAGGCAATAGCATGATTTGGGTCATGTTGAATTTCATGAAGAGTTTATATAATCTCATCTTACATGAATTTTCATGACCCTGAACCCTCTCAACTTTGCAGATGAAGACAAGGTGCCTCAGACAAGTGACACAATTTGCCTTAGGTCAGGGGTGGAGCAAAGACTCATATCTAGATCTTTTAACTTTAAGTTGCCGTTGCTTTTTCTTTATACAACAGGGCTTCCAAAGGTTATGTTTCTTTGATCAATTACTAGATCTTGAAAGTCATAGCTTTTCTGATGACATTTGCCTTGGACTAATTAGGAGAGGGAGAATTTACAGAAGAGGAGAAAACAGACACACAGAGAGGGTAATGTGAACACGGAGGTGGAGTTTGGACTGAGGGCTGGTCTCTGCTGGGGGCACATAGGGCCCTCAGCGGTGGCCGCAGCCAGGTCAGCCTTGATGAGTGGAGGTCCATGTGCTGAGCCCACGCTTGATCCCCCTCCCTGCAGCCGTCGGCCACCCTGTTCACGAGCCCATTGGGCAATGACAGGAGTGGCTGGGGAAAGAGGCAGACTGGTTTGACAGAGCTGGTCCTTCTAGCCACTTGATTATTTAAATCCTCCTTTGCTGAGGTCACTTTTTGGTGAGCATTCCCACGGGGCACAAATATCTTCACGATTTTCCATTTCTTATCTTAGAAACCTCATCACCCGCTCTCCTGCATCCCCTCCAGCAGTTGTCTCCTCTCAGAAGTCCCTCAACTAGCGTTATATACAGTGTCCAGCATTACCTCATTTTTTTTGGTATTGGTGGGTTAATGAACAGATCCACAGAGCAAAAACTTCCAGATAACTAGAATTTAATCTCCTATTAATCCTCCACTGACAACTAAAATGTTTCAGGTTGAAATTTTATTCATGTGTATTTTCCCACTTTAATGTTAAACAGAGAAGATATTACCTTTTTAAAAAATTCAAATTTAAAAAGATAAACTGTATCTATAATCTCTCCTATTTAACAAATAAACTGTACATATTTATTTCTGTATGTTTCTAAGTGCGAGCCCCAAAGTGTACATAATTGTCAATTGTTGTAATAGCTTAAAAGTTATTTAGATATCTGCATTTTGACTTAGCATTGTCTGTGTTCCCTCTCTACTACTTAAGAAAGCGTAAGTTGTTATAGCAAATAAACTTGAATATTTAAATGTTTTAACAAAACTTAAATGTTTTGTTATAGCAAAAAAACTTGATGTTTTTTTAACATCTTTATTGGAGTATAATTACTTTACAATGGTGTATTAGTTTCTGCTTTATATGAAAGTGGAACAACTATACGCGTACATATATCCCCATATCTCCTCCCTCCCTCCCATCCTCCTTATCCCACCCCTCTAGGTGGTTTCAGAGTCCTGAGCTGATCACCCTGTGCTATGCGGCTGCTTCCAACTAGCTATTTATTTTACGTTTGGTAGTGTATATATGTCCATGCCACTCTCTCACTTCATCCCAATTTACATTCCCCCTCCCCACGTCCTCAAGTCCCTTCTCTACGTCGTCTTCTTTATTCCTGTCCTGCCCCTAGGTTCTTCAGAACCATTTTCTTTTTCAGATTCCATATATATGTGTTAGCATACAGTATTTGTTTTTCTCTTTCTGACTCATTTCACTCTGTATGACAGACTCTAGGTCCATCCAGCTCACTACAAATAACTCAATTTCGTTTCTTTTTATGGCTGAGTAATATTCCATTGTATATATGTGTCACATCTTCTTTATCCATTCATCTGTCGATGGACACTTAGGTTGCTTCCATGTCCTGGCTATTGTAAGTAGGGCTGCAATCAACATTGTGGTACATGACTCTTTTTGAATTATGGCTTTCTCAGGGTATATGCCCAGTAGTGGGATTGCTGGGTCATATGGTAGTTCTAGTTTTAGTTTCTTAAGGAACCTCCATACTGTTCTCCACAGTGGCTGTATCAATTTACATTCCCACCAACAGTGCAAGAGGGTTCCCTTTTCTCCACACCCTCTCCAGCATTTATTGTTTCTAGAGTTTTTGATGATGGCCATTCTGACAGTGTGAGGTGACACCTCATTGTACCTTTGATTTGCATTTCTCTAATGGTTAGTGATGTTGAGCATTCTTTCATGTGTTTGTTGGCAATCTGTATATCTTCTTTGGAGAAATGTCTATTTAGGTCTTCTGCCCATTTCTGGATTGGGTTGTCTGTTTTTTTGATATTGAGCTGCATGAGCTGCTTATATATTTTGGAGATTAATCCTTTGACAGTTGCTTCATTTGCAAATATTTTCTCCCATTCTGAGGGTTGTCTTTTTGTCTTGTTTATGGTTTCCTTTGCTATGCAAAAGCTTTTAAGTTTCATTAGGTCCCATTTGTTTATTTTTGTTTTTATTTCCATTTCTCTAGGAGGTGGGTCAAAAAGGATCTTGCTGTGATTTATGTCATAGAGTGTTCTGCCTGTGTTTTCCTCTAAGAGTTTTATAGTGTCTGGCCTTACATTTAGGTCTTTAATCCACTTGGAGTTGATTTTTCTGTATGGTGTTAGGGAGTGTTCTAATTTCATTCTTTTACATGTAGCTGTCCAGTTTTCCCAGCACCACTATTGAAGAGTCTGTCTTTTCTCCATTGTATATCCTTGCCTCCTTTGTCATAGATTAGTTGACCATAGGTGCATGGATTTATCTCTGGGCTTTCTATCCTGTTCCATTGATCTATATTTCTGTTTTTGTGCCAGTGCCACACTGTCTTGATTACTGTAGCTTTGTAGTATAGTCTGAAATCAGGGAGCCTGATTCCTCCAGCTCCATTTTTCTTTCTGTAGTTTGCTTTGGCTATTCGGGGTCTTTTGTGTTTCCATACAAATTGTGAAATTTTTTGTTCTGGTTCTGTGAAAAATGCCAGTGGTAGTTTGATAGGGATTGCATTGAATCTGTAGATTGCTTTGGGCAGTATAGTCATTTTCACAGTGTTGATTCTTCCAATCCAAGAACATGGTATATCTCTCCATCTGTTTGTTACATGTTTAATTTCTTTCATCAATGTCTTACAGTTTTCTGCATACAGGTCTTTTGTCTCCTTAGGTAGGTTTACCCCTAGATATTTTATTCTTATACTGCAGTGGTAAATGGAAGTGCTTCCTTAATTTCTCTTTCACATTTTTCATCATTAGGGTATAGGAATGCAAGAGATTTCTGTGCATTAATTTTGTATCCTGCTACTTTACCAAATTCATCGATTAGCTCTAGTAGTTTTCTGATAGCATCTTTAGGATTCTCTACGTATAGTACCATGTCATCTGCAAACAGTGACAGCTTTACTTCTTCTTTTCTGATTTGGATTCCTTTTATTTCTTTTTCTTCTCTGACTGCTGTGGCTAAAACTTCCAAAACTATGTTAAATAAGAGTGGTGAGAGTGGACAACCTTGTCTCGTTCCTGATTTTAGTGGAAATGGTTTCAGTTTTTCACCATTGAGAATGATGTTGGCTGTGGGTTTGTCATATATGGCCTTTATTATGTTGAGGTAAGTTCCCTCTATGCCTATGTTCTGGAGGTTTTTTTTTTTTTTTTTTTTTGGCAGTACTTGGGCCTCTCAATGTTGTGGCCTCTCCCGTTGCAGAGCACAGGCTCTGGACGTGCAGGCTCAGTGGCCATGGCTCACGGGCCCAGCCACTCTGCGGCATGTGGGATCTTCCCAGACGGGGGCACGAACCTGTGCCCCCTGCATTGGCAGGCAGACTCTCAACCACTGCGCCACCAGGGAAACCTGTTGGAAGATTTTTAATCACAGTCTCAATTTCAGTGCTTGTGATTGGTCTGTTTATATTTTCTATTTCTTCCTGGTTCAGTCTCAGAACATTGTGCTTTTCTAAGAATTTGTCCATTTCTTACAGGTTGTCCATTTTATTGGCATATAGTTGCTTGTAGTAATCTCTCATGATCCTTTGTATTTCTGCAGTGTCAGTTGTTACTTCTCCTTTTTCATTTCTAATTCTATTGATTTGAGTCTTCTCCCGTTTTTTCTTGATGTGTCTGGCTAATGGTTTATCAATTTTGTTTATCTTCTGAAAGAACCAGCTTTTTGTTTTACTGACCTTTGCTATTGTTCCTTTATTTCTTTTTCATTTATTTCTGATCTGATTTTTATGATTTCTCCTTCTGCTAACTTTGGGGTTTTTTTGTTCTTCTTTCTCTAATTGCTTTAGGTGCAAGGTTAGGTTGTTTGAGATGTTTCTTGTTTCTTGAGGTAGGATTGTATTGCTATAAACTTCCCTCTTAAAACTGCTTTTGCTGCATCCCATAGGTTTTGGGTCATCGTGATTTCATTGTCATTTGTTTCTAGGTATTTTTTGATTTCCTCTTTGATTTCTTCAGTGATCTCTTGGTTATTATGTAGTGTATTGTTTAGCCTCCATGTGTTTGTACTTTTTACAGATTTTTTCCTGTAATTGATATCTAGTCTCATAGCATTGTGGTAGGAAAGATACTTGATATGATTTCAGTTTTCTTAAGTTAATCAAGGCTTGATTTGTTATCCAAGATATGATCTATCCTGGAGAATGTTCCGTGAGCACTTGAGAGGAAAATGTAATCTGTTATTCTGGATGGAATGTCCTTTAAATATCAATTAAGTCCATCTTGTTTAGTGTATCATTTAAAGCTTGTGTTTCCTTATTTATTTTCATTTTGGATGGTCTGTCTGTTGGTGAAAGTAGGGTGTTAAAGTCCCCTACTATGATTGAGTAACTGTAGATTTCCCCTTTTATGGCTGTTAGCATTTGCCTTATGTATTGAGGTGCTCCTATGTTGGGTGCATAAATAATTACAATTGTTATAACTTCTTCTTGGATTGATCCCTTAATCATTATGTATTGTCCTTCTTTGTCTCTTGTAATATTTATTTTAAAGTCTATTTTGTCTGATATGAGAATTGCTACTCTAGCTTTCTTTTGATTTCCATTTGCATGGAATATCTTTTTCCATCCCCTCATTTTCAGTCCGTATGTGTCCCTAGGTCTGAAATGGGTCTCTTGTAGACAGTATATATATGGGTCTTCTTGTGGTATCCATTCAGGCAGTCTATGTCTTTTGGTTGGAGCATTTAATCCATTTACATTTAAGGTAGTTATCGATATGTATGTTCCTATTACCATTTTCTTAATTGTTTTGGGTTTGTTTTTGTAGTTCTTTTCCTTCTCTTGTGTTTCCTGCTAGAGAAGCTGGTACAGCTGTACAGCTGGTTCGGTGGTGCTGAATTCTCTCAGCTTTTGCTTGTCTGTAAAGGTTTTAATTTCTCCATCGAATCTGAATGAGACCTCTGCTGGGTAGAGTAATCTTGGTTGTAGTTTTTTCCCTTTCATCACTTTAAATATGTCCTGCCGCTCCCTTCTGGCTTGCAGAGTTTCTGTTGAAAGATCAGCTGTTAACCTTATGGGGATTCCCTTGTATGTTATTTTTCCCTTGCTGCTTTTAATATTTTTTCTTTGTATTTAATTTTTGATAGTTTGATTAATATGTGTCTTGGTGTGTTTCGCCTTGGATTTATCCTGTATGGGACTCTCTGCACTTCCTGGACTTGATTGACTTTTTCCTTTCCCATATTAGGAAAGTTTTGAACTATAATCCTTCAAATATTTTCTCAGTCCTTTTCTTTTTCTCTACTTCTTCTGGAACCCCTATAATTCGAATGTTGGTGCATTTAATGTTGTCCCAGAGGTCTCTGGGACTGTCCTCAATTCTTTTCATTCTTTTTTCTTTATTCTGCTCTGCGGTAGTTATTTCCACTATTTTATCTTCCAGGTCACTTATCCGTTCTTCTGCCTCAGTTATTCTGCTATTGATTCCTTCTAGGGAATTTTTAATTTCATTTATTTTGTTGTACATCATTGTTTGTTTGCGTTTTAGTTCTTCTAGGTCCTTGTTAAACGTTTCTTGTATTTTCTCCATTCTATTTCCAAAATTTTGGATCATCTTTACCATCATTATTCTGAATTCTTTTTCAGGTAGACTGTCTATTTCCTCTTCATTTGTTTGGTCTGCTGGGTTTTTACCCTCCTCCTTCATCTGCTGTGTGTTTCTCTGTCTTCTCATTTTGCTTAACTTACTGTGTTTGGGGTCTCCTTTTTGCAGGCTGCAGGTTCGTAGTTCCTGTTGTTTTTCGTGTCTGCCCCCAGTGGCTAAGGTTGGTTCAGTGGGTTATGTAGGTTTCCTGGTGGAAGGGACTGGTGCCTGTGTTGTGGTGGATGAGGCTGGATCTTGTCTTTCTGGTGGGCAGGACCATGTCCGGTGGTGTGTTTTGGGGTGTCTGTGACCTTATTATGATTTTAGGCAGCCTCTCTGCTAATGGGTGGGGGTGTGTTCCTGTCTTGCTAATTGTTTGGCCGTGGGTGTCCAGCACTGTAGCTTGCTGGTCATTGAGTGGAGCTGGGTCTTAGCATTGAGATAGTGATCTCTGGGAGAGCTTTTGCCATTTGATATTATGTGGAGCCAGGAGGTCTGTGGTGGACCAATGTCCTGAGCTCGGCTCTCCCACCTCAGAAGCTCAGCCCTGACACCCGGCCGGAGCATGAAGACCCTGTCAGTCACATGGCTTTTGGGAAGTCAGGTCTTCTTCCATCATTCAGTAGGTGTTCTGGTGTTCTACATGTAGATGTATTTCTGATGTATTTGTGGGGAGGAAGGTGATCTCCATGTCTTACTCCTCCTCCAGGAGAGTTAAAGGTCTCCTCAGCAATTTTTATTCCCTTAAAAACAATAGAAAATTATTTCTCACTCACGTAATAGTCCAATGAGGATTTTGCTGGTGAACAAAGACTCTTGCCCATCCTGTGAGTTAGGCACCCAGGTTCTTTTCATCTTCTTGCTCTGGCATCTCCTCGAGCTGTGTGGTCACCTGTGTTGAGTCTGTGGAAGGGGAAATAAGCAGTGAGGAGAAGACGTATCTACTCCTTAACATCCTTAGCCCAGAAGGAACACACATTACTTCTTTCTCATTCTCATAGTAGTTTATCACTCATTGCGAGAACTGGTCATGTGGCCACACCTAGATGCAAGGGTGGTCTGGAAAGTGTAGCCCCTGGCTGGGCAGCTGCTGCCCAGCAACAGTCCTGCCCTGTGAAAGGGGAGCATAACTTTTTGTGGTCTGCCACAGGTGCTCGGTCTTCATAATAATCCTTTTAGATGGCTGAAGAATATTCCATAAGTTGATACATCGCACTTTATTTTACAGGTTCTTCATTATTAGTCATTTATAATGATTTAAAAAAATTTTTTTACCTCTAATGAATACCACTATAGGAAGTGTCTACACATAATACCTTTTTCCCCTTTAAAGATTATTTCTTTAAGAATAATCCTGAAAAATGGGAGAGAGAGAAAATTATGAACAAAAGTTACAAATATTTTTCACATTCTTGAATCTGCAGGTTTACTCCTTGAGGGTAGTGACTAATTTGTATTCATTACTGTACCTGCAGGGTCTTCTACATTGCCTGTTTCATGGTAATACTCAATAAAATAAGTTGAATGACTACATAAATTTTAACAAAAGCATGTGGAACATGATTTATCTTGGCTCTGGATAAAGTATGAGTGTGATTTTTGTCCTTTGTCTTTCCCTTCTCAGTCAATGGCACCACCATCCATCGAGTTCTTAAAGGTAGAAGCTGTGAGTTGGCTCCTTTCCTCACTGCCCCTGTTTTAGTTATTTATTTCTGTGTAAGAAACCATGACAAAACTTAGTGGCTTAAAATAAACAAATATTTACTATTACAGTTTCTCTGGGACAGGAGGTAGGTTGTTCTGACTCGGTCCCAGTTGCATATTGGTGGGGGCTTTGTCATATGAAGGCTTGAAGGGCTGGAGGATCTAGTGCAAGGCGGCTCACCTGCATGGCTGGCAAGTGGGTGCTGGCTGTTGGTGGGAGGCTTCAGGTCCTCTCCATTCAGGTGACTACACAGGGCTCCTTGAGTGTCCTGGTGACATGGTGGCTGCTTCCCCCAGAGTGAACAATCCAAGAGGGCAGGGCAGAAGCAGCAATGTCATTTATTGGAAGTTACACACCATCGCTTCTGCCGTGTTCTACTAATCACTCAGATCTGCCTTGTTCGCTGTGGGAGGGTCCTGCACCGAGGCATGAATGCCAGAATGCACAGAGCATTGGGGACCATCTTAGGGGCTGGCTACTATATATCTCTTCCATATTTCATTCCACCCACATGTTCTGTTCATTCTCCTTCCAAAAATATATTCAAATGTAATCACTTCTTTTCATTTCTGCTGCCTCTGGTCTAGTCCAAGATGTTGTCCACACTCAGCTCTGCCGTGAGAGCCTTCCATCTGATCTTTCTCCTTTTGCTCTTGTCAGTCTCTAATGCATTTTGCATATTGCAGCCACTCCCGCATCATTCATTCATTTTTTTCAATTAATTAATTCAACATATACTTATTGTGTACTTAGTATATGCTAAGTTTGTTTTAGATACTCAGAGTATAGCAGTGAAAAAAACCAAAGTCCTTAGAACTTATATATAGTGGGAAAATAAACAAATAAAATGGAAAATATTAAGGGGTAATATGTGTAATACAGAAGACTAAACAGGATAAAGAAAATAGAGGCCAGTAGAGAAATTAGGGACTTATGGGTGCCCTACTGTATAGGGCTGTCAAGGGTGCTATCTTTGATTAGTTGACATTGAAACAGTAACCCAAAGGATGGGGTGGGGCAGGCTTATGAATACCTGGATAAGAGTGCTCTAAGGAGAGGAAAGAGCAAATGGAAAGGCACTGAGCACACTTGATGTGTGTGAGGAACAGCAAACCAGCCAGTGTGGCCGGAGCAGAGGGAGGGAGGGAAGTGGGGAATGGCAGGTGATGGCAGTCAGATCATGTAGGGCCTGGTAGACCATGAAGACTTTGACTTTACCTGGGGTTGGTGGGAGACGAGGACAGACATTGGAATGCTTTGCTGATGTGAATGACTTGCTTTTTAATACGATCTTTTGGATTGCTCAGCCCATGATCTTTAAAAAATGTAACTGATATCAGGTCACTTCCACTGCTTAAAACCCTTCTATGGATTCCCCTTGTACTTAGAATAAAATCCAAGCTCCCTTAGCTCTTATAATTGTTACTGTTACTATTAAAATTAACACCCCGTTATTCTCTATCACCGAAACCTGCTGATTTTTTCCAATATGTACCCAACTAGTAATTACTACTACCACTACTACTATTAGGCTTATTTGTTTATAATCTGCCTCATCCACTTGCAAATATGTGCTCTGGGGAGGTTGTGGAGAGTGTGGGTCTTTCTATACTAAATTATCACAAGAGTGCTTTGTTTTTGGAGCTCTCGTGTTCGCCCTTTAAAGGTTTTTTTTTTTTGGTCTATTTTCTCATTGTCATATCTGGTCAGTGACCTACTTCCAGCAATGCTATCGTTGGTGCCAGGGTAACTGCTGTTGAGCTGGACACGGGCGCTGGTTTTGGTTGCTGGGCTATGTCGGTACTTCTCAAACGTTAATAGACAAATGAATTATGTGGAGAAGGGGTGGGGTCTTGCTAAATACTGATCCTTATTCAGTAGGTGTGGGGTAGGGCTTGAGGTTTAACATTTCTCCCAGGCTCGCAGGTAATGCCCATGCCTCTGGCCCTTTGAGTAGCGAGGGGGTTTGATCACCAAACTTGGCTAAATACTGGAAACAACTGTGGAGCTCAGGATCCCACCCCGAGATTCCAATATAATTGGTCTGGAATGCAGTCTTAGTACTGGACTAGACTACTAGACTACTTAGTACTAGAATTTTCTAGGCTTCACTAATGATTCTGATTTGTAGCAACATTTGAGAACCACTGGATTGGATGACGTTGGGCCCTATTTTAAAACAAAGCATATGGAGTAATGCTCTGCAGGGCTATGCTGTTTTCTTTCTTTTTAAAAAAATCAGTTTTGTAGCTATAGAGAGTCTGGCCACACTGATGGATGACCTCCAGATCTCTGCCTAGCATGGCTGGATTTCTCCAATGTCCCTAGCACATGTTGCCAAAATAGGACTTCTGCCTTCAGGAGACTGGGCCTTCCCAGTGCAGTTAAAATACACTTGCAGACGATGAGGATGTAGCAGATCAGGTCCCTACTGTGTGAGCTTGTGCTGAGGCAGAGAAGGAAGCTGAAGCAGACAAGTGCTCTGTTTTTTTTTCTTGTAATTTCCAGCATGTACACATGGGGTTTCTAAGCCAGTAATAAACTAAGAACTTCTCGTGTGATTCAAGCTAACCCTTTGGTCATCGGAAGTGGGTGTTTTCTTTAATATATTAAAAAAAAATTTATTTCATATTGGAGTATAGGTGATTAACAATGTCATTTGTTGCAGGTGTACAGCAAAAGCAGGTGTTTTAAACTACTGAAAATCAATGAGGCAGATCCCATTTACAGGTTAATAACTGACTGAGATGTGGGTGTCCCAAATGGTCTTGAAGACATGGGGAAGGAAAGACAACGCCTGAGCTACCCTTCCCCCCACCCCCTTACACATGCCCCCCACCTTAACCCCACTCAGTTCTTTTTTTTTTTTTTTTCTTTTTGCGGTACGTGGGCCTCTCACTGTTGTGGCCTCTCCCGTTGCGGAGCACAGGCTCCGGACGTGCAGGCCCAGCGGCCATGGCTCATGGGCCCAGCCGCTCCGCGGCATGTGGGATCTTCCCGGACCGGGGCACAAACCCATGTCCCCTGCATCGGCAGGCGGACTCTCAACCACTGCGCCACCAGGAAAGCCCCACTCAGTTCTTTTTGCCAGGTGATTAGTGTGTGCTAATAGAGCCTGGGACACTTTCTCATTGAAATGCACTTCAATCCCATGTAACTGGATTGATTTTTTTTCCTTGGCTAATCTAGATTGGTCGGCTGATTATTGGACAGAATGGCATCTTGTCGACACCTGCTGTATCCTGCATTATCAGAAAGATCAAGGCAGCTGGTGGAATCATCCTGACAGCCAGCCACTGCCCTGGAGGACCAGGGGGAGAGTTTGGAGTGAAATTTAATGTTGCCAATGGAGGTATGTGGTTCAGAATATGGCTTAATTGTCATGATTTCTTTCTTTTTATATTGTCATAGCCTTACAGTGACCCACTGATGGTGGACAAGCAAGGAAGAGAGAAAATGGCTCAGAAATTTCTAGTGAGGTGCCTGTATTAGTCAGGGTTTTCCAGAGAAGCAGAACCAATAGGACACATAGACGGGTTCCAACCTACGATGGTTTGATTTAGAGATTTTTTGACTTTACAACGGTGTAAAAGCAATATGCATTCAATAGAAACTACTTCATTTGAATTTTGAATTTTGGTCTTTTCCTGGGCTAGCAATGTGTGCATGGTATGATTCTCTCTCGTGATCCTGGGCAGGGGCAGCAAATGCAGCTCCCACCCAATCACAAGGGTAAACAGCCAGTACACTTACAGCCGTTCTGTACCCATTCAGTCATTTCTGTTTTGTAGTTTCGGTAAGTATTCAATAAATTATATGAGATATTCAGCACTTTACCTTAAAGTAGGCTTTGTGATAGATGATTTTGTAAAAGTGTTGACTAACATCGGTGTCCTGAGCACTCTTAAGGTAGCTAGGCTAAACCATGATGTTAGGTGTATTAAATGCATTTTCGACTTACGATGTTTTCAATTTACAATGGGTTGATCGGACTATGACTCCATTGTAAGTTGAGGAAGATCTGTACAGAGATTTATTATAAGGAATTGGCTCATGTGATTATGGAGGCTGCGAAGTCCCAAGATCTTTGGTCAGCAAGCTGGAGGCCCAGGAGAGCCAATGGATGTTAGGGTTCTGATCTGAGTCCGAAGGCCTGAGAAGCAGCAGAGTGTAAGGTCCAGTCTGAGTCAGGAGGGGCCAGTGTGTCAGCTGGAAACAGTCAGGCAGAGAGTGGATTCTCCCTTTCTCAGTTTTTTGTTCTGTCCAAGCCTTCAGTGGGTTGGATGAGGCCCAGCCGCACTGGGGAGGGCAATCTGCTTTACTCAGTCTACTGATTCAAATGTTAATCTTATCCAGAAACATCCTCACAGACATACCCAGAATAACGTTTAAATGAACATCTGGGCTCTCTGTGGCCAAAGCAAGTTGACACATAAAATTAAGCATCACGTCGCCCAGGGTGACATGACGAGGAAATGGCATAACGGGGTCTCAAACCCATTTTGGTCCTCTGTACTCCTCAGCACAGTGAAATGGTTGAATGTTGATGCTTATCTGACATGGAAGGACTCTGGATTTTAAAGTTGGAACAGACCCTCAAAATCATTTAGATCATTCCTGTCATTTTATAGGTGAAGAAATCAAAGCCCTGAGAGGCTGTTTGCTCAAGGTCACATGGTCAGACAGATGACTCCTTAGCATAAGTCCTACATTCTCTCTTTCCTATAGTGTTGACTTTCTCTCACTGACATGCCTAGAATTATTTCACTTTTTCTTATATTTATAGAAATGTATAGTTTAGGAGTCCTGGTGGGGTGGGATACGTGTATAGGGGTGAATCAAAATTTTTTTGAGCATATGTAAAGGCAGGAAGGATAATAAATGGATACCAAGTATCCATTACTTTGTTTTTCCATTTTGCTTAAAGGTAAATTACAGCATGAAGATATTTTGCACCCAAATATTTCTGACATCTCTTTAAAATAAAGACGTATTCCTGTATAACTGCATGATCACACCTAACAAAAATAATACTAATTCTCTAATATCATCTAAAACCTAATCTGTATTCAGAATTTTCCAAGTATTCCCCCAGATGTTATTTACATCTGTTTTGTTCAAACCAAGTTTTATCCCAGAACCATGCATTTCATTTGTTTTTTTAAATTTTAATTTAATTTATTTATTTTTTAAATTAATTTTTATTGGAGTATAGTTGCTTTACAATGTTGTGTTACTTTCTGCTGTACAGCAAAGTGAATTAGTTATACGTATACATATATCCCCTCTTTTTAAGATTTCCGTCCCATTTAGGTCACCACAGAGCACTGAGTAGAGTTACCTGTGCTATGTAGTAGGTTCTCATTAGTTACTTATTTTATACATAGTAGTGTAAATATGTCAATCCCAATCTCCCAATTCATCCCACCCCCCTGCATTTGTTTTTTAAGTCTCTTAAATCTCTTTTAATCTAGAATACTGAGTCTTCGTGTATATGTGGGTGGGAGCTGAATTTTAACCAACAACTGTTGCCATTATGAAGCATTCCTGGCCCAGGCAAAATAGCACGTCCTGAAGGGGAAGTACATGATTGCCCCCTCCTTGCAGCCATTTTGGGCATTATCCAGAGAAAGAACATTACTCACATCGTGTTAAAAAAAACACCTTATGAGGAGCCTCATTCTTGAAAGTGTGATTCAAGAAACCCTGCTTCACTAAGAAGCACACCTAGGGCCAACATCTAGTCTCGCAGCAGCTACTGAATATTTCAGGAAAAAATATGCAGTGCGTAGGTGTTCTGCACACTGATAACACAGGCCATTTCATGAGCTCAGAAAATGGGAATTTGTAGAGCAATGTAATATATAAGTTGCCAAACTAAATTGTGTATTTAAGCATTTAAATTAATGTCTGACTTCGTGTCTTGCAAGAGAATCTCAGTCATCTCT
This sequence comes from Tursiops truncatus, assembly GCF_011762595.2. NCBI lineage: Eukaryota > Metazoa > Chordata > Mammalia > Artiodactyla > Delphinidae > Tursiops > Tursiops truncatus. The sequence goes on from NC_047039.1 coordinate 64,809,789, forward strand.
ATGATAACTTGTGAGGCATAAAAGGGGAAGATATTATTTAAATAACCATTTCGTAGACTGAATTACAGGAGGTTATGAGACCTGTTCAGTCATATCCTGAATAGGGGGAGGGGGTTGAACTTATCGTTTAGCCTTTAACTCTGTTGAAAGTCCTTCCTCTTACATTTAATTCTTCATGTTTACATGTCTTGGCATCATTAATGAGACTAACATTCCTGATGGCATGGAGAGATTCAGTTGGTTTCTTCCCACTTAGAGTGAGTTTTACCATGTTATCCTTCATCTGAAGTTGCAGACATTCATCTCTTCTATTGGGTGTCATACAAATACATCTTATGGCATAAGTTAAAAGCGAAGTGTCTATAGAATTAGTAGGCACATCCAGGGAAATAGGACACATCTAAAGCTATGTTGCTTTTAAATTATTTAGAGGACAGGACCTTTCTGAGCATGTTTTTAAATAGGGGAGAAGGTGCTAGAGGACAAAAGGAATCAGTAATAAAAATACTGATTTTTTTGAATAATTACAGTGTGCCAAGCTTCATAGTCAGAACTTTACATACATGTTCTCATTTAATCCTCATGGTTTAAAAAACTTGCCCAGTGTCACAGAACTCATAAGCTGTGGAGCTCATTTGGAACCTAGATTCTAAGAAGTAGGTAGAACTTCTGAGTAAGGAGGCAGAGATGAGGGAAAGAAGCACTTTGAGGGTGCAGAGTGGAAGTTTTGGGAAATAGTTGCCTATATCTGTTGAAAAAAAAAGAAGAGGAAATGTAACTTGCTCAGATAATGGGGAAAGGATAGAGAAGGGGATAAATGGAGATGTTTTCTAAAAGGTCCTCTGGGAAATTTGTTGAGGATTCCTGAGGGGTTGTGAGGACCGAGTGGAAGTTAAGCAGTCTCATTTTTCGGGGGAGCCAGTTGGTGTAATTTCACTACTGCCTTCAGCAATGCATGGGGGGAGTGTGGGAATAGCAACAATGGAGCAGATGATGGTGATGTCCCAGGATTGGGGAATGGCAGTGTGGGCATGGCAGAGCATAAGGTGGGCTGGTAGTTGTTAAGAGTGTCTGAGCTGACATCAGACTATTAGGAGTCAAACCCAGCCTCTGTCACACGAGTGATGTGACCTGTGTTAAGGTCACCTCTTCCAATTTCAGTTTCCTTATTTGGAAAATGAGGATACTAATGATGCTTACTTCATCTGCTTTTTGTGAATGCTGAATTCCACGTACGATGTGAAAGGTGGTATGTGTAAGTTTCAACAAATGTTGGCTTGTCTTATTGTACTAACAAAGGCAAGGCTCAAATGCTAGACCATAGGGTCCTTCTGGGATAAGAGACCAGTGAAATGAAATGGACCGATGGCCTGGGAGTAATCAAGTGATGTTGGGCATCAGTATAGGAATGAGGAACAGGTTCACAGGGGTACAAAGTAGGGTAGATGAAAGATTAGGAATTTGTGGGATTAAGATACTCAAATTTGATATTTTTGCAAGAAGCATATCAAAAGACAGTACTAGGACTGTACTAGGAATTGACTAAAATGAAGAGGGAAGTCACTGGAGTGGAAGATGTCAAGAACTGGGAAGATGTGAAGGGATGCAGAGGATGCTGATGAACTCAGAGGTTATCAGTGTTGCTTTTGGAAATCAGTGTGCTTTGGCAAACAAACTCAGATGGAGACTTTTAAAATGTGATGGAAACATCCCAAGAACGTAGTGTGGTGCCTGGGAGGCAGAGAGATAGACGTGTGTCATCTGGCAAGCATAAACAAATGCAAAAAGTAAATAGCACTCTTTACTTTTTAAGTTTTGCAAAAGAATAAAAAATGGTAAGGAGTGAAGCTGAGAAGGGCTATGTTTACTTCTTTGTGGTCTTCACTTTTCCTATGTGAGAAAACGTGGGTAAAATCTACTAGGCTCTTTTCTATCCACTGAAATGGTGCTATTGCTATTCCTTTCCCCCCTCTCCCCCCGCTTTATTGAGATGTAATTGATATATAAAAAACCGGCACACGTTTAAGGTATGCAACTTGATGAGTTTGGTCATTATTCCTTTTTATATGTTCAGTGAACCTCTTTTGGGAGATGGTAACAGTGCTATGCTCTAAGGCAGCACTGTCCAATAGAAATATATTGTGAAGCAGCTCATGCAGCTCAACATCAAAAAAAACCAAACAACCCAATCCAAAAATGGGCAGAAGACCCAAGGAGACATTTCTCCGAAGAAGATATACAGACTGCCAACAAACACATGAAAGAATGCTCAACATCATTAGAGAAATGCAAATCAGAACCACAATGAGGTATCACCTCACACCGGTCAGAATGGCCCTCATCAACAAATCTACAAACAGTAAATGCTGGAGAGGGTGTAGAGAAAAGGGAACCCTCTTGCACTGTTGGTGGGAATGTAAATTGATACAGCCACTATGGAGAACAGTATGGAGGTTCCTTAAAAAACTAAAAATAGTACTACCATACAACCCAGCAATCCCACTACTGGGCATATACCCTGAGAAAACCATAATTCAAAAAGAGTCATGTACCACAATGTTCATTGCAGCTCTATTTACAATAGCCAGGACATGCAAGCAACCTAAGTGTCCATCGACAGATGAATGGATAAAGAAGATGTGGTACATATATACAATGGAATATTACTCAGCCATAAAAAGAAATGGAATTGTTATTTGTAGTGAGCTGGATGAACCTAGAGTCTGTCATACAGAGTGAAGTAAGTCAGAAAGAGAAAAACAAGTACCGCATGCTAACACATATATCTGGAAAAAAAAAAAAAAAAGGTTCTGAAGAACCTAGGGGCAGGACAGGAATAAAGACACAGACATAGAGAATGGACTTGAGGACACGGGGAGATGGAAGGGTAAGCTGGGATGAAGTGAGAGAGTGGCATGGACATATATACACTATCAAATGTAAAATAGATAGCTAGTGGGAAGCAGCCACATAGCTCAGGGGGATCAGCTCGGTGCTTTGTGACCACATAGAGGGGTGGGATAGGGAGTGGGGGAGGGAGACGCAAGAGGGAGGGGATATGGGGATATATGTATATGTATGGTTGATTCACTTTGTTATAAAGCAGAAACTAACACACCATTGTAAAGCAATTATACTCCAATAAAGATGTTAAAAAAAAAAGAAAGATATTGTGAGCCACATTTGTAATTAAAAATTTTCTAGTAGCTACCTAAAAAAGTAAAAAGAAGCAGGTGAAATGAATAATATATTTTATTTAACTTAATATATCCAAAATATTATCACTTCAACATGTTACTATAAAAATTATTAATGTAATGTATTCTGTTTTTCTATAACTCTTCAAAATTTGATGTGTATTTTGTAACTGCAGCACATGTCAGTTTGACTAGTCACATTTCAAATGTTCAAGAGCCACATGTGGCTAGCAGCGATTGAATTGGGCAGTGTAGCTCTAAGCGCTGGGATATAAAAGAAATCAAGAAATAATTTCTGTTCGGTAGAAAGTTATAATATAGCTGGTGAGTGAGATCAATATACAAAGTTATCAATTATTTATGTTTTAGATCTTTCAATCTACTTATTTATTTGATTCCCAAACTCGTAAAAAACCTAAAGTTGCTTGCATGAAGATATAAAAATTAAAAAGAAAAGAAAAATTAAAGGAGGACAACCATTGATTTCATGTTCAGTTCATTTAAAGCCTATCACTTCACCTTAACTGTCAGCTTGACCTTGTGAGGAAGTGCATCAAATATTTTAAACCTCACTTTAAAAACTTGGGAGTCACTAGAGAGTGTGAGTTGGGGAAAATAATGTATCCTGGTCAGCTTATGCATCAAATAGGCAGCAGATCTGGGAGTAGAAATCGTATTTTCTTTCTCTAGGTGCACTTGGGAAGCTGCAGTTAAAATCTGGAATCCCTCAGTTCTGTCAAATGCATATCCTGTTTGTGTCTCATATCCTGAATAAAGCTGATGACATAACCAGGTCTCCCTGGCAGGTGTGCGACTATTTTTAGGGAAGACATATCATTGTTTAGAAGTGGATTGAAACAAACCAACATGTGGGTTATTGGCCTACATGGAACAGGTGAGGCTGGACACGTTTCCTCCAGAGTGGAAGGATAAGAAATATCGAGGTACATCGAACTGTGAACTGGTGACCATTGTCTAGAGCAAAAATGAATCTTTCTCCTGCTTGGTGGTGGAGGAACTAATATTTCTCTGATTTAATTTTTAAGCAGATTTATTTTCGGTGGTGCATTATTTTCAAATTTTAGGTCCTGCGCCAGATGTCGTCTCAGACAAAATCTATCAGATCAGCAAAACAATCGAGGAATACGCCATATGCCCTGATTTACGAATCGACCTGTCTCGACTAGGAAGACAAGAGTTTGACCTGGAGAACAAATTCAAACCATTTAGAGGTAACAGAGAAACAGTATTTTGAAGAAATCAGAATAACTCCGTGGATGGGGGTGACTCTGGTTTTTTCTTCAGGGAAAAGCACACACGAAAGTGATGGAATTATCAATCTCAGGAGTGGCACTTGATAAGTAGATGTAATCTGAGTGTGGTGCAGAGAGAAATAAAGGCAGCCAAGATATTTAGAACTGGCAAACTTTCAAAAACGACTTTCCAAACTCTCTATCATTTTTGGCATAGGGAACATTTCATGGCTGACTCTTTTACAGTGTTCCAGGAATAGGCTGTGGAGCCAAAACGTGTCTTTGCTTTTCTAAGCAATTAAGGTGAACATACCGAAATACTTTAGATAATTAAGAAGAGACCTTAAAAGGTAGTGGGGTTATTAAAATTTCCCATGGAAGGTAGGCATTTCTTTTCCAAGCCAGAACCACGCAGTTCATGTTGATTCAATGCACAATTGATGATCACCTGTGCTACATTACACTCCGTGTTAGGAGATTTTACAAAGGAATTTACAAAGTACCAAATGGATTTAGGAAAATGGTTCAAGAATTGAAAAACTGGGATGAAGCTGTCAAAAAATATTATCCTGTACTATAGAATGAATAAAGCCTCTAAGTCCTCCATTATAGCCTTTCAATTTGGAGATTAATATTGAACCATATAACAACATTAATGCCATGGATATGCATATCATTTTTTCACCCTTTATATTATCCTATTGTTTCTTTCCTAGAAGGCATATAAGTAGCAATAAAACTAACAATTTTTTACTCCTTCAGTGCCCCTATAAGCTTAAATCCAGTTTGTGTTAAGATGGTATCCTTATTTTACAAGTAATTTAATTTAGTTAAAAAGGTGAAATACCTGGCTCATGGCCACATGGTATTTTAGGGACAGAAAAGAGCTTGAAATGGACTGTTTGGAGTCACAGTGCTGGGCCAACTCTACCACATTTGACTTGGAAGATTTTGAGTCAATTGCTTGCTTAGCTAGTGAGCAGAAATTAATTGAAAACCATGTGATATTTATTGGAAGCAACAGTTCCTGATTTTACTAATCTAGTTGAGAGTTTGCACACACACACACACACACACACACGCTTGCACAATCGCTTGACAACTAAAAGCAAGGGATATATTATTTATTTATTTTCAAATTTTATTTATGTATGTATGTATGTATGTATATGTCCGTGTTGAGTCTTTGTTGTTGCACGCAGGCTTTCTCTAGTTGTGGCGAGCGGGGGCTACTCTTCCTTGCGGTGCGCAGCCTTCTCATTGCGGTGGCTGCTCTTGTTGCAGAGCACGGGCTCTAGGTGCACGGGCTTCAGTAGTTGTGGCACAGGGCTCATTAGTTGTGGCTCGCGGGTTCTAGAGTGCAGGCTCAGTAGTTGTGGCGCACGGGCTTAGTTGCTCCGCAGCATGTGGGATCTTCCCGCACCAGGACTTGAAACAGTGTCCCCTGTATTGGCAGGCGGATTCTTAACCACTGTACCACCAGGGAAGTCCGCAAGGGATATTTTATGTTAAACAAATGATTTAAGTGTACTTGATTACATATGTTTAGAAGGACTGGCAAATAAGATGACTAAGAAAAAGCAGGTATTACCATCAAGAAGAAATTTTATTTATTTATTTATGGTATCTTCACAATTGTATTTGTTGTCCAAGAGACCCAAATGTTTGGTGAGCTCAGATTCAGGCCCACTGCTCCAGGCACATTGCTAGCTTGATGAGTTTTCTATAATGCTACAGATACCACGAGGTAGATAGAGACATTCCCTGGCTCCCAAGAAGAATTTGGAGATAATTATTTGGGATAATTTATGTACTGTGTTCTTGCTGTTTTAAATGTTGAGCAAGGCTTGAGTTAATTGGAAACAAACCAGTCTTTGACATTTCACCTTAAAGGATGAAGAGCATGAACTATGTGATGTGAACTTTCAGTTTTCATGGAATTCTACTTGCTTCCTTGTTTTTTACATTTCTGTTTGGTACTATGTGTTATCTGCTATAAATACCAAATGTATTTAGACAAGTGATTCAGGAATTTCTGAAAAGAACCAGAATGAAATAATTGCCAAAAATATCCTAAATTGTAGAGTGAGTAAAACTTCAAGCCATAACCTTTTATTTTATAGATTAGTTTTTTATTGTGGTAAAATATATGTAACGTAAAGTATATCTCGTTAATCATTTTTAGATGTACAGTTCATATAGATTAACTTTTAATTTATCTTATAGATTAATATCCTCCAAATATCCAAAGATGATTAAAAACTATCTGTGTTCTGTAAATGGTAATTACATTATATTTGAATGGACACACATACTACCTTGATTTAAGTGCAAGAAAAAATATTTTTAGACATGTATTTGACTAGACGAAGGGACAGCTTCATATTACATATAAAATCTCATCCGTCAACTATTGCACCTGGATTTACTAAAAATTGTTAAAGGTGGATTGGTAATATCTTTAGTGCAGGTTTAAGTGTTTCAGGATTCTAAAGTAGTATGTTTTTTGAAAAATTTGAGAAACAGCATACGTAAGTTTCAAAATTTAACTACGAATTTAAAAAGCAGGGCTCGTTGACAAATTTTAGTGCCTAAAATAAAATATTTATTACTTCTAGGAAAAGTACTTTCTGAGTATTAATTATGTACTGATTGCCAGGGTTGAAAATGTGATGTATTCTGGGCTTTATGAATCTGTGAAATAAGTGGAAAAGACTTGTTTTGCATGCCTGGTCATTGGGTGGTGCAGGACACTGGAGAACATTTGTGTTTAATGAGGATTTCTAAATAGCTGGCGCTCACCCTGAAACTGGTACTAGACTGGGCATGCAGGAGACTTCACACAAACTCAGAAAAATATCCTTCACCACCAATTCAGAACCTGGATCTGGTTGGCACCATGGCATTTGGAAAGTAGGGGTCATTGCGGAGATCACGTCTTGATTTGTTTCAGGCCAGTTGAGTCATTCTTTGGCCATTCCCCACAGGAGAGGCAACCGGCTGTGCCAAGATGCCTCTTAGCATTGAGGTGTTGCAGTTTGGGGGAGGGAAAGAAGGTGGGAGTAGGGACAGTAGGCATAGTTTTATCTTAACTACTTTATTCTTGTGGTTGATTTTTTTCACTTGCAAAGAAGAATTTATAACTTGAGATTTTTCACACCTTTCGATCACCTGCAAACTTTGCAGCATCTTGATTGTGCTTTAATTTGTGATTTTGTCTGCAAATGGTTACTTCGCTTCCCACGTAAATGTGTGGTGTTATGATGTGATTGTGATCCTAATTTCATGCATTTTTATGCTTCCAAGTATTCTTCATGGGTAGTCACTGGTGTCTCCTTTTGCTTTCCTATCCTTAGTGGAGATAGTGGACCCAGTGGATATCTATCTCAACCTCCTTCGGACCATCTTTGACTTTAATGCCATCAAGAGTTTGCTGACTGGGCCCAGCCAACTGAAGATCCGAATTGATGCCATGCACGGAGGTAAATGCGTGTTCTCCTACCAAGTGGTGGGCAAGAAATGGTAAAGGAGACCTCAGTGTGTGTTGGGTTTCTGGGATTAAGAGGAAGGCTGGATTTATAGATATTCATACAGTGTGTGTGTGTGTGTGTGTGTTCAGGTATTTGGGATGCTCTGGAAAACTTCAGGGCTCTAATTTCTCTCTTTTGATGCAAATGAAAACAAAGCTTGAACAAAAGGTTTTGAGGCTATGCCTGTTAGAGTGGAGATAGCAAAACTGTAGTTATTAAAATTTTTTTTTTTTTTTTTTTTTTTTTTTTTTTTTTGTGGTACGCGGGCCTCTCACTGCTGTGGCCTCTCCCGTTGCGGAGCACAGGCTCCGGACGCGCAGGCTCAGCGGCCACGGCTCACGGGCCCAACCACTCCGCGGCATGTGGGATCTTCCCGGACCGGGGCATGAACCCGTGTCCCCTGCTTCGGCAGGCGGACTCTCAACCACTGCGCCACCAGGGAAGCCCTCAAAATTGTTTTTGATACGTACACAGTTTAAAAGGTCAAATAGTTCAAAGTTTATTATGAAAAAATCCATTCCCAACTCCTTCCCCCAATTTCCTACTTTTCAGAGGCTACCTTTTTTTTTTTTAACTCTTTCAGTGTTTTTTTTTAAAGTATTGATCTTCCTGTTACTAAATACTATGATTATAATGCTCCTTGTTGATTTTTCAGTTTGGAGCATTACTGACTTCATACCATGGAAGATGAGGTTGTAGCTCTTTTTCACCCTCTCCGGTCACTAAATCCAAGCACACTTCCTTAAACTAATTATATCATCGTTTTGGGAAGATCGGTATCTACTGTCTACATTATCATAACACTGCTGAGCCATGAAAAATACTGTAATTATATTTTCCTTACAGAACAACTTCTTCTGTGGAATTAGTAATTGTCTTGTTTTCTCACTGTTTAGGTTTTGTGAAGTGTATTTACCACTCTTAACCCTCATATCCTCCCAGTGTCTAAATCTTCTCTCACTTCATTTTCCTGGAGACCTGGGATCTCCTCTGCTCTGCACTGGTTGCTCTGTGAGCTGCTGTTGTCCTGGAATCTCCACTTAGCATCATCCTGTAATTCCCTTTACCCCTTTCTTATGGTGACTCTCCTATTTCTGGATCCTTTGTCTTCCACTTTCTTGATTTACTCCTACATTTTGGAGGAACAAGTTCTCCAGGAACTCTGTGAGAGAAAGCTCATGGGAGGTAAATGTTTTGAGTCATTGTATATCTGAAAATGCCTTTTTTCTGTGCTCACTCTGAATTGCTATTTATCTGGATATAGAAATCTAGGTTGGATATTATTTTTCTTCAGAAGTTTGAGGGCATTGCTCCATTGTCTTCTAGCTATTACTACTGAACTCGAGAAATCTGATGCTGTTCTGATTTTTAATCTATGGCGGGAAATCTTTCTCTGTTCTTTTCTGGAGGCTTTTAGGGCCTTCGACATATCTTCAGTGTTCCTTCTTTTCACAATGATGAGTCTTAGTGTGAGACTGTTTTCCTCTATTGTGCTGAGAACTTGGAAAGTCCTCTTAATCTAGAAACTTGTGTCCTTTAATTCTGGGAAATTTTCTTGCATTACTTCTTGGATGATTTCCTCCATTATTTTCTCTTTCCTTTCTTTCCAGAATGGCTGTTGTTTAGATATTGGCCCTACTTGACTGATCCTTTAATTATCCTATTCTTTCCCCCACCACCCATTTTCTTTCTCTTCGTTTTTTGCTACTTTCTGGGAGATTTCCTCAGCTTTATCTCCAAGTCTTTCCATTAAGTTTTTCATTCCACTATCATATTTTTAATTTCCCAAAACTTTTGTTTTGTTTTCCAAATAATCTCTTTTTAAAAATAGCTTCCTATTCATCTTTCATGAATGCCATATCTTTTTTTAATAAGTCAGGTTTACTGAGGTATATAATTTATATGTAGTAAAATTGATACCTTGTTGGTATACAGTTTCATGAGGATTGACAAACATATATAGTCATGTAACCACTCTGACAATCAAGATATGGAATATTTCTCTCACTTCCACAAGTTCTGTTGCGGCTCTTTATAGTCTTACCCCTCCTCCTTCCCCTAGTCCCTGGCAATCACTCATCTGCTTTTTGTCCACCACGCCCCCCCAGTTTTGCCTTTTCCAGAAAGCCATATAAATGGAAGCATACAATATGTAGCCTTTTTCTTCAGGCTTCTTTCACTCACCATAATGTTTTAGAGATGCCTTCATGGTGTTGTATATATCAGTAGTTATTCCTTGTTACTATTGAGTAGTATTCCATAGTAAGGATGTACTACTTATTGTTTATCCATTCACCAGTTGATACAATTAGGGTTATTTTTACGTTTTGGCTACTACAAAACAAAGCTGCTATAAAGATTTATGAACAAGTTCTTTATGGGGATATATGATTTCCTTTGTCTTGGATGGATAAATACCCAGGAGTGGAAATGCTGGGTCATATGATGTATATGTTTAATAAGAAACTGCCAAACTGTTTTCCAAAGTGTACCGTTTGCAATACCAGCAGAGTATGAAGGCTTCAGTTTCTCCATGTCCTCACCAACACTTGATATTGTCAGTCTCTTCAGTTTTAGCCATTCTGTCACATCTTGTTGATCTCTATTAGGATATGACTGAAATATACTTTAAAATATTTTTTCTCTCTGTGTAGTTTCTGCTTTCTCCAGGTTGCTCTTTACTCTCTTTGTTTTGGTCTCATGTTAGATGCATTCCTCAAAAGTTTGGTGGTCTTTGGCTGCCTGGCATGTTTAAGAGGGAGGTACTAAAAATTTTGTTGGGAGCTCTGAGCCCATGTGTGGAACTTATCTTCCAAGGGCTTCACTCAGAGGTCTTCTGGCTGGGCTGTTTTGCTTTTTCCTATTGGGCTGGTTCTTTTCCCCAGAAAAGGCTCTTTCAGTTTCTTACCTTAGCTTTATCTGGCCTAGAGGGAAGACAGCTTCTCTTTCCAAACAGTTTGAGCGATGTTTTGGATTTGAGCCTCATTGCCTAGCTTGTACTGTGCGTTCGTCTCTGAATCAGTCACTCTGGTTGAGGGATGGAGGATACTGAGTGGCAGACCTAGGTCACCTCCCCAGCCTTAGGGTAAGTAGGGTTTAGCCACATCCTGATCACATGAACTGAGATGGGAAAAGGATTGGTTCTCCAAAGGAAACCCAAGATGCTGCTACTGGAGGAAGGGGAAAGGGGTGCTGGGCAGGAAAAATCAAAAGATGTTCACTCTTTGAGGTTTGAATTGTATTAGTGGAAAATAAATGGAAAGCAGTACTTTGATATATTTCAGCCAACAGGATTATGTGCTGATCCCCAAGTGTGCTTGCTGTATGTTCTACCCCAGGCTCCGTTCCCTTGCTTATAGTGTTCTTTCCATTTGGATGGCGTCCTCACTCCTGTCAAATTTATATTCTTCCAAGTCCTCCCAGAAATGCTGCCTTCTTCTTGAAGCCTTGCCTGTGGTCATTTCTTCTTTCAAGCCATTGGATCATATTATTTCATAAATATACATTGAATAGAACTAGTCTTACCATTGCAGTCACTCACCTGTAGATGTGACTCATCCCACTGCTAGATTGAGAGCCCAGTAGTGTCGGAATTGGGTGCTTTGCGTCCCTTGATGCCCTCCATTCTTCACATAGGAGTTCCGTGTTAGGCACTCCACGGCTGTGTGTTGAACTGGAAAACACAACTCCTTAACATTTATTTTGTAAAACGTGTTTAGTTTTATATGCTTCAGTGTTTTACAGTGTTTAATTATACACTTGGCAGAGTTAAAACAACTGTAGAGACAAAGAATGTTGCTAGGGCCTGTTAGTGCTTTTGCATATATTCAGCTGAAGCTTTTCGTACATAAAAAGTAACAGTCAATAAATCATTGTTAGGTAGTTGATTTATTCCTGGCAATATTTTAGATAAGTTTTGGAGAGAAATTTCATGGAACTGGATTATTGAATACAACTTCTATATGCCTGACACAGTCACTGGCACATAGCAGTTGCTCAATGAGCAGTAGTTGAAGTAAATATTATTCTGTGTTGTGTCTTGAGAAAACTTGTAGAATTTATCTTTTTTTTTCTTGTGCTATTAAGTCACCTTCTTGTTCTAAGCAGAGCATAACACCCTTGGTTGCGGGGGCGGGGGGGGCAGAGGTTCTGCAAAGATCTCATATTGCTGTGTATTTTTTTCAGTTATGGGACCCTATGTGAGAAAAGTCCTGTGTGATGAGCTGGGGGCCCCAGCCAATTCTGCAATCAACTGTGTTCCCCTGGAAGATTTTGGAGGGCAGCATCCTGACCCCAACCTGACATATGCAACGACCCTTCTGGAAGCTATGAAAGGAGGGGAATATGGGTTTGGAGCTGCATTTGATGCTGATGGGGTAAGTAGGAAAGTTTTCTGCATGCTGGTCCTTTTGCTATATAATGAGCCAAGCACTGGAAACCAGAGAGCTATTGGATACCTCTGGGGCTGACATGTATGGGGCATATGAGCCCTAACTGGCTCTGCATCTGCCCTTCTATCTAATGGCCGAGTATTGCGCTTAAATAGCCATTACTTTTCTTCTTTCAAGTAAAAGCTTATGTTATAAAGAGGTTATTTCTTTTTTTAAAAAATGCATGCAATATGTCTTTATTATGGCTGATTTTGTTGAAATCACCATGTTAAGAAGCGAGCTATTTTAGCAATAACCTCTGTTCTCCATTATGTTTGGGGGAAAGTGTGAATTAAGAATATAGAGGCTACTGAAGCCTGAGGAAGTCGTCCACATTTCGACAGGTGGGATATATTCCCAGTCATGTCAAGATCGTGGGCCCTATAATGTTCAGAGATCTTGGTTTCCCATGCCCTCTTTGGCTTCATTCAAGTTGTTTTATGTTGTTTAAATGTGGAATGGCAGTAAAGTGGCTTGTAGTGATGATGGGAATGGGCTGCTGGCGGCAGATGCCTTTGCCTGAACATTTTCACACATTCTTTCCCACAGGACCGTTATATGATCCTAGGCCAAAATGGCTTCTTCGTGAGCCCTTCCGACTCCCTGGCCATCATTGCCGCCAACCTCTCTTGCATTCCGTATTTCCGTCAGATGGGGGTCCGAGGATTTGGGAGGAGTATGCCCACCAGCACAGCCCTGGACAGGTAAGCAAGGATGTCACCATGAAAGCCTTCATGGCAGGCCTCTGATATCAATGTTCCCTTTGCTGGTAGCTGTCACTTATACTCCCCTACTCCACTGGGAACTTGTTGAAAGCATGGGAACTTAGAGACATGCTGTAGTATAGTGGGTAGGCGTGTGAAGAATCAGGTGGCCTGAACTTGATTCTTGGTTCTGCTACTTTTTAGCTGTTGGGAACTTGGGGGACTTATTTGATTTCTGTGCCTCTGTTTTCTTATTTTTAAAACGAGGGTTATAACAGTATCATCCTTACATGGATTGCTATGAGGTAGGATTGAGGTGATTCTTGTAAAACATGTAACAGAATGCCTGGTTCATTGTAAATATTTCACAAATGTTTAGTAAGAAAACTTACTAAATATGTAAGTGAGGTGGAAAGAACATGAGTCTTGAGGTCAGGTAATATTATGTTAAAATGCTCATTTGTATCATCATCAGTTATTTAAAAACGGGGAAGATACATCATAGGTTTGTTGTGAGAATGAAATAAGATACTCATGGAAAATGCCCAATAGGAGACTCACTTAGTAGATAGAACAGTCTGAGGTTTCTTTCTCCTGGCGCTATCCATCCATCTTTTACCTTGTCTTATAAAACAGTGAATTTCAGAGACTAATATTTTCAAGCAACATATATTATTGTGGAAGCAGTATTTGTTTATAGTGGAAAGTTAGAAAACACAGAAAAATAAGAAAATGTAAACATCATATCTCTCTGCCTGACTTACTTATGTTAATTGATAAATGTATATTCCTTATTGGCTCTCTTTATATACATATATAATATACATACATAGTTCTAAATCATATATAATATACACAATATATAATATATATTTGCCTTTTTGTAAAAACCAAAAGGAGATCTGAAAGTACAGACTGCCTTGTAACTTGTTTTTTTTCTATCAACAATCTCCCACTTTGTATTAATACATTTTTATGTCATCTAAAACCAAGATCATATTAAAATTTCCTCCGAGTGTCCCCAGAATGTCTTTAATAGAGGGTTTGCCCGAAGCAGCATCCTGTCTAACACCATACATTGCATCTGGTTGTTACATCTCTTAAGTCTTTTATAATCTACCACAATCCCTTTATCTTTTACTTAATGACAGTAATTTTTGAAGAGACCTGACCAGTTGTCCTGCAGAATCCCACCTTCTGGATTTGTGTGGTTATCTCTGCATGGTGTTACCATTCATTGAATCATTCATTAAGTAAATTTTATATGCAGTGAAATGAATAATCTTAAGGCTACAATTCAATGAGTTTTGAAAAATGTATACATCTGGGTAACAACCATCCAGAATAAGATATAGAACATTCCCATCACCCCCTATAGTTCCCCCATCATCCTTGCAATACCCCTTAGGCAACCATTGTCATAATTTCTGCTGCTGTATTTAGGTTTTGCCTGTTCTTGAACTTCACATAAATAGAGTCATATACTATGTACTCGTTTGTTACTGTTTTTTTCATTTAATATATATTTTTTGATTCATCCACATCCATTGCGTCTGTCACTAGTTCATCCTCCTCTGTTGCAGTGTAGTATGCCAATGTATGAATATATCACAGTTTACTTTTCCAGTCTCCTCTTGATGAACATTTGGGTTGTTTCCACTTATTAGCTACTATGAATCATGCCATTATAAGCATTCTTACATGTCTTTTTGTGGACACATCTACATTTCTTTAGTTAATATCTAGGAGTAGAATCCTGATTGTAGGGTAGATGTATGTTTAATTTTACAAGAAACTGCCAAGCTATTTTCCATCATGTACTCCTATTTGCAATGTGTGAGAGTTCTAGTTGCTTCATATCCTCAACAACATTTGGTGTCATCAGTCTTTTTTATTTTAACCATTCTAGTGAATGCAAAGTATTATCTTATTTTGGTTTAGATTTACATCGTTCTAGTGATGTTGAGCTCATTTTCATATGCTTATTGTCCACTTGTGAGCTCTTCTGTTACATACGGGTTCAAAATGTATTTGCTCAATTAAAAATGCACTGTTTGTCTTTTTGTTATTGATTTATAGAAGTTCTTTATATATTCTGGATAATACATCTTTTTTTTTTCTTTTGGCCACGCCGCCGGCTTGTGGGATCTTTCTTAGTTCCCTGACCAGAGACTGAAAGCAGGCCCTTGGCAGTGAGAGTACAGAGTCCTAACCACTGGACCACCAGGGATTTCCCTGGATAATAAGTCTTTTGTCAGATATATGTATTACAAACATTTTCCCCCTGTCTTTCACTTTCCTTTTCAAATTCTTTATTTTTTTTAACATCTTTATTGGAGTATAATTGCTTTACAATAGTGTGTTAGTTTCTGCTTTATAACAAGTGAATCAGCTATACGTATACATATATCCCCATATCTCCTTCCTCTTGCGTCTCCTTCCTACCCTCCCTATCCCACCCCTCTAGGTGGTCACAAAGCACCAAGCTGATCTCCCTGTGCTATGTGGCTGCTTCCCACTAGCTATCTATTTTACATTTGGTAGTGTATATAAGTCCATGCCACTCTCTCACTTCGTCCCAGCTTACCCTTCCCCCTCCCCACGTCCTCAAGTCCATGCTCTATGTCTGTGTCTTTATTCCTGTCCTGCCCCTAGGTTCTTCAGAACCATTTTTTTTTCTTAATGGTGTCTTTTGATGAGCATAAGTTTTCAATTTTGATGATGGCTAATTTTTTTTTCTTATATAGTTGGTATATACTTTTTTTTATCCTCTATAGGAAATCTTTGCTTACCCAAAGGTCAAAAAGATGTTTTTCCTATGTTTTCTTCTAGAATCATTGTAGTTTTAATTTTTACATTTAAGTCTATGATGATTTTGAATTAATTTTTGAAAATTAATTAATTAATTTTTGGCTGCATTGGGTCTTCGTTGCTGCGTGCAGGCTTTCTCTCTAGTTGTGGTGAGTGGGGGCTACTCTTTGTTGTGGTGTGTGGGCTTCTCATTGTGGTGGCTTCCATTTGCTGTGGAGCATGGGCTCTAGGTGCACGGGCTTCAGTAGTTGTGGCACGCGGGCTCAGTAGTTGTGGCCAGCGGGCTCTAGAGCGTGGGCTCAGTAGTTGTGGCACACAGGCTTAGCTGCTCCGCAGCATGTGGGATATTCCTGGACCAGGGCTTGAACCCGTGTCCCCTGCATTGGCAGGCAGATTCTTAACCACTGTGCCACCAGGGAAGTCCCGATTTTGAATTAATTTTTGTGTGAGGTTCACTTTTTCCCCATATCCAGTTGTTATTGAAAACAATTTACTTTTCCCTTGATGCGTTTGTTAAAAATCAGTTGACCATATATATGTGGGTCTATTTCAAGATTCTCCCTTCTGTCCCATTAATCTGTTGTCTATCCCTATGCCAATATTACATTGTCTTGATTATTGGAGTTTTAAAGTAGATATTTAAATCAGGTGACTCCTCCAACTCTATTTTCTTTTTCTCCATATAGACAAAGTTATGTATCTTAGGTCCTTTGCATTTCTATGTACATTTTAGAATCAACTTGTCATTTTTTTACCAGAGCCTGTTGAGATTTTGATTGAGATTGTGTTGAATCCATAGAGAAATTTAGGAAGAATTGCATTTTAATAATATTGAGATTTCTAGTCCGTGAATGTGATATAGGTCTCAATTTATTTAGTTTTCTTTAATTTCTTTTGCATACTTTGTAGGTTAATTTCTCTTACGTATGTTTTGTAGTTTAGTGTGGAAGTCTTACACAATTTTTGTTAAATTGATTCATGAGTATTTTATATCTTTTCATGCTATTGTAAATGGAATAGTTTTATAACTTTAGTTTTCCAGTTGTTTGCTGCTAGTAATTAGAAATATAACTGGTTCCTGTAAATTGATGTTTTCTTCTTCCATCAGTGGGGAGATGAATCACATGCCTTTGGGATGCTCCCTATTTTACTTCTATCCCTCAGGTGATATTGATATCAAGTCATGGTGATGAACCAAGCGTCAGCCTAAAATTCTTGCCTAGCAGCACCAAAAAGTAGGACGTATGATTCCATTTTTTCCCCTTTGCCTTTGTTTATATCTTTCTTTAAAAAAAAAAAAAAAAAAATTCAGTGAAACTGTAGAGAGCAAAGCAAAAACCAGACCATCTCTAGAAATGGAGAACCCAGAGTCATAGAGGCTTCTGAGTCCTATGTGGGGTATTTAATATTGTGCGAGCGTATTTAATAACACCTTCCACTTATACAGAATCTTATAATTTAGAAAGAACTTTCGGAAATTTGAACTCACTTGATTTTTGCAATAATTTAGTAAGGTAATTGGGTAGGCATTAACTCTCAACATATTAAAGATGTTGAACCAGTTATCAGAGAGGTTAAGTGACTTGTACAAGGTTACACAGCTAATAAGACAGCAACCCAGGATTTGAAACTATTGCATCTGCCCCATAACTACAACTTAATCAGGATGGTCCCTGAGAAACCAGTTGAAAATATTGCTCAACTCTCCTGTGGGGTAGTCAGCAGCTTTCCGTACCCTGGCCAGGAGAGGCTGGTTTTATTCTGACAACAAAAACCATTTGTCCTCTTTTCTCGTGGAAATTTCCCAGTAGTTCTTGATTTCACTTCATCCCCCCTTCCCAATAAATCTCTGTTTCGGTCAGAAACCAGAGGCCTTGCTTAGAAATTTCACAAAGGACCTGTTCTGATATGTAAGTGACCATTTAAAAGGATTATTCATGCTTGCTGGTTGGGATTCAGAATTCTGTGGGGCTCTGACGTGGTGATTTGTTTTGGGTATGTGATCTCTTGTGGAGTCCCAGGTGGATTCTCATGATGGACGCTTTATAAGCTTCTTTCTTCTTAGTAAAATAAATGCACCCTCAAAATTTTATCTTGACAGTGGTTTCCCATATAGGTTATTTTTTTTAATTAATAAAATCATAGGAATGTACCCATAAATGCCAGTCCCTGGCAGAATGGCAACGGAGTGGCTGAGACACATTCAATGATGCACTTGCCCAAACTCCTGGAATTCCCCAATAAGGGGGGCCTGCATCGTTGAAGCTGATGAATTATTCAGACAAACTTTCATTGTTCACAGATAACAGTTGTTCCCCGAGGGAAGACTTTTAGTATCTTTAATTTCTGCTCTTACAGTATCACTGAAACAAGGATTCCATTTACCCCAGAATAATACAGTTTCAGTCTTGAAAATGGCATTCTTTTGGGGCTTTGTCATTCTGAATGTGTCTGATTTGTGGTTGCAGATGAAATAATTTTGCTTCAGATTATTTGAGAAGTAAAGCACATTCACGCTATGTTTGTGGCCCAAGGTCTGTCTCCACCCCATGAGGAGGTATTAAATAATCCTCAGTGTCATCATTCTTCAGTAATATTATGAAGCGCCCATCTGTGTTTGGGGCTGTGCTGAATGCTGTTTTAAGTAAGGCAAACACACTCAGACTTGAAGTCTCCTCGTTAGAGATATTTAGAGCCTCAAACACAGCGAGCATCCTTGTATACACTACAAGGGAGCGAGATCTGAAAAGTATGTTTTGACTACAAAGTCCGCCATATAAGGTCCACCACCCATAAACATGATGGTTTTTGCATTTTGTGTCACTCCTGTTTTTCACCATTTATTCACTGAAGAAATATTTATTAAGGGCCTTCTAGGTCCTAGAAAACTGTCCCTTGCCCTGATGGAATTTACAGTCTAATGGAGAATTTGAGTAATAACAAGTAAAGAAAAAAATAGAAGCACAAATTGTAATGCATGTTCAGGGGAAATGAACTTGGTGTGGTAATAATGGGCTGGTGTGGAACACCCTACTAAGATAAGGTAGCCAGGGAAGGACTTGCTGAGGAGGTTATGGGTAGGATCAAAGATTGGAAACGTGCAGATGGACCTGACTTTGATGCTGAGATTAGAAATGGCCCACAACACATGTGAAAATACTTATTTTTTCAGAATGTAGTCTACAGCTATTTGTTGCCAATCCCCAATGTGAAACATGTACTGTAGCTTTATCTTAAATATATTCAGGCGGTCATTGGAATGCAAACAGTGTTAATCCTGCAAGTATCTACTGATCTACGCTGACCTTGGTCCTTGCTACATCCTTTAGATCTGTGCCGTTTTGTCTCCAAGGTCAGTCAGGATGCACGGCAGTAAGGGGAGAGATAGTGTTGTGAGCTAATATGTAATTACTCAGTCTCCCATACATCCCTTGTGCTATAGAGTGATAGGAATTATGAGAGAAAATACCCTTTATTGGAGTACTTATTGCCCTAAAACTCTCCATAGGTATTTAGGTCAGGGTCAAGGGAGAAAAGAGATGGCACCCTCAAAAGGGTTTGCTAAAAAGAATTTTGTAATAGTAGCTTAATGACCTGGTCCACAGAGGTATGGGTGAAGATAATGAAGGAAACCAAAAAAATCAAGAAGTGATGGAGAGGTATCCCAGGACTCACAATATCAAAAAGCTATGAATTCTCCCAGGACTAAAGGGTCAGGGGAGGGATCAGGGTAACCATAGCCTGGTGAGGTTTGGAGTTGTCAGGGACTGAGCTTGTCAGGGAGGTATAAATACCCCAACTTCTCTCTTTTCCCACCCTCTGATTTCCTGCTGATACCTCGTCTTGACCAAACCCAAGTGGAAGACAGAGGGTAACCTGTGGAGCTCAGCCTCCTAGGGAAGTGAATAGGGCAGAGATGGGCATAGAACGTAATGGGGACTCTTAAGGTGGAAGGGGGCAAACAAAGAATAAGCAGCGTAACCAGTACAATGGCCAGTCTTTCTGGTAATCTCTGCCCGCTTGTCTCCCAGTCTTATCCTTGTCCTAGTTTTTTGGAACTCGGGTGTAGTGAGTTGAGTTAATCATGCTCATCATTGAATAATCCTTTCGTAATTTGTCCAGTGGGAGACATTTCTTATTATTAAAAAATTAATGTATTTCTCTTTTCTTTGACTACCTTTCCCCCCAGAGACAACCACAAGTGTGTGTTTATTGGGTGTCCTTTTGTTTGTGTATGTTGTTTTATTCGCATGTATTTTAAATGATTGTGACTAGTACCGTATAATAGATTGTATTTGGTTTCTTTTTTCCACTAAAGACTTTGTGTTAAGATCCTCTCAGTGGCTCTGTGTGCATCTAGTGTGTTGCTTCTAACTGCTGCCTAGTAGTCCATCGTGTGTATCCACAGGTCACCTCTGTTCGCTCAGCTGTGAACACTCAGCATGCCTCTTACCTCCCATCACAATGAATAGCCCCTTGGGATTTATGTGAGAATTTCTTTCACATGTGTATCCAAGAGCAGAGTTTTTGGGTCAGAGGCAGTGTGTATACTTAATTTGACCAAATCCTGTGTTAGATTGTACTCTAGAATGGCTTCACTAGCCTGCTTTGCCCACCAGTTCCTGCATCTTCAAGACCAGGCCAATACTTTTATTGTCTAGCTTTCTAGTTTTCCCCCAGTAGAATAGATAGAGAGTAGTATACCGTTGCTGTATTAAATTTTCATTTCTCATGTTACTAATGAGCATCTGTTCAGATGCTTGAGATACTTGGGGATTTCCTTTCTATCAATTGTCTCTTCTTGTCCTTTGCCCGTTTTTCTATTTAGGGTTTTCTCCCCTTTTTGATGGATTTGCATGAGTTCATTGCATATTGTGGATATTAGGCCCTTGTTAATTTTAGGCACTTCTAATTTTCATCCTTTTTCTTCAGACAGAAATGAACCTGTGTTCTATATCCAAATTGCTGTCAGTAGACAGCTCTGCTATATACAACTCAAATTTATTATGTGTAAATAGCAATTTTTAAAAATGTTTCCCTAAAACTGTTCTTTTTTATGTTTATTATCTGAGTGAATTACCTATCATAATCCTAGATTTCTACTTCTTCCTCATTCCCAACACACCATTAGTCACTGGGTTCTGTTAGAAAAATCCCTTAAATAGTTCCTGAGTCATTCTTTCCTCTCCGTCCCTATTTTTTACTTTCCTACTTCAGGTTCTCATAATCTTTTGCTTACACTATCGCAATAGTCAGGGAACTGGTCTCCTTGGCCCCAGACCTCCTCTTCTTTATTCCATATTCTAGAACACCTCAAGAGCGATTGTTCTAAGGCAGAGAGCCATGCACCTCCCTCCCTTGCTTAAAATGACTTGGTGGAGGGCTTCCTTGGTGGCGCAGTGGTTGAGAGTCCGCCTGCCAATGCAAGGGACATGGGTTCGTGCCCTGGTCCAGGAAGATCCCACATGCCGTGGAGCGGCTGGGCCCGTGAGCCATGGCCGCTGAGCCTGTGCGTCCGGAGCCTGTGCTCTGCAATGGGAGAGGCCACAACAGTGAGAGGCCCACGTACCGCAAAAAAAAAAAAAAAAAAAAAAGTCTTGGTGGCTTCAGAAGCCTGCAGAATGTGATCCTATCTCCTGATTCTAAAACATGCATAATCTCTGGATTACTTACATCTCACTCTTGCCTACCATTTTTATCCTGCCCTCTAGACGTGTTATGCTGCTTACAGTTTCCCAAATTTGATGGCCTCTCACACTGATGTGCCTTTGCATATCCTGCTCTCTTTCCTTGAAATGTGTTCCCTTTGCCCCATCCCACCCCACTTTGTTCTTCCTGATCTTTCAAGACTTGAATCAGCATCACCTTCTTAGTAAGTATTCCTTTGATGTCATGTTTCTCTACCCCAAAGCAATACACAGAACTTGCTCTTTAGAGATCCTTTTATCACAATTGTCACAGACATTGAAAACATATACTTGTCTGTCTCCTAATGTCCTGTAAACCCCCCAAAGGTGAAGGTTTTAGCCAGTAGCTTGGCATAGAATAGGTTCTCAGTATGCACTTATTAAATGAATGAATGAGATTTTCTCCCGTTGTGGATACTTCTTATTTGGGAGAAAAAGTAACTAGAATGCCACAGCTCTATGAACAAACATGCTTCTTTGGACATTTTTACAAATTAAATTTATCGATACTATCACCTGGTTGCACAGGAATGTAAGTATACTGAATGATAAGAAGAAAATGAATGATGTATAATTGCACAGTCTTTTTTTGGGTCTAATAAAACTGTGCCTGACTTATGGTTTTAATTTACATTTAGGTAAGTTTGTAGTGAGTTGGATTTTAGTAATGATATGTGGGTATTGATTATAACAATAAAGATGAGATAAAAGGAAGCAACGACGCAGCAGTTATTTCCTAGTCAATAACTAAAAACCACAGCCTGAACCTAAGCTCAGGTTTCTTTATTTCTTTTTTTTTTTTGCGGTACGCGGGCCTCTCACTGCTGTGGCCTCTCCCGTTGCGGAGCACAGGCTCCGGACACGCAGGCTCAGCGGCCATGGCTCACAGGCCCAGCCGCCCCGTGGCATGTGGGATCTTCCCGGACCGGGGCACGAACCCGTGTCCCCTGCATCAGCAGGCGAACTCTCAACCACTGCGCCACCAGGGAAGCCCAAGGTTTCTTTATTTCTTGCCCTGCTAAGTAGAGTGAGGAGTGAGGAGCTAAGTAGGACAGTTTGAGCATGCCTAGCATTGCCTTCCTCTATGCTTTTTGTGTTCACCTATTGGAGAGGATGCTGGCAATGATTGAGGCCTGCTTGTCAGTATTTCTGAGAGCTGGTGTCAGATGAGAAAGCAATTTCATGCCTACGTTCAGTAGAGGGCACTTATAAATTAATTAGCTAAAGCGAGAGGAATAAATTGGTAACATTTAAGACTAGAGGCTGCAAGAGCTTTGGAGATGTTGGATAAACCATCTTTTGTCAGTTGTTCAGAGCTGTCTTGGGTTTTTGCTCTCCCTGTTGATCAGAAAAACAATTTTGGATGAGCATTAAGTGACTTGGGTTCCAAAACATATAATCATCATCACCCTTCCATGTGAACGCAGGCAAACCATTTTTAGAAATCAGCTTTCTCTGGCCTGCTGTATTGGCAAGGACTCTTTGCCACTCTTTGGTTCTGTTTCTAGAAAGGCATAGTCATTGTTAATGGTGTCCAGCATCCTTTTCTCAGCCCTTCCACTGACTTGGCACTTGTTGGCACTTGGCAAGTAATTCTGACCATTGGTGGGTTCTGCCAGTACTGAAAGAAGTTCCTTTACACCACTCTGGGTGATTGGGGATTAAAGAGCATTTTAAGCAGGGGTTTCGATGCCATTCAGTCTAGGGCTAAGTGGATGCAGTTGGTCTCCAGTGGGAATGTTGACTTTACGACCTGCTTTTATTTATTATCTCAATTTTGGTTTTTGGCGGGTGCATTTGGTTAATAGCCTCCTTTCTTTTTTGTGACTTAAAGATATTTATACACTTTAAAAATCAATCCCATTCGTTAATGCAGAGGGGCATGAGGTAATTTTTTGGGCTGATAAGAATGTTCTATATCATAATTATGGTGGTAGCAATACAACTCTATCTATCTACCTATCTGTCAAGACTCATGGAACTATATACTCTTAACATTGGTGAATTTTATTTTATATCAATTATACCTTGATAAAAGTGATAAAAATAATCAAACCCTATTTATTTGAAAGCAAAACAAAGAACTTGTCTTGGGTCTTCCTTTATGATTGGGGTCATGGATCGTGACTCTATTTGAATGACCCCAGATCTCAGCATCAAGGCTTGCATTTACCAGACCGTCAGTAAACACCGGCTGGTTCAGGTGAGTCCAGTGGTCTTTGGAGTCGCTGTACACTGTCTCCTTCTCTGTGGTGAGCCAGAACGTCAGTGTACTACCTGCAGGCTTGTCTTGCAAAAGACTTCCATTTAGAGCTGAAAGTTCTAAGATTTCAAGGTCATTAGTCAAATTTCTTAGTGACGTAAATATGTAAGGAAGACAGGATAGGCCAGCGTAACTCTTTGCTTGGTCAGTGTAACTGTATGCTTTGTCAAGCAGCCAGAGAAGCTTGGCACTTTACAGTGCTTTTAAATGATGGAAGATTATGATAAATCATCTCAGACCTGAAGATCCTCCTGGAGTGAAAGAGCTTTTTGTACAAAAAAAAAAAATGGACTTTTTGTATTCGCTTTATAGTTTGAAATGAATTTTGTAACTCTCACCGAAAAATGTTTTCTAATGGATTTTAAACCTCAACCTGTTAGGGTAGTGTTAAGCTGAACCTGTTGGAACACTGCTTAAATTGCTAAATATCATCAATTTCACTTACCCATCAGGCTGAGGGAAGAATAGTATCGAAAAACATGCACAGGGGAATCGAGAAACTGCCCCAAAGTTTTGCCTGCTCAGCACAGAGTAAGAGGAAATGCATTTTTATTTACAGTGGATTCCGTTACAGTATCTTGTTTGATATTCACACAAACCCTCAGAAGTATTTGTATCAAGTGCTATTATCAACATTTTATTTATAGAAAAAATATAATATTTGGAAATTAAGTAACTTGCCTACAGTTGCCCATCAAGAAGGAAGCAGTCAAGACTGGTGCCAGGTTGTCTAATTCCAAGTCTCCTAATTTCTTTGCTGTTCCTTATTGTTGAGAGCAGGAGAACATTCTGATTATATCAGAATGTCATTTGTGTCTATTGGTGTGTGTGTCTGTGTTGGGGGACCTATGTGTGTGGTGGATGACATCAGACAAGCAGAATTAGTTTCAACCCCAAGATGTCTTGTAATTTGACCTTGAACATCACTGCTGTTTAGTAAAGCTCTGGAAGAAGCAGTTCTTGGCTTTAATTTAAGACTTCCAGGAAACTGTTGACCGGAGTTCAAGGCAGCATTTGAATTTTATACCCTTACCTCAGGATTTGCTTGCAGTAGTAAGATCAGCAGTGGCTCTACGAATAAACCTTTATCAGGTTTCGGCAGCCTTTCTCCATAACATTCTGTGTAAAGTGGGTGAAGCTGATAGGATTCCTTCTAAGAGTTTTTAATCTTAGGCAAACAACACTGATGAGCAGAAACATAAAAGATACCAATTAAGTACAATGGGATCTTTTAGTAAATAATGTGCTGCCAGTTGTATATAAGATATCGATGCTTAGAAAAGGAAAAGAAAAAGAAAAAGAAATGGTGTCAGCTCCTGTCTGTATGCCCCAAACAGGTGAGGATAGAATTCAGACCCGGGAGTCCACTCGTCTCATCTCTGATCAGGTTTCTGCCTGAGGTTTAAGTTTGTCATTTGGAATTCCAAGTTCTTTTACAGTCCCTGATTGCATCAGTGGTTTATATCGTAGCATGGAGGAAAATTGTTTGGTAAGTTGTTGCCTGTATTTAAGAATGCAAGTTCTCTATCCAGGACTTACAAAGAGATTGTATCAGTCAGGATCTTTGTGCTGCAAATGAGAGAAAACTAGCTGAAATGGGACCTAAATAATAAAGGGAATGTGTTGGTTCACATTAACTGAAGTAGATTTGGCCTCAGGTGAACCTTGATCCAGCAGGTTAGTGATACCTGAATATTCCCTCCTCTCTGCTTTGCCTTAGGAGGTATTACTTTCATCCTCAGGTGTTCCCTGCCTTTGGCTCTCCAGGCTCTCCCTTTGGTGGAGCAAATGTCTGCATGATTTCTAGGCCTCACGCTCTTACACTACCTTGTCTAAGAGGAGTTTTTAAAATATTTTTAATTTTTAATTTTTTTAAACATCTTTGTTGGAGTATAATTGCTTTACAATGGTGTGTTAGTTTCTGCTATATAACAAAGTGAATCAGCTATACATATACATACATCCCCATATCTCCTCCCTCTTGTGTCTCCCTCCCACCCTCCCTATCACACCCCTCTAGGTGGTCACAGAGCACCAAGCTGATCTCCCTGTGCTACGCAGCTGCTTCCCACTAGCTATCTGTTTTACATTTGGTAGTGTATATATGTCCATGCCACTCTCTCACTTCGTCCCAGCTTATCCTTCCCCTTCCCCGTGTCCTCAAGTCCACTCTCTATGTCTGTGTCTTTATTCCTGTCCTGCCCTTAGGTTCTTCAGAACCATTTTTTTTTTTTTAGATTCCATATATATGTGTTAGCATACAGTATTTGTTTTTCTCTTTCTGACTTACTTCACTCTGTATGACAGTTTCTAGGTCCATCCACCTCACTATAAGAGGAGTTTTTTTTAAATTGAAGTATAGTTGATTTACAATGTTGTGTTAGTTTCAGCTGTACAGCACAGTGATTCAGATATATAGATAGATAGATAGATATATACATACACACACACATATACATATGTGTGTGTGTGTGTGTGTGTATATATATATATATATTTCAAATTCTTTCCCTTATAGATTATTATAAAATATTGAGTATAGTTTCCTGTGTTATACAGTAGGTCCTGTCCTTTTTGGTTATCTATTTTATGTATAGTACTGTGTATATGTTAATCCCAAACTAGGAGGATAAAACTCTGTATGTGTGTGTGTGTGTGTGTGTGTGTGTGTGTGTGACAAAGCTTTTCTAGAAAGAAGCAACTGAGAACATGTCCTTGAGTCTTGACTTTGGTTGGGGTTTGTATCATCTCTGATCCATCGGTTCACTGAGGCCATGAAGGGTGGGAGATGCTGAAAGTTTTAAGCCTTTTCCCCTTATTAAGTGGAGCTGGGAGGACAGTCATTCCTTCCCATACCAAATGACAGAGAATGGATGCAGTTTTCCTCCAAAGCAAGATCTTTTCTTTCTCTTTCCAGAAGGAGTAGTGGTAGCAATTTAGGACCCAATAGATGACAAGGGGATGTGAGCTGGGTGAGTGCATTGGGGTGCAGTTCTGGAGGGAGAATTCAGGACCTAGTTAAGAACTCAAGAGGCCCTTCTTGTTACCTCCTCATACCCCAGCCGATCCTCTGCTACTTACGTAACTGACAACAGTGTTAGAGTGGTGGTGCTTACCCTGATCCTAGCATATTCTTGAGAATTCATCTGTCCTCTTTCCCATCCTCTTCTCTCTACGCTTCCTTCCTTTCTGTCTCCCTTCCTCCATCTCTCTTGCTCTTTCCCTCTTTCCTTCCTTGCTTCCTTCTTTTCTCCCTCCTTTATTCCCTCCCTCTCTCCTTACCTACCTTCCACTTTGTCATTCTTCAAAAACCATTTTTAGCACCTACTATGTGCCAGGCACACTGCTAGGTGCTGGATACGCTGCTGAAATTCATCTCCTCTTCCACATCCTTTCCTCCTTTGTCAAACATCACCATCAACAAAATTTATTAATATTCTCCATGGAAGGTATTCTGCTAGATTCACAAAGGCTCATGACTTCAGTCTGAATGTTAATGATAGACTTGGAGAGTGTTTCCAAATCATGACGTTGTATCCTGCAGCTTGCCTTACACAGATTCTACTAAGTTTAGGAGTGGGAGAGAAAAGAGAGTACGTGTGCTAGAAAAAGAGGACATAGGTTAAGGAGTGCAGACATTTCTGCCTGCCGGTGTACCCAAATGTGTGCATGCATGGAGTGGAACGTGGTTCTCTTTGACTTTCATTGGCCTCTGCACTCAGACTACCTGGGTTTGAATCCTCTGCTCTCTGGCTCTGTGACTTTGGGCTGGTTCCCTAATCAGGGTCTTCCCTGCTAAATGAGATAATAACAGCATCATTCTCATTGGGATTAAATGAGGTAATGTATGGACAGTGCTTAGAGGAGTGCCATTCACAGTGAGAGCTCCAGGAAGGTTAGCTGTTATTATCATGATGATGGAATTTTAAAGATAACAAACTCAAGAATGGGCAGTGGATTCTAATAACTAGTCTGCAGTTCTTCCACACTAAGGAACTGGGACTAAACTTAGAGCCCATATCCCCCATGTAGCTAACAGTTATTGAGTGGTGTTCCTTCTATGGGTCCCTCACATTTCACAGTACAACAAGCTTTTAGAAGACTGCTGTGTGACCCTCAAATATCTGCATTTGGTAGTTTTTCAGATTACTTTGTAAGGAATGATTGTTAATTTTCTTTAGCTCTTCTCTGTGTGTAAATGGAACCTTTCAACTAGGGATCGAGGATTAGACCCATTGCCATTTGATCTTTTGCCTTTTTATTAATATCCTTCAGAGTTGTTACAGATGAAAAGTTCTTTGTTCATAGAAGCACTTGGACCCTGAACTGTTGGACCCTGGAAATCCCATCTCTTTAGAAAAACTGTCTTTATGGGAAAACACAGGGTTTCTTTTTTTCTTTTAAAACACACCTGTGTCTGTCTGTATTTTGGCCAGAACCATTAAACCTCCATACAGAGTTCAAAGTTTTTTTCCTACTGCTAATTCTGATGCTGGGATTTTGGTGTTGTGTTATATATACATCCCATTAAAATATATAATGTGGTTTGTGTGCGTAACATAAGCACTTGCCCATTTCACAGTCTGTTCAGTATTCAGCCAAAAGCTAAAAAGGTAAAATAAGAGAAACATCATGACCAAATCAATTGCTCTGTGATATACCCGTGTGTGGGGAGGAGAGGACAGAGGAGAGATTTGTGAAAGTGGCTTTCTTTCTTATTAATATACCACTAGCTACTTCCTTTCTTAACAGTTAGCATCTCAATCCCAATTTATTGTTGTAATGGTTGTTTCCTGCTTTTATAATGACTTCTAAAAAGTTTATAAGCTCCTCTGTAGTCCGTTTATTTGCAGACTCATTAGCCAAGTCCTCTGGTGCACTAGGGAGAGTCTTGGGGGGTGGAAGGGTAAATATTCCTCCCTAAATGAGGTATATTTACGTGAATATTATCAAAGCAGGTGGGTGCCAGGAGCATGAGAAATTTGAGAATGAGAGTTGATTTGGACAAGGCTGTTTGGATTTTTGGTGGAAATTTCCATCTGAGGACCAACTCTTGAAGTAGGTCAGAGATCAGGGGCTGTGTTGTGGCTCTGGGTGGGCATGACATCGAGCCAGCGCGGGGTGACGAGAGGGAGCTCTCACGGAGATACGGTAGAATCAAACAGAAAAGGAGATATGTGTGCGAGCACGTTGGTACTTCTGACTGTACTACTGATTCTTATCATTTCTCAAAGCCTGGCTCTCCCCTTCTAGAAGGGAAGTAGTCAGGGCTGGTATAGTGGCCCTTCTCCACTGAGCTCCCAGGGACTCACACTCCTTCTAGCTCATTGCTCTGCCTCATTAGATATTTGGTGCTTTTGCTTATATCCTACTTGCCAGAACTTAATGATATGGCAACACCTAGCTGCAAGGGAAGCTGGGACATGGAGTCTTCACTCTGAATGGCCATGTGCACAGCTCAAAATCAAAGGTTTTCTATCAAGAAGGAAGGGGAGAATAGTTATAGCAGGACAACTGGCAGTCTCTGCCATGGGTTTAATTTAGGTGATGTTCTAAACATTCTGTATAGAATATTGTAATCTATGCAGTTATAAAATATTATTTTCTCTAACCTTTGACATGGTGAAAATCTTTTATTCTTTTCTTTACTGAACAAGTTAGGATGATGACATAAATGATGATGATATGAATGATGATGAGGAGGAAGAGGATATGATATTCCTAATCTACCAAAGAAAAGATAAACTGAAAGGACAACTGAATGAGAAAAGTCTTATTTCCCTCATTTTATAAATAAGTAAATTGATGCTCAGAATGGAAGAAACCCACTAACACTGATCCTCACCTGTGGAGTTATGATATAACAACAAAGATTGGGAAGCAAGGTTTTGGGGAAGGAAACAAGGTGATTTTTAGTTGTAAGTAAGAGAAACCTGAACTCTAAATGACATAAACAGTAAGGGAAAGGTGTAGCTCACATATTAAAACGTCTACAAGGGGGCTTCCCTGGTGGCACAGTGGTTGAGGGTCCGCCTGCTGATGCAGGGGACATGGGTTCGTGCCCCGGTCCAGGAAGATCCCACATGCCGTGGAGCGGCTGGGCCCGTGAGCCATGGCCGCTGAGCCTGCACATCTGGAGCCTGTGCTCCGCAGCGGGTGAGGCCACAACAGTGAGAGGCCCACGTACCGTAAAAAAACAAACAAAAAAATAATAATAAAAATAAAATGTCTAGAAGGAACTAGCTCCAAGGGGGAGGGGGCTAACTCATTGCCTTGGTCTCATCATTAAGGAGCTAGGTTCTGTCATCCTCAGGGTGTGGTCTTTGTTCTTGGTGATCTTTCCTCATGGATCGGCTCCAGCAAGTCTAGATCATTCCCCTACATATGATGTGGTCTTATGGAAGAAAAGGGACTGCCTTTTATTTATGTGTCTTTTGAAAGTCAAGGAAACTTTCCCGGAAACCATCCAGTGCCGTATTTTTTCTTTTTTATAGTACATTCACTTTTGCTGAGGGTAAATAATAAAGTCATTGTTCTGTTAATGAGTAAATTAGTGTGAATGACTTCGGGTGGGCAACTGTCAGTAGCTGCTAATTCATTTAAAGTGTTTCCCCGGTGTCAAAAGACATTGTAGAATTATGGATGTTTCCTGAAAATGCCATTGCCTTTGATTTCACTTGCTTATTACAGTTTGTTCACTTACTTATCAATAACATTTATTGAATACCTTCTCCGGGTGAGATGGTGTTAGAAGTGAATACAGTTCGTGCTTACCCTCAAAAAATTTATGACTAAGTGAGAGAGACAGATATCCTGAGTAGCACTTACAATGCAACGTGAGGAATGCCATACTAGGAGCCATGAAAGTGCTGAGAGGAAACCATTTACGCTGGCCTGGACCAGGATTAAGCCTTGTGGCTGTAATGGAACTTTCTTCTCTTAGGTTATGAATGTCTCTAGTGAGAAGCCCTTGAATGAGCTCCACAGGGACCACATTTTATTCTTTATCTTTCTTTTTAAATCTGAGTATAATGCTTTGACCATAGTAGTCGCTCATGGTGGTAAGCAGGGATGAGTCAGATCTGGAAAACAGAAAACATTCTGGAGCAAACCATCCACTGTGAGCAAAAAACGTGTGACTATAAAGAGTAAGAGCTTTAGTTTCATGAAGACCTGAATTCAACTGTGAGAGATCTACCGTGACTTTGTGTAAATGTAGGGAAGTTACGTAACCTCTCTGTGCTTGTTTTCTCATCTGTTAAATGAAAATTAGAGTACTGGGACTCCCCTGGTGGTCCAGGGGTTAAGACTCCACACTTCCGCACTGCAAGATGCGCTGGTTCAATCCCTGGTCAGGGAACTGAAAAAAAAAGAAAAGAAAAAGAAAAGTAGAGTACTTAACCTTGTTAGGTTGTTGTACAACTCAATTGGGATAATACATGTAAAGTGATCAGCAGAGAATAAGCACTCAGTGGATACTGCCGTTATTATTACTTAGTAACATAGTCTTCCTGATTTTTCCTCCCTCATCTAAATCTTCAGCTTTCCTGAATTGTTTGTTGAAGAAAATTCTTTCCCTCAATCAGAATGTTTCTGGCAACTGAGAGTGAGCCTTACGCATATTATGCTTCCTGATACTTTAGTCGAGAGTCATAGAGTTAACAGACATTTATAGTGTGCTTCTGACAAATATCACATGCTAGTATTTCCTACGTTCTGTTTATTCAGTGTTCTCTATTTCCTAAAATAGGAAAGGGTGCACTACTGCAGAGTTGCCAAATTTTCTCCGCAAGTGGCCGGGTTTTCCTTAATTGATGAAATCACACTTTGTTGATTGGACCCATTTCCACAGGAATTTCTAGATCTCAGGGCTCATGCTCTGGGTGCCCCCTCCATCCCCTAAACGTGTTAGGTATTTTTAAGCCAAGAGTGTCAACTAGTCATGGCAGCTGCGTGTCAGAGACTGTATTTCCTCTAATTGGCTCCGGGGGCCATTCTCTTAATAGTTTCTCCCTTTTATAAAACTGGTGCCGTGTTCCATTTATGAGAAGAACACAGAATTCCAGAGCATGTTGTTTAGGGGTAACTGATCTAGCAAATGGAACAGTGAGGTTAAGGAGAAATCCAGCTGCATGGAGGCCCCTGGTCTTATGTGTGGCTTGAAGAGATGGAGGACACTGATGTGTTCTTTGGGGAGAGATTCACAGTTTGACAGGAAACATCTAACCTTCATCTGCTCCAACCTCAACATGAGTGATGTGGTAGGAAACCTGTCGTGACTGTGTGGGTTCCATTTCTCAAGCCAGGGCTGGGCCTGGGATCAGGACTGTTTGGACACAGGCAGCACAACGTGGTTCCATTTGTCAAAATATGGACATAACAAGCGACATTATTTGAGAGAATCCTGAGGCTACTTCTTATTTAAAGCAAACCGTTTCTAACTTGTCTGGCTCTCTCTTCATGTCACTCTCTTTTGTTTTTGATGTTTTCTCTCGCTCATCACATTTCTGTTCTGGGTTTCGGTGGTGAGTGTACACTTTTCAACCTTCATTCTACACCACATTCTCTCTCCGAAGTAAGAATGGCTCCCTGTGGAGGAGGATTCTCCCCAAACGTATCAAAATATCTCAGAAACAAGAATGCAAACACACAGACTCACACCCACTCACACTCACAAAATTTTAGAGATTGTCATCTACCCCCCACCTTCAGGATTACTACCTAGAGTTAATTAAAGATGCTGTTACTGTAGGATTCGAATTGGTTCGCAGAGAAAACTGCCTCATTTTTCAATATCCAAAAGAGTAAAGTTGGTATCTGATACTGTCCAAAAATAACTGACATTCAAAAGAGTAAAGTTGGTGTTTGTCTCTGGAGAGTTCAAAGAGAGTGGAATTGCCATCAGGTCTGAAATAAATTGTGCACGCTTCTGGGAAGATGTAAGATCTGAGGAATTCCTTCTACAAATGCTCTGCCTATCTGATTATTGGTTAGCCAATGACTTTGCGCAATCTTCAGAAAACCCCACACTGAAATAGTAAGAAAAAATTAAATATTAGGTGAAGTACTTTGAGTCCAAGGGAGTCCACACAGGGAGTTATGGATGGCTCTGTTGGGATTGCTGCAAGAGTGCCCGAAGAGAGTTGGGCACTCCCCTGCCCCTCAGCAGGATTGGGCGTGTGTTTTCACAGGTTCCTAGAACATCTTTGCAGGATTAAGTTTCAGTCACCTACTGTGATAACTGGCTTGAGAACGCAACCTTTATTAACTTTCTTCCCTTCCGTGTCTTACTTCCCTTCTCCCGACCTGTGTTCTCTCCTCTTCCTTCCTTCCCCCACAGATCAATGTGTGCACTTGAATCCTTGCTTCAGGATTCGATCCTGCTCCTGGGGAACACAAACTAGGACGTCAGGAATATTCATTCTCTTTCTTCTCATTTGGTATTGATATATTTTAAAGCCCTAAAATTTCCCTGAATATGCAGATCCAATTATTTGTGCCGGGCTTATGAAAAGCAGGGAATGAGAAAATTAAGGCACCCAGAGAAACCTTACACAATTATGGTGAGATAACTCAGAAATGTGCCCAGCTCTAGAACTTTATCTCAGGCCCCTCTAAGCAGGAAATCTCAAAGGGGGGGGTGCTTCTAGCTTTCATGATTACATGTGATTTTGTTATTTTATGAAATCTACTGCTGTGCGACTCTGTTGAGGAAAGACAACTAGATAAAGCTAGAAAAATATACATCTGCCACAAAGGGAATTTTATCTCAAAAATGCTGTTTCCTCCTCAGCTCTGAATGTTGACAGATTCTTTCTTTCCTCACGGGGTTCAACAGGTTGGCTGGAAAGCCAGGATCAAATACCAACGGGAGGTGTGAAGACTGGGCAAGCTCGGGTCCCATGAGTAGCCATCCTCTTGCTAGGTCCTCCATCCTGATAAGATAACCACCCTCTTGACGGGATACAGGCCTGCTGGTGTCTTTATACTGTCTGCTGCAAAGATGGATAAAGTAGATACAGCTTTTAAATTAGGTTTAGCAGAAGGTTCCTGTGAAATAGGATTTCCTTGTCAAACAACGGTGAGACATAGTGACAGACTATATTTGGAGTCCCTTCTTTGACAGTGGGTTATGCCTTTCAGGCTACTTCTGCTGAGAAGCACATGTGATAGCTCTTCACTCACTCCGAGATTTCTGCCAAACCTGGGGGACCTCTGGGAAGAAGCAGTGAGAGTCAAAGAACGAGGGAGTGTACTCTCCTGGGCCCTGGTGGGAGAGTGAAATGCTTGTGCCACATCTCCATTTGTGGAGAATTTTGATCAAGTACCTGGATGACTTTTTTCATGGACCATTGGGTCACACATCCTCTCATTTCCATCATTCAGGGCAATATCCAAAATAGAGGATAGGCATTTTTAACCACAAAGGTGTATTGAGAAATGAAATGAATGCTGGAAAAGGTACATTATATGCCTAATCAGGCAAGAAGAGGCTGAAAGCATATAGATGCTGCTAAATTCGGGGTCAAAATCTGTCTTCAAAACCTATTGACTTCAGCTGTAGCCACTGAGGCCTGCCTTCTTTTCCTGGCCATCGAGAAAGATTTTTCTTCAGTGTTGACATCCACATTTCCCGGGATTTGATGGTATCTGCCAGGCTTTGGAGGAAGCCAGGGGAAGCCTCTTAGCGCTGCTCAGTTGAACCATGTCTCTCCACTGCCCCTGGCTTCCCAGGGACTTGAATTTCACTTTCTGTGTTATGGAACCTCTGGCAGTAACTGCTCCCTGCCTGTTACACTTCTTTTTTTGTAAATTAATTTTTATTGGAGTATGGTTGCTTTAGAATGTTGTGTTAGCCTCCACTGCACAACAGACTGAATCAGCCATACACATAGAGATATCCCCTCCCTTTTGGACTTCCCTTCCATTTAGGTTACCACAGAGCATTAAGTAGAGTTCCCTGTGCTGTACAGTATGTTCCCATCAGTTGTCTATTTTATACATAGTATCAATAATGTATATGTGTCAATCCCAGTCTCCGAATTCCTCCCACCCCACCCCTTTCCCCCTTGGTATCCATGCATTTGTTCTTTACGTCTCTGTCTCTGCTCTGCTTTGCAAACAGGTTCCTCTGTAACATTTTTCTAGATTCCACATATATGCGTTATGATGTGATATTTGCTTTTCCCTTTCTGACTTACTTCACTCTGTATGACACTCTCTAGGTCCATCCACGTCTCTACAAATGACCCAATTTCATTCCTTTTTATGGCTGAGTACTATCCCACTGTATATATATGTACCACATCTTGTTTATCCATTTGTCTGTAGATGCGCGTTTAGGTTGCTTCCGTGACGTGGCTGTTGTAAATAGTGCTGCAGTGAACACTGGGGCGCTTGTCTTTTTGTGAATTATGGTTTTCTCTGGGTATGTGCCCAGCAGTGGGATTTTACCCTTCATTTGAGACAGTTGCCAAAGCCCTCTCTGACACCACTGGAGAGGGGATTAATTCTCCCGTCTTTGATCTCTCCTTTTTTGCTCTGTTTCTGTCCTGACAAGAGCCAGAGCTGTTTTTCTTAGGGTCACAGAGGGCCTCTCTCTCTGCTTTGTTCTTCTCTCTGTCACGTCCCTGGATTATGGTCTCCTCACACTCACCTGCTTGCAGGGTCCCACGTTTTGTTTGCTGAGTTTGACCAAAGGCATCTCCGGCTCATATGAACTCCAGAGGTCAGATCTGCCTGCCAAACCCCAGTGCCCCGTTCCAGTGGGCAAACCTACTGGAAGGCTTTTATATTTACCTCTGTGAACTCAGAGGAAGGAGTCCCCTGAGAATTTGCCCCATGAGTTTTCTGCCGCCTCCCACTCTGCCTCGGCTTAGACAAAGGCCTCCTAGGCTGTGAACCCACTGGGCCCTGTGCTCGACTTGACAGACAAGTGGTCTTATTTTTAGCTTACAGACCTTTTAGTTGGCATCCTGTCGCATTGAGGGTGTGAGAGAGAAGCGCTTTGGAAATCAGACCCTGTCACTGATAGCTTGTCCTGAACTGAAAGGGCGATAAAAGAAAGGATACCTTGTGTTCAGGAAAGAAGAGAACTGGGCTCTGCGTGGCCGCTGCAGGCTGCTTCTGTTTCTCTCGCCTTGCCGCCGCTCTTTGTGCAGATGACTCACTGCTCCTGACGCGCCTGCCCTGCGAGGTGCCGTGCCTTGGATGGCATCTCACCTAATCCCGTCTGAGCCCATGGGGCTCGGTTTTAGCAACTGGCCGGTGGGAGTGGGGTGTGGCTGGCACCCCTGTTAGGGCCCTCTTCTCTTTGCCTTCAGGACCCCTCCCTCCAGGTCGTGTGCCTGGACCCCTCCTGCCAGCCCACAGCCTCTTGATTTGGGTGTCAGAGTCCGAGGGAGGAAGGAGGGGTGGGGAGATGCGAGTTCAGGAGGGAGGTTGATACAGCCTGAGGAACCAGGCTTATGTGAGCTAAGAGTCGACTGAAAAAAGAAAAGGTGGTAAGGATTTGGTGGCCTGTTTTAAAACGGCTGTAGCTTTTACTTAATACTTCACCAGGTGCCTCCCCCCACCTCCCACGGTGTATGTAGAAATAAACCTCTGCTTTGGGATTTTCACAGAAAAGAATCAGATTAAAAAGACTTATGAAATTAGTATGATTTACTATAACACGCAATTGATCTCAGTTCCATAGCATATTATGATTGCTTTAATTAGGAGGGAGATGCAGGCACTATGACGTGTACTTTCAGTTGTCTGAGAGAGAAGAAGATGAATAGCAGACAATGTCTTGAGGGCTTTGCTTACAGTTTTCAAGCTTTGTGGCTGCTCGTAGTTTTCCATAAATACGCGGAGCACCCATCACTGGACGTTTTATGGGCAAAACAGCAAAATACAGGTAGATTTTTTTTTTTTACTTAATTAGTATATTTTAATTTTTTAATTAAATTTAATTTATCTTTAAATTTT
This sequence comes from Tursiops truncatus, assembly GCF_011762595.2. Taxonomy (NCBI): domain Eukaryota; kingdom Metazoa; phylum Chordata; class Mammalia; order Artiodactyla; family Delphinidae; genus Tursiops; species Tursiops truncatus. The sequence continues at coordinate 64,846,636 of NC_047039.1, forward strand.
ATTTTATTTTTTATCGAAGTATAGTTGATTCACAATGTTGTGTTAGTTTCGGGGGTACAGCACAGTGATTCACATACATACACATATATCTATGCTTTTTCAGATTCTTTTCCCTTATAGGTTATTACAGAATATTAAGTAGAGTTCCCTGTGCTGTACAGTAGGTCCCTGTTGCTTATCTATTTTATACACAGTAGTGTGTATAGTTCCCTGTGGTCTACAGTTTGTCCTTGTTGGTTATCTATTTTATATACAGTAGTATGTGTTTGTTAACCCCAAACTCCTAATTTACCCCTCGCCTCCACCCACCTTTAGTAACCGTAAGTTTGTTTTCTGTGTCTGAGAACACACGTAGATTTAATGATCAGCTCTCAGACCTCAGCTCTGTTCCTTCTCCTCCATTTCTACCGCCAGCCAGGCGTCCAGACAGAGGAAGACACCCTGCTTGGGAAGCGTGGTTGTAGGTGGAGCCCTGCCTGGGGTGATTTGGCCTCCGCCAGGGCCAGAGTGGGTATTGCTTCTGACCCAGCTGGGCATTGTGAAGCTGAGGTGGATGAAGCCATACTTGAGAGGATCTGGGAGAGGGCATAGGACCCGGGAGGCTCCCACAGCTCCTCTGCAAACCATCTCCTCCTCCAACGCTTAGCTTTGTTTAGAAGCATTTCTTGGGAACCAGTACCCACTGCTCTTTTTATGTAGCATTTAAATGCTCCCAGTCTGGAAATGTCCGTCACCCATAGGGAACCATGCCCTCTGCATATTCTCAGAGCCCAAACGGAACACTTTCGTGGTAGAAATGAGAGAATTTTTGGTGTCACAACTAGGGTGGGCTTTGTGTCTTTTTTGAGATGGCCCTTTCCCCTCTTGTGAGAATTCTGTCAGGGTCTGACATTGTTTGGAAGTCCTTGTTCTGCCAAGTGCTAGCCCTGCTGTTACAATCAGATTCCAATCAGGTTGTGATGCTCCGTACTGAACGGTGCGGCTGCTTTTCATCTGGAGTCCCGGCTAAGAATAGTTGCCAAATGCATGAAAGTGCCTTGATTCCAGTATTTGGAGCTCACGCCTCGCAGACTAGATCAAGTTACCATCCAGCACTTTGTGCAAAGGTACACCAGGAGGAATCCCAGCTATCTAGTGGGATTGGCCATTCCTGCCTTACTGGGGGCAGGCATAGCCCAGCCCTCACTCTGGGACTCTGAAGACCCTGAAACTCTTGTTACTCCCAGAAGCAAACCTCTGAGGTGTGGTGTGTTCCAAACAGAGACAGAGCTGCTTTGTTGTCTGTGATTTTGTGGGTCAGGGAAGTAGTTAGAAATAGGTCACATCTGAAGAAAATCCTCTAACTGTGATTTTGAGTACAAATGAAGGAAAAGGATCTCTTTGAATTCATGCAGTAGGTCACAAGATTCATATTATCCATGAGGAAAAAAAATCACCTTACTGACCTTGAGCTTATTCACTTACAATGCCTGCAGATTAGACATGGGTTAGGTACCATGATGTATTTCATGAATATTATTATATCACATGGGGAAATGGGGAGCACTTTGTAAGCAGTCATGCGCCATACAAATTATTGCCATGATGAATTTTTCTTAAAATGGGTAACTTGAAGCATAAAGTTGATTAAGAGAGGCTATTGCCTGTGATCAGCTTAATATAGCCTCGTTTCTTAGTGTGTGGCCAGATGTGGTGACCTAAAGCCTAGAGATTTTACTTTGCTCACCTGTGACCTTCAGGCACTCATCAGTAGGCAGACGATAAAGAGCCTGCTCTTGGTGCCTGGAGAATCCAGGACTTAGATCTAACTCTGCAGTGTACTAGTTAGATACCTTAATCTCTCTAAATTTCCTCATTTGTAAAATGAGACTGTTAATACATGAATTGCCTCATGTGGTGGGTGTAAAAACTAAAATAAAAACGCATGGATGGTTTTGAATGTGCTATGAAACAGTGGAGTGTTAGAGAAGTGTAAGGTATTATTATGATCATAGAAGCTTTGAAAGAAGTTATATTAACTTGGGATTCCTGCTTTGGTCATGGATGGTTTCTTCTCTGGAAGGCAAAGCCGAGGAAAGATAGATGAATGAATCATGTGTGTGTGGGGGGTGTGTGTGCATACATGTACACACGTGGGTGCCTGTGTCCTGGTCATCTTCACTTTTGCATTAAATCCATTCACTGCTTTTCCCCTCCTTGGCCCTACATCTCAGGGAGCTACATTTCCCTAGGTCTCTGACGACTGCCAGCTTCCTACCTCACCCCAGAGGCGAGGAGCTAGTTCCTTTTGAATGGCTGCAGCATCTGGGCTCCTCTTGTTGCCCCTGTAGCCCTGAAGGTTGTGACCATTTCCTGATATTGCAAATCTCTGGTGGTCTCACTCTCTTCTGTTTGGCTGCTTACTCCTCCAGCTCCTGGGTAGCTGATTCTCCATATTAAATTCCTACTACTTGAAATACCTAGAGTTGATTCTGCTTTCCTGATTGGACCCTGGCTGATACAAGATATTTGCTTCATAAGTGGATATTAGATTAAGACATGGGTACCAACAATTTGTAGCGAAGAAAGATTATATAGAATTTTAAATGAATATTTAGCAAACTTACAGTTCTGTAAATTTGGTTACCCTATTTTAAAACAGGGTACTGTGTTGAGTGTACCCTGAATCTGCTTGAAGACTTAGTTAAAATAAGCAGTTTAGCAAAGTTTGGGATCTAATATTCTGGAGCAGATTTTTTGAAAGTTTAGTTAACAAAAGTTTTTTCCCTTAAAATCCTTTTTTAAAACTTAGAGTAATCAACCAGATATTTTATGGTGCCTGAGTTTGCCAAATCTCAGCTTGGGTCTATAAAATGGGATAAGAGCTATATCATTATGTAATAAACATGAATGAAATAAAAACTCAAGCTTGATTTTACAGAAACCATGCTGAGAGAGGTTGTAATCTAAATCTGGGTTCCTCAATATTGCATTTACATACGATTAATTCTGAGTTCTGCTTATATGTTATCCTATATATTTGAGTCATTGTGTCTGTATAAAATTAAGGATAGGCACAATTTGTATGGAAACACAAAAGACCCCGAATAGCCAAAGCAATCTTGAGAATGGAAAACGGAGCTGGAGGAATCAGGCTCCCGGACTTCAGACTATACTACAAAGCTACAGTAATCAAGACAGTATGGTACTGGCACAAAAACAGAAAGATAGATCAATGGAACAGGATAGAAAGCCCAGAGATAAACCCACGCACATATGGTCACCTTATCTTTGATAAAGGAGGCAGGAATGTACAGTGGAGAAAGGACAGCCTCTTCAATAAGTGGTGCTGGGAAAACTGGACAGGTACATGTAAAAGTATAAGATTAGATCACTCCCTAACACCGTACACAAAAATAAGCTCAAAATGGATTAAAGACCTAAATGTAAGGCCAGACACTATCAAACTCTTAGAGGAAAACATAGGCAGAACACTCTATGACATAAATCACAGCAAGATCCTTTTTGACCCACCTCCTAGAGAAATGGAAATAAAAACAAAAATAAAGAAATGGGACCTAATGAAACTTCAAAGCTTTTGCACAGCAAAGGAAACCATAAACAAGACGAAAAGACAACCCTCAGAATGGGAGAAAATATTTGCAAATGAAGCAACTGACAAAGGATTAATTTCCAAAATTTACAAGCAGCTCATGCAGCTCAATAACAAACAAACAACCCAATCCAAAAATGGGCAGAAGACCTAAATAGACATTTCTCCAAAGAAGATATACAGACTGCCAACAAACACATGAAAGAATGCTCAACATCATTAATTAGGGAAATGCAAATCAAAACTACCATGAGATATCATCTCACACCAGTCAGAATGGCCATCATCAAAAAATCTAGAAACAGGGCTTCCCTGGTGGCGCAGTGGTTGAGAGTCCGCCTGCCGATGCAGGGGACACGGGTTCGTGCCCCGCTCCGGGAAGATCCCACATGCCGTGGAGCGGCTAGGCCCGTGAGCCATGGCTGCTGAGCCTGCGCGTCCGGAGCCTGTGCTCCGCAACGGGAGAGGCCACAGCAGTGAGAGGCCCGTGTACCGCAATAAAAAAAAAAAAAAAAAAAAAATCTAGAAACAATAAATGCTGGAGAGGGTGTGGAGAAAAGGGAACACTCCTGCACTGCTGGTGGGAATGTGAATTGGTACAGCCACTATGGAGAACAGTATGAACTACATAAACTATATGTAGTTTAAAAAACTACAAATAGAACTACCATATGACCCAGCAATCCCACTACTGGGCATATACCCTGAGAAAACCATAATTCAAAAAGAGTCATGTACCAAAATGTTCATTGCAGCTCTATTTACAATAGCCCAGAGATGGAAACAATCTAAGTGCCCATCATCAGATGAATGGATAAAGAACATGTGGCACATATATACAATGGAATATTACTCAGCCATAAAAAGAAACGAAATTGAGCTATTTGTAATGAGGTGGATAGACCTAGAGTCTGTCATACAGAGTGAAGTAAGTCAGAAAGAGAAAGACAAATACCGTATGTTAACACATATATATGGAATTTAAGAAAAAAAATGTCATGAAGAACCTAGGGGTAAGACAGGAATAAAGACAGAGACCTACTGGAGAACGGACTTGAAGATATGGGGAGGGGGAAGGGTGAGCTGTGACAAAGCGAGAGAGAGGCATGGACATATATACACTACGAAACGTAAGGTAGATAGCTAGTGGGAAGCAGCCGCATAGCACAGAGATATCAGCTCGGTGCTTTGTGACCGCCTGGAGGGGTGGGATAGAGAGGGTGGGAGGGAGGGAGACGCAAGCGGGAAGAGATATGGGAACATATGTATATGTATAACTGATTCACTTTGTTATAAAGCAGAAACTAACACACCATTGTAAAGCAATTATACCCCAATAAAGATGTTAAAAAAAAATTAAGGATAGGATATAATTTCCCAAGTTCTTAGTCATGGAGGGCTTGGAGATGATTTTAAATGACTGTGTTGTACTATGTGATTAATGGGCTTTCCGATTTCAAAAGGCACTTGAAACAGCATGTAAAGAATTCTTTGAATCTTAGAAAGTTAGTTCTACATTTGTTTTTTTGTCCCTCAGATCTTAACATTTCAGATACATCTGGGAAAAGACTTAAACATCTGTATTGAGGTTCAGAACAAGTATGAGAGTCAAGTGATGAGTTTTAACTTAGTTTACATTATCCATATTAAGAATGAAAATGAGCAATTAAAGGCTGTTGATTAAATGATCAAAACACCAAACTTTTAAAGTATAAGTGTGTAAAAGAAATTACTCCTAACCTTATTTTAAAACATTGCACACTGATTATAATTTTTTTGAAGTTTAAAGCAGTTTGTCCAGTACCTTCATACTGTAAGTACTCAACAAATATGTGTTGAGTGAATAAACCACAAATAGAATTAAGAAGGGGACATACTCCTGCCAAATCACTGAAGAAAATATAAAGCAGTAAAATTGAGGCACTATAGCAGTAGACAGAGTTAGCAACCAGTATAAAGTACAGAAAATACAGAGCAAGATGACAGAAGGAAGTCCCTGATTTGTGTGCATGTATGGATTATAAATGTAAATGAATTAATATATCTTTTTAAAGGGCAAAGACTCTCGGAATGGAGTTTAAATGGTTAAAAGTAAATTGTGAGGCAAAGATATATAAAAAGTTAGGAGAAAAAAAAGAAAGAAGAGCAAAAAGCAAGGTAAGAAAACGTTCAAGTAATGAAGATCAATAAGTTTTAAAATAGCTTTCATAAATATTTATGTATTAAATATCAGCATCAAAATATATAAATATTCTTAAATATGCAATAATTTTTTTAGAAACTCCATAGAAGTGAGAAAACTTACTGTAATTCTCCTAACTTTTGACAGAACAAGTATGAGGAAAAATCCCCAACAAGGATAAAATAATGATTTGATGACTTGACAAGGTATTTAATAACATCAATTGGTTCCAATATGTCTGTATAGGAGGGTTTTAATCATCATCATCTTTTCGGAAGGGGTCTAGAGGAATTGTCTTGAAACTCCATTTGCACAGTAAGGACTCAGTTTTTGTTCACATTTAGTTAAATTATTGGGAGGGATTGAAGGAGATAATGAGGGTGGGGCAAAATTCCCCCACTCCCCACCTTGGTAGCACACTGATCCTCAAGATTCCCTGTATGCCCTGTTGCTCCCTCTTCCCCATTTAGGAGAGTAAAAAAAGTAAACATGTAGATGAGATAATTAAAGGAAATAAAATAAATTAGCATACTAATAGGACAATCAGTAATAGGATAAAAACATTCTGCAAAGGTAAAAATATTTTAAAAACATGCACAATAATTTGAATTCAAGAGTCGCAAAGCTCTTAGGGTGGCAAAGCCTCTTTGAAGGGAGAAGGCTCTAAGGAGCCGGACTGCAAAGCTTTGCACAGTCACGATTTGAATCAGGAATAATATGGGAATGGTAACAGTTTCAGGCAGGCCATTTCTCTCACTCTCCCTTTTCTTCAGGGGCTGAGGTCCTTGGAGATCCATTAGCATTCCATGAATAATTAATAATTCTACACTACTCTTGGAGCGGGCAAAGTGTGGTGTGCAGATACATAATCCTACCTCCTTCTTCTCTTTCTTCTCTCCTTGCCATGGGAGGAGCAGGAAGTGGATAGGGAAACAGGACAGCATTGGGGAGACAGAATTAACCCAGATGGGGAAGACGGGGCTGAATTTGAGGAGGCTGAGTTTTATTTTCAAACTCATCCAGATATCACTGCCGCCATGTCCCTTGACAAAATTAGAAGGAGATGCAGTTTGTGGACATTTCTCTCCTAACATCATTTCAGAACTCCTCACTCCTCCCTCCCCAGATCTGCCCTTCAGGCACCGCTGACCTCATGATGAACAAGGAAGGTGAAGTGTCTGAAGTTTTTCCCGTGTGGAGCTCTTGACAAAACCGGAGATGTTTAGCAAAGACAAGGCTCAGCTTTGTAATTCCCACAGTGTTTCTCAACAACACTGCTTGTGAGAAGTGTTAATTGGTGTTCCAAAGCAAGGCAGAGGGGTTCCACAGGCAAAATAAGTTTGAAAAGGGAGGAAATAAAGATAGAATAGAGTGTTTTGTTTGTTTTTTAAAAAAACTTTTCACAGCCTTTAACAGGTTGCTGTGATTCTCCGGTAGAGGGGTAAAGAATGCAGTCTTTCCCAAACTTATTTGAGGAAAGAACCCCCAACCCAGGTGAACCTATTAACATCTCTTAGGAACTAGGGTTCCTTGGGAACCACTTGGGAGAAATCTTAACCTAAGCTACTAAGTGGAAAAGCAATGGGTTTATTCTGTATTTAATCAGAGGGGAGATGCTGGTAGAAGTTTTAGGGAGAGACAAAATTTAACTCAATATAAGAGAAACTTTAATTATTAATTCTGCTCTGCAAAGGAATTAAATGGACATGCTTGAAATGGAAGCCCTGAAACCCACAGAAGCTAGTCAGCTCCATTGTCGTAGATTTTACAGGAGGGAGGTTGAAATATTTGGTTTTAAAGATCCCTTCCAAAATCTGACACTGATTTCACGTTGCCCTCCCTACACAGACATGTCTTCTGATGTCCAAAATTGACCTTCTTCCCTCTCTATCTGAAATTAATGTTATTATGTGATTAAACATATTTCTAGCAAGGCAAATTTGATATAAATCTCATTTCATTTGCTGTTCATTAAAAAAATGAAGTTTCTTATTCCAAATAAATGATTAAATTTTAATGAGAGATCTGTTTTTTGAGGATTTTCCTGTATGCTCTTTGTAGTCAAGGTCACCGCATCCTGTTTTCTGCCCTTGGCAGGCAAAGGGACAAGCTTAGGAACAATCCAGAGTATCAGAACTTCTACAGCAGTGAGAGAAAAAAAGAGCAAGAGGAAGGCAAGAGAGGCAACTCCCTTGATGACATGGTAGAAACATCCAAATAGCTACATTGTTTTCAAAAGATGACAGGCAAGGCTCATGGTGACAGTGTCCCATATGGTTAATGATGTCATGACAATCCAATCCACCATGAAAGGGGGAGAGGTGAAGTGTAGAGTAATGCAGATTCCAAGGTACTTTGCTGGTAAAAGGAGTTGTGGAAGCTTTCAATGGTGTGTGTATCTTAGAGGGAAGTGGGCTTGGAATTTTGCAGATGTATATTTGATATTACACTCCTTAATATACATAATGGAGAGAGAAAATCAAGAGCATACTCTCAGAGAATGCTGGGGTTGAATCAAAGCCTATCCTATGCATTGTCCTCTTTTGCAGTTAAGATACCTAAATTCCAGAAATATTTTTAATACAGTTCAGTTCAGTGCTGCACATTCAGGTTAAAAGATTGTCTGCTTGGCATGTGGGAGGGAAACCATCTTGAAGCAATTGTATTCCTTGGTCAAACAGTAAGATAACACCTTAGCAACTTTTATTGACTTATAAATTAAAGCAGAGTTTTAACTTTCACTGCAGTAAAACCAGGACACAAAAAATGACAAGGGATGCCCAAAGTGGCTTTCTGCAACTGGGATCAAGATGAATTGTATTGAAAGAAGACTAGGATTCTCATTTTCCTGATTTTCAGTTTTAGATAAAAAAAGAAACACCTCCTGGTTCTCAACAAAGTTGTTTATCGCTGTTATTTGATGTGTGAAACCCCGCTATGCTACTCTAGATATATTTTTAAAATTAAATTTACTACTGAAAGCACTTTAAATTATTTAAAGATGTATATTGGTAATTAAAAACTAGTACATATTGGGCTTCCCTGGTGGCGCAGTGGTTGGGAATCCGCCTGCTGATGCAGGGGACACGGGTTCGTGCCCCGGTCCGGGAAGATCCCACATGCCGCGGAGCGGCTGGGCCCGTGAGCCATGGCCGCTGAGCCTGCGCGTCCCGAGCCTGTGCTCCGCAACGGGAGAGGCCACAGCAGTGAGAGGCCCGCGTACCGCAAAAAAAAAAAAAAAAATTAGTACATATTTCACCTATACTAGCCCAACAATGATTTGCATTTTCCAGAAACAGAGTAATATAATGGAAAGAAGGACTTTGAGAGTAGATGTCTTTCTAGTGTTTAAGTTTTCTCTTCTGACCTTGGACAAGTCACTTATCCTCCGGATCTCCATTCCTTAGGCATTAAAAAAAAAAGTGGCTTCATAATCATACTACTTATTTCCCAGGGTTGTTGGGAGTATCCAGTAAGAGAATATGTAAAAGCAGCTTGCAATTTTCAGGTTCCTTACACATCTGTGTAATCACTTTTAGTTCCTTTCTGGTCTTTGTTTATGTGTAAATGGTTCCAATCACAGTACCTTATACAAATTTGTGTTCTACTTTTTACATGTAACGTTATGTTGTGCTGTAATTTACTAGCTTTTCTTCTAGTGATGGACCTTTAAATGGTTTACAGTTGTTCCCTATTATAATAATATGGTGAAAAACATCTTTGTACATTTAAGCTTTTTTTTTTGACCAATTGCTCTGGGACTAGTTCCAGAGGAGGGATTATGGAGTCAAAGTGAATGAACATTTTTTAATCTATCCTGTCTTTTGAGCTTTTCCCTTCATCCAAATACCCCTCCCTTTGGTAACTTTCCTAGAATGTCAGAATGCTTAAATGCCCTCTTGAAAGCAGCCAGCAGGATTCAGAATCTGCATTTGGTGGCCGTATTTCCATATTTAAACTCTATCAAAACGATTCAACTATAAGGCCTCCCCCTAGACTACTTGGTCTTCTGGGACAGGACTGTGCCTTAATCATCTTTGCATCCTAGTGTGGCCTGGCCTGTCATAAGATCTCAATGAGTGATGGTTCAGTGGAAATAAACCGAGCAGATGGCTAATGCAGGATAGGCTCCTTACCGTCACCTGACTTGCCAAAACATTCATTCATCAAAGGGTTGTTAAAAATGCCAGACACTGGTGCTAGAAACTGGAGCTAGAGAGGCAAATGTAGCACAGGTGGCCTTATTGCCCTAAGAGCAGAATTCCCAGTGGGAGTGGAAGACTTTGGTCTTCAGTCTGCGAATTCCCCAAGAAGGGGTTAAAGGGTGGAGCTGGCCTGACCCATGTAACATGATTTCAGGGAAGGCTCTTGCTCTTGTCAAATATTTTAATCATCTCCCCCTAATATCGGTCATTCTGTAAGCAAGATCTTGTTACAGAGGTTAAGATGACAGAAGGGGCCTCTGCTGTGTTGCTTGATAACCATATCTTGTGTCCGAGAACTCCAGACTGTGCTCTAAGAGCCAGGATGTGAAAACAGAGTTCCTTGACACAGCGGGGCTAGGGAGGGTACCCAAATCCCCTCTGGAGCAGAAGATCCCTGTTTGATCCTATTGAGCATCATACGGCCACCTGCTGTGGGCACGGATGCTGGGGGTCTCTGGCCAATGCAGGGAGGATCAGAATGCGGAGCTTTTGACTTGTATATGAATAAGTCCATGTCTAAATATCATGTGTATGCCACTTGCCTATTGCTGGAGAACTTTGATAAGGGGAGTAGAAATTGATAAACAGTTCGGAGAAGTTTGCCTTGGCCTCAGACTCTGGGTTGTTTTGCAACTGATTCCTCAGGAGTCTCTGTAATTTATTGAAGGCTGGCTGAAAGCCAATCTTGGGTCTACTCTGAAGCCTCTTGTAGTGTTGGCTCAGCTTGAACTCTGAGGGCAGAGATTGTCAGAGACAGCAGCTCTGCTCCAGAATTCTAATTACTGTTGTTTTCTGTGGAAACCCTCAGGGAACTCTGATACGGTTTTCAGACCCCAGATTGTTTCATGTTGGACAACCGCACTATTGAGCAATGACTTGGAGTTCTCTTTGTGAGATAGAACATTGGGGCTTTCCTTTTACAGTATTCTGTTAAAGAGCTCCCCAAATTTGGCTAAAAATTATACACTTGATTATGCTTTGTAGCACAGTCATCTGTAGAGTTTGGTAAAAATAAATGCACTGGACCTCACATACAGATGAAACTCAATTTGACAATATTTATTAATGTTCTAATTTGACCACGAAGATGTTATTTGCCCAAGATTGTCACTTAAACAATTGGGACTAAACAGTTTTTCTATGTTTCAGACAGAGTATTAATGATCTGCATGTTTTAAAAGTCAAAAGGGAGATGGATCTAACACAGTTGTCTTGCGTGGGGTATGGGTGGCAATTTCATATGTGCAGATGTAGTTAGAGGTTTGGTGGGTGTTTGATTTACTTTTGACCACCCATAGATGATTTCTTTATCCCAAATTTATATTAATGAGCAAATGCTTTCAAACTTTTTGATTTCAGCTCCTATTTCGAAAGTACCTGTGCGTATTCTTTGCTTTGCCCCTGGCTTTCAGGCAGGCGTGCTAATTCCTATTTCTCCTGAGCCAGGATCACATCTTGTGTTTCGGCTGCAAGCTAACAACCTGTCAGGAGTATGGAAATATAGATCTGGAGTTTGTGATTCTGCATGGAATCAGGATTTCCAGGAGTGACTGTTAGAGGACACTCTGCTCTGTGCTTCTCACTGCTTAATGTTGGCTCTTAATGTTAATTCAAAGCAGCTGCCGGAGACCCAATTTCCCCTGTAGGCTGCTGTCTCTGTCTTTCACATTCTGCAACCTTACGTGCACAGAAGTCCAATGCAACTGGTGGAATTTCTCTGAGTATGTGTGTTTTGGAGAACGATCCCCACAATTCAGATTTCCTGCATAGACTCATTGTCACATAACTGGGGAGGTGGAATCCATGGTGCAGGGCTGGGTTCAAATGCCAACTCCATTGCTTACTAGCTGGGTAGTCTTGGACAAATCTTCTAACTGTTCTGTCCTTTGCTTTCCTCATCTGCAAAGTGAAGATGAACATTGTCTCGGTTTAGGTTTATCCAGTGGTTCAAGGTATATGGATAAAACACTCTAGGGTCTGCTTCAGTAATTGTTCTGTTGTAAGGATTATACCAGTCTTGCTGCAAGTATTATATGAAATGATAATCTAAAACATTTAGGGTTGGAAGAGCCAGGTACGAGGCCTCTGCACATAGTCCCCCTGTGAGCAAGAGAAACCCGACTAAGCACCAAGGAAGAAAGAAAGCCATCCAGGGCTGTGACTATTTTCAAGGCTACTGTTTTTCTCTGCGGAACCCTGCCTTTGCAGCAAAACAAGGAAGAAGCAGGTGATTCTAATGTGCAGCGCAGAAGGACAACCACTGCAGGGCAGCTTCTCCAACTCTGAAGGCACTCCAGCCATGGGGCTGACAGGATCTTGGTGCTACGGCCGGCTGTCAGGCCTGAGCCTCTGAGGTAGGAGAGCCGAGTTCAGGATATTGGACCACCAGAGCCCTCCCGGCCCCACATAATATCAATCGGCAAGAGTTCTCCCAGAGATCTCCATCTCAATGCTAAGACCCAACTCCACTCAATGACCAGCAAGCTACAGTGCTGGACACCCCATGCCAGATGACTAGCAAGACAGGAACACAACCACAACCATTAGCAGAGAGGCTGCCTAAAATCATAAGGTCACAGACACCCCAAAACACACCAACAGGCGTGGTCCTGCCCACCAGAAAGACAAGATCCAGCCTCATCCACCACAACACAGGCACCAGTCCCCTTAACCAGGAAGCCTACACAAGCCACTGAACCAACCTTAGCTACTGGGGGCAGACACCAAAAACAATGGGAACTACGAACCTGCAGCCTGCAAAAAGGAGACCCCAAACACAGTAAGTTAAGCAAAATGAGAGGCCAGAGAAATATGCAGCAGATGAAGGAGAAAGGTAAAAACCCACCAGACCAAACAAACGAAGAGGAAATAGGCGGTCTACCTGAAAAAAAATTCAGAGTAATGATAGTAAAGACGATCCAAAATCTTGTAAATAGAATGGAGAAGATACAAGAAACGTTTAACAAGGACCTAGAAGAACTAAATAGCAAACAAACAATGATGAACAACACAATAAATGAAATTAAAAATTCTCTAGGAGGGATCAATAGCAGAATAACTGAGGCAGAAGAACAGTTAAGGGACCTGGAAGATAAAACAGTAGAAATAACTACCACAGAGGAGAATAAAGATATAAGAATGAAAAGAATTGAGGATAGTCTCAGAGACCTCAGGGACAACACTAAATGTACCAACATTGGAATTATAGGGGTCCCAGAAGAAGAAGAGGAAAAAAAAAGGACTGAGAAAATATTTGAAGAGATTATAGTTGAAAACGTTCCTAATATGGGAAAGGAAATAGTCAATGAAGTCCAGGAAGCACAGAGAGTCCCATACAGGATAAATCCAAGGAGAGACATGCCAAGACATATATTAATCAAACTATCAAAAATTAAATACAAAGAAAAAAATATTAAAAGCAGCAAGGGAAAAGCAACAAATAACACACAAGGGAATCCCCCTAAGGTTAACAGCTGATCTTTCAACAGAAACTCTGCAAGCCAGAAGGGAACGGCAGGACATATTTAAAGTGATGAAAGGGAAAAACCTACAACCAAGATTACTCTACCCAGCAGAGATCTCATGCAGATTCGATGGAGAAATTAAAACCTTTACACACAAGCAAAAGCTAAGAGAATTCAGCACCACCAAACCAGCTTTACAACAAATGCTAAAGGAACTTCTCCAGGCAGGAAACACAAGAGAAGGAAAAGACCTACAATAACAAACCCAAAACAATTAAGAAAATGGTAATAGGAACATACATATCGATAACTACCTTAAATGTAAATAGATAAAATGCTCCAACCAAAAGACCTAGACTGGCTGAATGGATACAAAAACAAGACCCATATATATGCAGTCTACTGTAGACCCATTTCAGACCTAGGGACACATACGGACTGAAAATGAGGGGATGGAAAAAGATATTCCATGCAAATTGAAATCAAAAGAAAGCTAGAGTAGCAATTCTCATATCAGACAAAATAGACTTTAAGATAAAGACTATTACAAGACACAAAGAAGGACACTACAAAGGATCAAGGGATCAATCCAAGAAGAATATAACAATTGTAAATACTTACGCACCCAACATAGGAGCACCTCAATACATAAGGCAAATGCTAACAGCCATAAAAGGGGAAATCAACAGTAACACAATCATAGTAGGGGACTTTAACACCCCACTTTCACCAATGGACAGATCATCCAAAATGAAAATAAATAAAGGAAACACAAGCTTTAAATGACACATAAACAAGATGGACTTAATTGATAGTTATAGGACATTCCATCCAAAGACAACAGAATACACTTTCTTCTCAAGTGCTCATGGAAGATTCTCCAGGATAGATCATATCTGGGGTCACAAATCAAGCCTTGGTAAATTTAAGAAAATTGAAATCGTATCAAGTATCTTTTCCGACCACAGTACTATGAGACTAGATATCAATTGCAGGAAAAAAACTGTAAAAAATACAAACACATGGAGGCTAAACAATACGCTACTAAATAACCAAGAGATCACTGAAGAAATCAAGAGGAAATCAAAAAATACCTAGAAACAAATGACAATGAAAACACGACGGCCCAAAACCTGTGGGATGCAGCAAAAGCAGTTCTAAGAGGGAAGTTCATAGCAATACAGTCCTACCTCAAGGAACAAGAAAAATCTCAAATAAACTACCTAAAGCAATTAGAGAAAGAAGAACAAAAAACCCCCAAAGTTAGCAGAAGAAAGAAATCATAAAAATCAGATCAGAAATAAATGTAAAAGAAATGAAGGAAACTATAACAAAGATCAATAAAACTAAAAGCTGGTTCTTTGAGAAGATAAACAAAATTGATAAACCATTAGCTGGACTCATCAAGAAAAAATGGGAGAAGACTCAAATCAACGAAAAAGAAGTAACAACTGACACTGCAGATATACAAAGGATCATGAAAGATTACTACAAGCAACTATATGCCAATTAAATGGACAACCTGGAAGAAATGGACAATTTCTTAGAAAAGCACAATCTTCTGAGACTGAACTAGGAGGAAATAGAAAATATAAACAGTCCAATCACAAGCACTGAAATTGAAACTGTGATTATGGTCACAGTTTCATATGGTCACCTTATCTTTTTTTTTTTTTTTTTTTTTTTTTTTTGCAGTACACGGGCCTCTCACTGTTGTGGCCTCTCCTGCTGTGGAGCACAGGCTCCGACGTGCAGGCTCAGCAGCCATGGCTCATGGGCCCAGCCGCTCCGCGGCATGTGGGGTCTTCCCGGACCGGAGCCCGAACCCGTGTCCCCGCATCAGCAGGCGGACTCCCAACCACTGCGTCACCAGGGAAACCTGGTCACCTTATCTTTGATAAAGGAGGCAAGAATATACAATGGAGAAAAGACAGCCTCTTCAACAAGCGGTGCTAGGAAAACTGGACAGCTACATGTAAAGGAATGAAATTAGAAGACTCCCTAACACCATACACAAAAATGAGCTCAAAATTAAAGGATTAGGATTAAAATTAGGATTAAAGACCTAAATGTAAGGCCAGACACTATGAAACTCTCAGAGGAAAACGTAGGCAGACACTCTATGACATAAAGCACAGCAAGATCTTTTTTGACCCACCTCCTAGAGAAATGGAAATAAAAACAAAAATAAACAAATGGGACCTAATGAAACTTAAAAGCTTTAGGACAGCAAAGGAAACCATAATCAAGACAAAAAGACAACACTCAGAATGGGAGAAAATGTTTGCAAATGAAGCAACTGAGAAAGGATTAATCTCCAAAATTTACAAGCAGCTCATGCAGCTCAATATAAAAAAAACAACCAAACAACCCAATCCAAAAATGGACAGAAGACC
Source organism: Tursiops truncatus (assembly GCF_011762595.2). NCBI lineage: Eukaryota > Metazoa > Chordata > Mammalia > Artiodactyla > Delphinidae > Tursiops > Tursiops truncatus. Next base: position 64,862,475 of record NC_047039.1, read on the forward strand.
TAAATAGACATTTCTCCAAAGAAGATATACAGAGTGCCAACAAACACATGAAAGGATGCTCAACATCACTAATCATTAGAGAAATGCAAATCAGAGCTACAAGGAGGTATCACCTGACACCTGTCAGGATGGCCATCATCAAAAAATCTGCAAACAATAAATGCTGGAGAGAGTGTGGAGAAAAGGGAACCCTCTTGCACTGTTGGTGGGAATGTAGATTGATACAGCCACTGTGGAGAACAGTATGGAGGTTCCTTAAGAAACTAAAAATAGAACTACTATATGACCCAGCAATCCCACTACTGGGCATATACCCTGAGAAAACCGTAATTCAAAAAGAGTCATGTACCACAGTGCTCATTGCAGCTCTATTTACAATAGCCAGGCCATGGAAGCAACCTAAGTGTCCATCGACAGATGAATGGATAAAGAAGATGTGGCACATATATACAATGGAATATTACTCAGCCATAAAAAGAAATGAAATTGAGTTATTTGTAGTGAGGTGGATCGACCCAGAGTCTGTCATAGAGAGTGAAGTAAGTCAGAAAGAGAAAAACGAATACTGTATGCTAACACATATATTTGGAATCTAAAAGAAAAAAAAAAGGTTCTGGAGAACCTAGGGGCAGGACGGGAATAAAGATGCAGATCTACTAGAGAATGGACTTGAGAACACGGGGAGGGGGAAAGGTAAGCTGGGACAAAGTGAGAGAGTGGCTCGGACATATATACACTACCAAATGTAAAACCGATAGCTAGTGGGAAGTGGCCGCATAGCACAGGGAGATCAACTTGGTGCTTTGTGACCACTTAGAGGGGTGGGAAAGGGAGGGTGGGAGGGAGATGTAAGAGGGAGGGGATATGGGGATATATGTATACATATAACTGATTCACTTTGTTATACAACAGCAACTAACACAACAATGTAAAGCAATTATACTCCAATAAAGATGTTAAAAAAAAACATTTAGAATAGTTCCTAGCACATGATAGGCTTTTAGTATACATTAGTTTCCATTGTCACCTTAAGGGTCTCAAGAAAATATTAATGCTCTGCCTCTGAAATGAGACAGAACTCTAATTAAACTAAATGCATGCCTGCTGTGGGGAGTTACCATTTTCTTAATTTCTGCAAGAGTAAATACAATCAATTGTTAAAAATAATCAACCAACCATCTAACCAGCTAACAAAACCAACCAACAAAGCCAATCAATCAACCAATAAAACCAATCAATTCAGATTCTAAAGCAGTAGAGTGACGCTTAACTGCACTTCCTGCTAACACAAGTTTCTTAAAACACAATCTTACCTCAAAGAGTTCATCCAAATTGCCAGTTAATACTCTCCCTTCAAGAAGTATTTGTTGCTCTTATATCCCACAAAAGACAAAACTCACTGCTTGACAATGTTCATGGTCAGTGTTTTTGGAAGTTAAATGAAACAAGTATATTTTGGAATGAAATAGTATAAAATATATTTGGAATGAAATGTGGTAAAAAATTTCCCCCAAATACAGTTTTTCATTGGTTCCTAGGAATTACACAGTCTTGGATTAAAGAGCACCCATCCTATTTGTCCTAGCATCTGGAGAAGAACAGGCCACAGTTTTTCTCAGACCTCCATCCCAGAGTTTAATGGCTATCACAGTTCTGAATTCTTTCTGAGAGATAATCTATGTTGTTGCAATTGAAGACAGTTTCTTTTTATCCTATCTTCCACACTCATCCTTTGAACAACAGCCAGGGATGGACTTGAATGTTATGATCCTGTTACACAGGGAAGAATGCCAGTGATCTAGAATAGGACTCAGTGTTGTTATTGCTGGGGGGAGGAGCAGTATCTGGGTACCTGAGGTTGGTTATTATTTGCTTTATTCTCTTAACACCCTTCGGCTTTATTTGAAAGGCAAAACCCAATTGAAAACCTTCTGTTGTTATCTTGAGATATATCATTTGAAATGTAGAAATACTCTGCAAAATAAGCATACATTATTGAAATAGCTCTCAAAAATGAATACTTTTGGAAATATACAGTTTCCATTTGTCTTCTCTACAGTTTTGAAATTTAACCTTGAGATATTTGTCATCATTCTACAAGTTGAATTTTCCAGCCCAGATTAGAGTGGCTGTTACAGTTTTGTTTCATATTCCATTTCTTGTGCTTGCACTGGATGTGCATGAGCAATAGCCCTGAGCTGGGCTTGCACTGCTCCATGTCTCATGGATAATCAAATTAATACATTTCATGCTTTTCCTTTCCAGAATGTTTACTCTATTAAAATAAATTCTACTTACAGATATTTTCATTGTTTTTAATCTCTTCTAGCGTATCATTAATATAAGAGGTCAATAATTTAGAACAAAATTAGGAGAGCATTTATGTACTTTCCCCACTGACCTTCACATATTCTTATTTCCTTATTTAATCCTGATTTTCTCAAGACCCAATGACGTTAAATTCGTCTATCAACTTCTCAGGAATCAAATTTCCTTGGATGTTATTTCTAATTTGAGGACTTTTAACCCTTGTTTCCAGGTGTAAAAATGGCTTCAACTTTCTCATTTTAAGGGAAATCTCAGATTTCCTTTCCCATACCTGTATGTGTATATACTTGAGTTCTCCATATCTTGTCTCTTTTATGGTCAGAAATAAAGACAGCCAGAAAGTTTGAAAACTTCTAGATGATTGTTCTTTTCTAATTAGAATATTATTTTCTCACTTAATTCTTTCCTTAAATTCAGGTCCTTTGTCTTTTGAAATTAGGATAATCAATCATAATATGCACATAAGCATCAGATATTTAAATTTTCTCAGTAAATAGTTTTTGCAATGAATTTTACTCCATGGCTCTTTTTTTTTTTCCCCTCCAGCTTTATAGAGATATAATTGACATATAACATTGTGTAAGTTTAAGGTGCACAATGTGATGATTTGATAGACAGATATATTGAGAAATAATTATCACAATAAGGTTAGTTAACACATCCATCACCACACGTAGTTACCTTTTTTTATGCTGAGAACTTGTAAGATCTATTCTCTTAGCAACTTATAAGTCTACAACACAGTATTGTTAACTATAGTCACCATGCTGTATGTTACATCCTTGGAACTTATTTATCTTATAACTGGATGTTTGTACCCTTTGATTATCTTCACCCATTTCCCTCAACCCTCCACGCACCCCTGGAACCACCAGTCTACTCTCTCTTTCAATGATTTCTTTTTTTAAGGTTTGACAAATAAGGATGTTTTTTCTTTTTGATGCTATTGTAAATGGGATTGTTTTCTTTATTTTTGTTTCAGATAATTTATTGTTAGCGTTTAGAAACACAATTGATTTTTGTTTGTTGATTTTGTATCCTGCAAATTTATTGAATTCATTGATTAGTTCATACAGTCTTTTGGTGGAACCTTTAGAGTTTCCTATATTTAAGATAATGTCATCTGCAAACAGAGGCAATTTTACTTCTTCCTTTCTAATTTGGATGCCTTTTATTTCTTTTTTTTTTGCCCAACTGCTCTGGTTAAGACTTCAGCTACTCTGCTGAATTAGAGTGGCGAGAATGGGCACCCTTGTCTTGTTCCTCATCTTAGAGGAAAAGCTTTCAACCTTTCACTGTTGAGTGTGATGTTAATTGTGGGCTTTGCATATGTGACCTTTATTACGTTGAGGTGCGTTTCTTCTGTACCCAATTTGTTGAGGTTTTTTTTTTCTTTTTTTTTTTTGCGGTACGTGGGCCTCTCACTGTTGTGGCCTCTTCCCGTTGCGGAGCACAGGCTCCGGACGCGCAGGCTCAGCGGCCATGGCTCACGGGCCCAGCCGCTCCGCGGCATGTGTGATCTTCCCGGACTGGGGCACGAACCTGTGTCCCCTGCATCAGCAGGCGGACTCTCAACCACTGTGCCACCAGGGAAACCCTGTTAAGAGTTTTTGTTATGAATGGATGCTGAATTTTGTCAAATGCTTTTTCTGCATCTAACTGAGATGTTCGTATTATTTTTGTCTTTCATTGTATTAATGGATGTATCACATTGATTTGCATATGTTGAACTATCCTTGTGTCCCAGGGATGAATCCCACTTGATCAAGTGCATGATCCTTTTAATGTGCTGTTGAATTTGGTTTGCTACTATTTTGTTGAGAATTTTTGCATCTATATTCATCAGGGATATTGGCTTGTGGTTTTCTTTTCTTGTAGTGTCCTTATCTGGCTTTGATGTCAGAGTAATGCTGTTCTTATAAAATGAGTTTGGAAGTGTTCCCTTCTCTTCAGCTTTTTGAAAGAATGTGAAAAGGATTGACATTAATTCTTTAAATGTTTGCTGGAATTCACCAGTGAAACCATCTGGTCCTGGGCTTTTCTTTGTTGGGAGGTTTTCGATTACTGATTTAATCTCCTTACTCATTGGTCTGTTCAGGTTTTCAGTTTCTTCATGATTTAGTCTCAGTAGTTTGTATGCTTCTAGGAATTTATCCACTTCTTCTAATTTGTCCAATTTGCCGGCAAATAATTGTTTCTAGTAGTCTCTTATGATCCTTTGTATTTCTGTGGTATCAGCTGATAATGTCTCCTCTTTTGTTTATAATTTTATTTATTTGATTCCTCTCTCTTTTTTCTTGGTGAGTCTAGCTAAAGGTTTATCAATTTTGTTGCTCTTTTCAGAGAATCAACTTTTAGTTTTGTTAATCTTTTCTATTGTTTTCCTTTTCTCTATTTTATTTATTTCTACTCTAATCTTTATCATTTCCCTCCTTCTGCTAGCTTTGGGCTGCTTTTTTTCCCCTAACTCCTTGGAGTATAATATTAAGTTGTTTATTTGAGAACTTTCTTTTTTCTTAGTGTATGCATTTATAAACTTTCCTCTTAAAAATGCTTTTTCTGCTTCCATTTTCATTTGTCTCAAGATAATTTTTTTATTTCCTTTTTCTTTCTTCTTGGATTTAGTGTTTGTCAGAAGTGTGTTGTTTAATTTCCATGGGTTTGTGAATTTTTCAGCTTTCCTCCTGTTATTGATTTCTAATTTCATACCATTGTGGTCAGAAAAGATACTTGATGTAATTTCTGTCTTCTTAAATTTGTTTAGGCTTGTTTTGTGGCCTAACATATGATCTCTCCTGGAAAATGTTCCATGTGCAGTTGAGTAGAACGTGTATTCTGCTGATGTTGGATGGAATGTTCTATATATGTCTGTTAAGTGTATTTGCTCTATAGTATTGTTTCAATCCACTATTTCCTTATTGGTTCTCACCATGGTTCTTTTAAATACATTTCTATGAATATCATACCTGCCTGTTCCCCTGGAATGTATTATATCCTGAATAAATTCTGGCCTTATGTGACTAAGTCTCAGAGCAGTGTGACATTCAAAGAAACAATCAAAAGCAAATGAACAGTGGTTCTAAATTGTGCTTGCAGTTCTCAGAACGTGGTAAAGGGGATCCAATGTACAGATCTTGCCTAAGATTCTCATAACCCTGTTCTTCCATTTCCTTATTGTTGGAGACCCCCTGGAGCCTTCTTCTCCACTTTCTCTTTTCCATGACTCCCCAGTGCCCTCCACTCTTTTTTTTTTTTTTTTTTTGCGGTAGCGGGCCTCTCACTGTTGTGGCCTCTCCCGCTGCAGAGCACAGGCTCCGGACGCACAGGCCCAGCGGCCATGGCTCACGGGCCCAGCCGCTCCGCGCCATGTGGGATCTTCCCGGACCGGGGCATGAACCCGTGTCGCCTGCATCAGCAGGCGGACTCCCAACCACTGCGCCACCAGGGAAGCCCCACTCTTTTTTTACCTCTTGGATTCTGTCTTTCTAGTCCTTCCTCTTTCTTCCCATTCTTCTTATTCTGTGTCACAGGGACCCAGCAATTAAGTTGGCAAGATAAGAAAAAATCTCTTTAGAGGCTAGGCAAAGAGGAGACACTAAGCAGGCAGAGACAATATTATCTTTACTGGGGAGCAGAGGCCTCCAGGGTTCAGAGTGAGGCTAGGAATACTCACATAATAATAAATTTCGTCTCTGTCTCAAAAGCATTTTAAAAAAGGACACAGGGATTTAATATAGCTATTAAAGCTCTTGCTTTACTTAGCTTAGGTTAAGCTTTCCATAACAGGCAACTTGTCCACAGTTCTCAAGCCTGTGGCAATGGAATGTGTGCTCAGAGAAACCCCTGATAATATATTTACAGTCTTCTTCTAGAAGAAGAACAGATACAGGGGCAAAATGCACTATTAAGAGTCTGAATCTGTTCCATCTCAAAGGGTGGATTTTCTAGGATTCTGTGCTGTGGTTTTCCAGAATTTCCCTCTAGGAATAGGTAAAGGAGGCAGCTGGTTGGAAGGCGAGTGCTGGGGAGAATGAAACTTAGGTTTGAAAAACACTTTATACAAGATGGAGAGACGTCATTTTTCACATCAAGGAATACAGGGGTGGTGGTGGCTACTGAAGATCAATGCAGTGCCAAAGCTGCGCCCCCCACGTCCCACCCCCTTCCATCCAGTCCACCCCTAGGAGTTCCCACTGCTCATGTGCTAGCTGTTTGCAGCCCAGGAGTCTTTCCTGAATGCAGTCTGCCTCAGGTTACTAACATATTCTCAGATTATTCTGTTATTCTTGTTGGAGCCTTTGTGTTGTGTTGCTTTTTGTTTTTTAAAATTCCTCTCTCTATACATAACCACTTTAAACTGTGGTGTGTGGCTTTCCAGACATTGTACACACATGCACACACATACACACAAACGCACATATGCACATACAGTTTTAATTTGTTTTTTAAACAAACAAAAAAATGAGGTCATACTTGCTCTTTGATCTGAAAATTGCCTTTTCACTTTACAGTTTTTCACGAATATCCATGGCAGAACATTTAAATATACTGTACAGTTTTTAACAGCTGTTTTATTCCATTGCGTGATAATGGAATCTTATACTCAACAATTCACCCATTGTTGGCCATGTAGGTTGCTTTCAGTTTTTCATTCTACAAACAATGGTGCAGTGGATATCCTGGTATATATATGTTGCACATTTTACTAGTATTTCTATACTATTAGCTCCTAAAAGTGTCCTTTCTAGGTCAAAGAGAGTATGCTTTCAAAATTGTACTTGCTGCTGCAGAATTAACACCCCTCTCCAAAGAAAAAACTTGCCCCCAGAGGCATGGGTTCTAATCTGAATGCTACTATTCCCTAGTCGTGCACTTTGAGCAAGTTGCTTCTTCCCTCCTCTGTGCTGGCTTCCTCGCAGTGAAATGAGGGAAGAGGAGCAGATGACAATCTCTGAGTTCCAGTAGCTCATGAACCTTTACATTTATAAATTGATGTTCCCCAATTTCAGAGAATTATATAGGACAGTCCCAAACCAATATGAAAATCTCCTCTTTAAAAGATTGCCGAGAGCAAAGGTAATTTAAGTTCCTTCTGATTTAGCTTTGATTAGCAAACAAATCCATTAACCCACTGGAGGATTCTTTTGAGACATTCAAGCTGTGAATTTTTCTTTCAGGGCTTTTTGAAAGCTGAGAGACAGTACTGAAAAAACTCCCATTTAGGCCAGATTTTGTTTATTTTGTCCAATTCAAGTCAGTTTGATGGCTGTGTGTTTATGTGTGCTCTTAAACATTCCCCAGTACTTGGACCGGGCACATTTGACCTGTTGGTCGACGAACAGATTTGGTTTGAATCAAGTTCCAAGTCAGATATAGCACTCATGTGATGGTAATCTTTCGTTTAAAGGCCATGTTTTGCTCACTGAACCTTGTAAAAATCAAATACATAAATAAAATGAAGAGGTTGGGAAAAATGTTATTTTGGTTTCTTTTAACCTTCTGCTTTTTGAGGGCTCAGAGCCAAAAGAAGGGGAAAGGTAGAACGATGGGGATTTTACTCTTTATTTACTTAACTGAACAAGTCTGCAGATGTTTGGAACCATCCCCTGTAAAATATATTACTCACCAGTTCTTAGGAGTCCCTCAAGGAAACCGTCCTGGTTTAATACCGCAGATATCAAAGTGGATTTGAAATCTGTTCAGATCAACACAGGTATGGGTTAGAATTTGCATAGCTGGGATACATTTACGCCTACTCTGTGAGAGAGTGTTTGTAGTAATCCATGTGCTAGATAGCCAAAGGTCTGAAACCTAGTGTTAGAATTTTTGATTTCTCTGTGATGTTGCAACCTAACCAGGGTGAGTGAGCATCACAAATTTTGCCAAAGAGTGATATTACTTTGACTTTTAAATGAATTTGAGCCATAACAGATTAGGCCAAGGGTGGCTGATCAGCTCAAATGTGGCCTATTCACAGATTGGTCAGTGTCCCTTGAAATAGAGAAAAAGGTCTTCATAAACAGGAAATTAAAACACGATCAGATTCTTTTCTTTAGTCGTCTTGAATTTAGTCTTGTGAATGTGACTAAACCAGGTAGGAATCCTCCTTAAGCAGGAGCAGAAGCTTTTAGGTCCTAAGGTAGAGGAATCTGGTGGGGCTATGACAGTCATGAGTGAGTGGAAGTGAGAGGTAAGCCAGACCCAGAGTAATGAGAAAACAGAACCTAGAAGATAAATTAAAACAAAAACCAAAAAACATATAGAATGGAAGATGATGCTGCCAGTGAGAAGGAATAGCTGGGTCAGGGTGGTGACAAGCCATGTCTCCTCCTTGGCTTTTGAAAAATGTATGTTTGTGAAGCCTGGTTATTCAGAGTTTCTTGGATTTCTTTTAAAGCTTGGCCTCATGATCAAAATATCTGTGTTCTCATTCTGCAATGTATATAGACTACTTCATCTCATAGAATCCTACCCTATTATTTGAGGTTAACTTGAATTGAGACTTTGTTCCTTGAAACCCGAGTTAAAAACTTTCATTATTAACTGCATTTTACAGATGAAGAAACCAAGGCTCAAGGTCATATTCTAGTAGGTTAAGGGGCTGGAATTTAGATTCTCTTTTATTTGACTCCAAGGCCCAGTCTTTTTACTCCACACTGTGTACTCAGATATATTTCCTGACATTCAGGTGTTTAACTTCAGTTTGGATAGCAATATGCTTTCACCAGTTAAGTGAACCAGCTTGGAACTAAGTGTAAATTCATCTTTATTAATGAATTTCTTCACTAAAATTAAATATGGTGTCATATTTATGCATAACTAACTCCTGATTTTCTAGTAGTGACAATAACTGAGAACTGGTTTGTATACAAAAATGTTTGTAGCATACATTTCACTTCATTTTCTCTGTCAGGTCACATCACTTTGAAATTAAAATCAAATGAGACCTGTCACATACCCTTCAGTAACTTGCAAATTAAAAATTCTTGGCAACATAAATTCAATAATTTCTGAGATTTCTCTTTCTTTTACTAATTTCCTCCCCTTGCTTCATTTCCTCCAGGTTCTTGTTGAAAGAGGAGGCTTTGCTAAAAAATATTCTTAATGGGGGAAAAGGAAGCTTGGCAAGTTCCATTAAATGATATGCCTTAAAGAAAAAGGAATTCTTAGTAATACCCCAGGGAGCCCAGTTCATGGGCAACAGTCTATAAATTGGTAAATATCTCTTTCCAAAGGGTGTTATACTTTACACATGTTGCTGCACCACAAAGTTTCCAAACAATGAATAGTTTGGCTACACGTAGGGGATCTGCAGGTATTCAAGGACCGACATCAAATTTTTCAAAGGAATACACACACACACACACACACGCACACACACACGCACACACACATATACTATATAATGCACAACCAAATTACTTTATAGAAATGCTACCAATTTCTCTCTAGACCAAATGGATGCCCTGCAGTTACATTTTTGAATTATTTTGCTACCATTTAAAAATTGGTAGATTTTGTATAAAAATCCAGATTGTTATTGTTTTATTGAATAATTGCAGTTCTGGTGCTACTGGGCCTGCATTCCCGCATAGGAGTAGTTGTTTGGAGCTTACTGGAGGCTACCCCTAGCAGACATGGACTTTCTAGTTCACCATGGTCCCCATAATTCTCTGGTGTCATAGGTCCAACTGGTTGCTTAACCTGTGTGGCCTGTGGCGGCATTTGAATTTGCAATCTTTGATTATGGACCCAGAGTTCTTAAACTTTCGCCATTATCAGAGTGATCTGGAGTAGAATCTGAGCAGCTGCAGGTTATCTGTAGCTGGTTGACCATATTCTGAGAAATATTCTGCTCTCCACAGCAGTTGTGCATCAACATCTCCTTTGGAGCTTTCCAAAAATCTACATTTTGTTCCCCACTTCCCAGTTCCCCTTTAAGAGCCTGTAGGTCTGGTGTGAAGCCAGGGAATCTGAAGGTTGAAAAAGCTTTCCTCTTGTTTCTGATTTTTTTTAAGTAAGATGAAGTAAGCACATTTTATACACCCTGTCTTCCACAGAAAGTAGCTTATAAAATCTGGACAGGAGTATGGAACGACTGTTTGAGGACTCAAAAAAGTAAATAGTAGCAGACAGATTGGGGAAGACCAGAACTTAAAGTACCACCAAACTGGTAATGGGTTTACCTTTTGGGTGTATCTAGTATCCTCCAGCTTGAACTCATTGCAGTCTAAAACCTGGAAGTGAACATCAGCACAGACAGAACTCCAGGATAAGTCCTCTTCTTCTGGCTCAAGGAGCCTAACACACAGAGAGTTTGTGTGAGGAATTTCCCCATTTTTCTTTTTTTCTCCTTTTTTTCCATTCTCTCATGCCATAGCTCCCAAGAAGTTCAGGGGTAGCAGTAGCAATAGTAGTAAGGTGGCCAGCAGGAACCTAAAACTTAGGGGGAAGGAAACATTCCCCTCACTTGGAGAAGTAGTTCCAAGAGAGTAGAGAGAAACACCATTGCTTTGTTTTTCTTCTCTGTCTTCCCACTGCTTGACTCTCCCTATCCCCCGAAACAGGGGCAGACGTGGGAAGTGTGTGGCAGAATGGAGTAAATGAAGTGCCAGCTTTCTGGTCAGAATACCAAAAAGAACTCTAGGAAAGCTGGAAAGTATCAGGGAGATCAAAAAGAGGGTGGGGTCAGGAAAAATGACCCTCAAGTTATGTGTATGAACTACTGGGTTCACTTCTGAGCTGAGCATGCATGGATCTGACCCTAAACCGTACACATTGGCTTTGAGAACTCAGCAGTACTGCAGAGTCTTTGAAAACTGAAATTATGTTAGACCAATTTACTAAAAAGACATAATAATCCTAAGTGTATATGCTCCTATAACAGAACTTCAAAGTATGTGAAGCAAAAATGGACAGAACAAGAAGGGGAAATGGAGAAATTCAAAATTCTAGTTGGAGAAATCAACAATTTTCTCCCAGAAACTGATAGAACAGACAAAACCAGATAGATTAGACAGAAAATCCACAAGGGTATGGAAATACTGTACAACACTATCCATCAACCATGTGTTATTGACATTTATAGAACACTCTCACCATCAGCAGAATATGTATTCTTTTCAAGTGCATGGAACATTCACCAAGGTATACCATATCCTGGGCCACTAAAGCAAACAAAAATAACAAAATGTAAAAGAATTGTGTATTCCCTGACCATCAAGGAATTAGACTAAAAACTGGTAACAGAATGGTAAGGGGAAAATCTGTAAATATTTGGAATTTAAACAATATGCTTCTAAGTAATCTGTGGGTCAAAGAGAAAGTTTCAAGGAAAATTTAAAGTATTGTGAACTAAATGAAAATAAACACAACACAGAAAAATTTGTGGGATGCAGATAAAACATTACAGAAGGGGGATATTATAACATCGAATGGTTATATTAAAAAATAAGACAGTTTTCAAATCAATAATCTATGCTTTCACCTTAAGAATCTGGGAAAAAAGGGAGCAAAATAAATACAAATCAAGTAAAAGACAGGAAATCATAAAGATAAGAGCTGAAATCAGTGATATTGAAAACAGTAAAACAATTTAAAAAATCAACACCCAAAAGCTGGTTCTTTGAAAAGATGAATAAAATTGATAATCTTCAATCTAGTAAATTTCTTCAATCTAATAAAGGGCATCTACAATATAACCTACAGCTAAAACTATAGTTAATGGTGAAAAACTGAATGCTTCCCCCTCAAGATCAGGAACAAGACACAGTTGTCCACCCTCACTACTACGAATCAACATTGTACTGGCAGTCCTAGCCAATGTGATAAGACATGAAAAGGAATTAAAAGGCATATAGAGAGTGGAAATGAAGAAATGAGGCTATTCCTATTCACAGGTGACACGATTGTCTACATAGAAAATCCCAAGGAAGCCACAAAAAAGTCCCAGAACTAATAAAGGAAGATCATAGGATGCAAAGTCAATGCTCAAAAATCAGTCGTATTTCCTTATACTATCAATGTTCAGTTGGAAACCGAAATGACAAAAAGCAGTACTATTTACAATGCTCAGAACATAAAATACCTAGCTACAAATTTAATAAAGCACATAAGGATCTATATGCTAAAAACTACAAAACATTGGTGAAAAAATACCTAAATTGGAGGGACATACCATGTCCATGGATTGGAAAACTCAACACAGCAAAGGTGTCATTTATTTTCAAATTAATATCTAGATTTAATACAATTCCAGTAAATGTTCCCATAGGATTTTGGTAGATAGAAACAGATCAATTCTAAAATTTATATTGAAAGGCAAAGGAACTAAAATAAGCAAAACAATTTTGAAAAAGAAGAATGAAGCTGGAGGAATCACATTTTCTAATTAGCATAAAGCAGCGTGGCATTGGCAAAGGGACAGACATATAGATCAGTGAGACATGATAGAGAGTCCAGAAGGAGACCCTAATAAATATGGCCAGTTGATTTTTGACCAAAGCGCTAAAGCAATTCATAGAGGAAAGTATAATTTTAAAAACACATTGGAAGAATTAGAATGTCAGTCCAATTAAAAATGGGCAAAAAATTTGACCCACAGAGAATGTATAGATGCCAAATAAGCACATTAAAAGATATTCAACATCATTAGCCTTTAGAAGATGCAAATTAAAACCAGGGTGAGATAGCACTACATAATGATTAAAAAGGCTAAAATAAAAAGTCCTGCTAATACTAAGTGCTGATGAGGATGCACATCTGGAGCTCTCATACACTGTTGGTAGGAATGCAAAATGGGACATACAGCTACTCTGGAAAACAGTTTGTCAGTTGCTTATAAAGTTAAACAGATGATTATCGTATGACTGTAATCTTACTCCTGTGTATTTATTCTAGAGAATTGAAACTATAGGTTCACACAGAAACCTGGACACAAATATTTATAGCAGCTCTATTCATAATCTCCAAATGGAAGTAACCCAAAGTCCTTCAACAGGTGACTGGATAAACAAATTGTGATATATCCATACAGTGGAATACCACTTGGCAATAAAATGGAACTACTGGTACACACAACTTGGATGACTGTCAGGTGATTATGCTGAGTAAAAGGAGCCTGATTCAAAATGTCATATACTGTGTGAATCCATTTATATGGTACTCAAAAAGACAAAACTAAAGAGATGAACCCAGAGCAGTGGTTACCAGCGGCCAGGGCGGGTGATAGGTGTGACTGTATAAGGGTGTTTCTTGAAGGTGATGGAAATGTTTTGTCTCCTGATTGTGGTGCCAGTTACATGAATCTATACACATGTCAAAATTCAAAACACACCAAAAAGTCCATTTTATTGTGGGTTAATTAAAATACATTGAAAAATCTTTCCTCCTAATGCTAAGTTGCTGTCTGGGTTGAACAGTACTTCTCTGGAGCAACTACCCAATGATGGGCCTCTTAAACAACAGTTTTGGAACTCTCCTTCAAAAACTTAGAACTCCTTTTAGAGAATCACAGTAAATAGTAAATAACCTTCAAAAGGAGACAAGAAGACATTTCAATGCAAGAGCAGTAAAGAATCTGAAAGTTTGCCTTGCTGCCAAGTCAAAAGGAAAACACAAATATTTGTATAGCTTTGTAACAAAAGAGCCATATGGGTTTTGGCAGGAAGACCTCTTAATGGCACTTACAGCTTTAAAATAACAAGCCTTGCTCCTATTATGTGGAAATCGCACGCAAATGTGCTGCATGTCAGGGACCATAGTGCTGCCCTGGGGAGAGGACATTAAAGATAAAACCCAGACTGACAAGGAGGAGAATCTGTCTACTTGTGTAGATGCGGTGAGCCCAATAACTTCTGGGCACTGGATCTTGAGATTGAGTGCGCTACTTAGCAGGGTCATTTAGATCACTTTGCAGTTGTGGGTTCATGACTATTTCTGTTTTCAGCTGTACAGATAGTATCTTAAGCCCTTTAGTTTAGATGGAGTGTTTGGGGATCAAGGCAAAAGACTAGGCTTTTTTGAAAGAGTAGAGTGGTGGTTATTGATGGAGACAGGGGTTTTCAGTATTGCATCCCCACTCATCCAACTGCAAAGTCTCATATCCTTTCTGTTTCCAGCAAAGAGATATTTAACACCAACTTCCCTTTCCATAGAATCGAATCAAATGCTTGCCCATTTATGGTTTTGGGTTAAGTAAGCAGGGGTCAAGTCGGGTTCTTGGCATATTAGTGACAGACCAACTTAAAAGGAATGCAATAGAAGAATAAGGGGTAACTCTGAGAATCAAAGGAAAAGCTGGTCTCAAAAATAATAGCAACCTGAGGTCAGGATGGCCATCATTACAAAGTCTACAAATAATAAATGCTGGAGAGAGTATGGAGGAAAGGGAACCCTTTGGTGGGAATGTAAATTGGTGCAGTCACTATGGAAAACAGTATGAAGTTTCCTTAAAGAAACTAGGAATAAAGTTGCCATATGATCCAGCAGTCCCACACCTGAGCATATATCTAGAAAGACAAAAGCTCTAATTTGAAAAGATACGCGCACCCCAGTGTTCATAGCAGCACTGTTTACAATAGCCAAGATGTGGAAGCAACCTAAGTGTCCATCAAGAGATGAAAGGATAGAGAAGTTGTGGTACATGTATACAATGGAATACTACTCAGTTATAAAATAGAATGAAATAATGCCATTTGCAGCGACGTGAATGGATCTAGAGATTATCATACTAAATGAAGTCAGACAGAGAGACAAATATCACATGATATCACTTATATGTGGAACCTAAAAGACATTACAAATGAACTTATTTGCAAAACAGAAACAGACTCACAGACATAGAAAACAAATTTATAGCTACCAAAGGGGAGGTGGGAAGGGATAAATTGGGGGTATGGGATTAACAGGTGCACACTACCATATATAAAATAAACAACAAGGATTTACTGTATAGCATAGGGAATTATATTCAATATCTTGTAATAAACTGTGATGGAAAAGAAAAAAATCTACAGATTAAAGAACAACAACAACAAAAAATAATAGGAACCTGGGTGCCAGGAATTATATATGGACAATCTTGTTAGACAATTGCCTTCCAGATCAAGGAAGAAACTTTATACATTTTCCCCATGTCACTTCACTCAGAGCTCAGTCTAGGTTAAATCACATGCTTGCTCTTTGGCCAGGGAAGAGGGGGCCGCCTTGAGTGACATGCAGTGGGAGAAGGGGGTAGGTCTACCAAAGGTGTTTCCTTGAGAAGGGGTTGGATATTGGACAGACAGAAACAACAGTTTCCAGATCACCACGGTGGGGTATTCTACATTTTTAAAAATTAATTTTTATTGGAGTACGGGCATGCTACATTTTAAACTAAACAGCTCTGGAGAGTGTGTGACTGAGTGTGGGTATGGTGCAGGGAGGGGTGGGGAAGGTGTTACGGCAGAACAAGCAGTAGTCTAGGAACTGGACCAGGATCCCAACTCCCAAAGGACTCTGCCGTAAGGTGGCAATAAGATGCCATGGCAAGTTAGTTACTCTTCCTGGACCTCTGCTTTCCTTATTTAAAGAATGAAGAGGTTGGATTTGCTGTTCCCTAAGATCTCTTTTTGCTACAAATATTCAGAGAGGTATATTTTGGGGCCAGGGCCATGACTGTATTCCTTAGCTGGGTATAAGACTCTGTTAAATTCAACAGGATGTTTTGAGTGCTTATAGCAGTGGTTCTTAAATGCTAGCATGCATAAGAATCTTTGTGGAGGTTGGGTGGGTAGAGATGTCCTTATTCCAACGCGTATTCCAAAGCCCTGTCCCCAGAGATTCGGATTCGGCCATGCTGAGTGGAGCCCAGGCATCTACATTTTAAACGAAATGGTCAGGAAGTTCTGATGCAGTTGATCAAGCCTGCAGCCTTGCATACCTACTGGCTGGTTTTCAGTGAAACGAAAGGGAACCTTCTCAGTTGGAGCTGCAGTTATTACAAAATATTCAAAGTAGGGCGACGGGCATGGCCCTGAAAGCTCCCTCGTTAAGCCCACTAGATAGTGTGAAGATGCTGGGAAGACAGTGGACATCAGGGTAGCCAGGGACTCTACTGCCTTTGCATTGGGGCACAAGAGTCACAACCACCCAGGGCTCCTGCATTTTGTCCTCAGGCCTCTCAGTCTGTTTGCCACCAGTGTAGCCATGTAATAAAGCTGTGGGGTAGAGAGTTGGCCATGAGTACCTTGAGAGTTTTCCTTATTGTACCAATCTTACGAGGCTCTTAAATAGACCTTTCTAGGCGAGGACATGTGTTTGGGGTCAGCAGAGTCTGATTTCTAAATTTCTGTTTTCAGAAGTTGAACCTCCAGGCTACACTTGCACAGTAAACACATCTCATGTGGGGAGTTATGTTGAAGGATGCACAGTCCATTGTTTTCTTGAGTCTTATAATTTGTACTGCACCCTCTGTCTGGGGATCTCCAAGTGCTTTTTAAGAATATCTCACTCAAGGTGCTCCATGCATACATGTCATTTGTAAATGGTGAAGGAATATGCTTTATGTGTATAAAATGCCTGAATCCTTCTCTACTAGCTTGTACAGTGTGCCATTAAAACCTATAGTGGACATCCAAGGGTTTCTTGGCTTTTTGAGGCGGAAGAATTTGGTCATGTGGACCAGACCGTAGTCCAGATAGATTTAGAGTCCTGGCCAAATGAAAATGAAGTACAGCCAAGGTGAAAGTAGTTTAAGTTGTGATATAACTTATACTTGGTTGTATCCAAGAAACCTACTTGTGTATTATATAATACACAAAATAATAGTGATTTAAAAATAACAATGCTATGAGGACATGAACACAGTGTTTAACTGTGGATATCATATGATTTATGATGTACAAAGCACTTTCCCATACACTTGTCTTCATTGGTTCCTATCTTAGGACACAGACTGGATGGGAAAACTTGGTCTGTAACTTCTGACAAAATGGCTAAGGCCCTTTGTAGCTAAGATCTCTCTGTATTTGCAGCTGACTGTTCCTAAGTAGGACTGTGTCCCATTTCTGTGTTATGTTTCAAATGAAATTGTCCTTTCTTTTCAGATACTTGAGTGGTTGTGTATATGCCGTGTGTGTGTGTGTGTGTGTGTGTGTGTTGCATGGAGAAACAAAGGCTAGGGCTGGAGGGGGTGTATGCATGAAGGATACATTCTACAAGTTTTAATTCTTGCTTTATTTTTCTCTTTATCTGATTCTGAGGGGAGTTCAGCATATTCTTTGGCTTCGAGAAATGATATTTGAAAGAGGAATGAAAGTGTTTATTCTTCGGAGTTAAAAAAAAAAAACAACAAAACCTCAGCAAGTATGCATTCTGTTCCACTTGGTCTTGGAAGTCCTTTGCCAGCGAGATGAGCTTTATATCTTCTCTCTGGTGAAACTTCCCCACGTCTCCTGATCGACATTCCTCCACTTGTACGCTTCATAAATTAGGAGGGACGGTGCTGTTGTCATACTTGACCATATAAGGGAAAGAGAGGCCCCATGTTATTTGGTCTTGCACTCATGTCAGAACTGTATATACACTCAGGGCCTTTTAAGGGAACATGGTGCGTGCAGGGAAAACATCCCCAGGCAGTCCATCCATTTTCCTCGCTACTGCAGGGCTGGTGCCTGCAAGCTCTGTGTCACTCGGAAGCATAAATCACAGGGGGTTGCTGGCACTGAGCTCAGGGGAGGAAAACCTCGGAGGACCGTGCTCGCTGCCTAGCGCTGTTGGCCTCTTCGTTTTTACTAAAAGCCTATCTCACCACTTGGCCTTCTGACTTGTAGTGAGAACTTCACAACTTATACATCCTGATGTTCATTTGGACACCCCTCACCCCGCTCCCTGTTACAGATTATTATGATGGCTGCAGTGAGGTGACCACGGCTTCCTTAAGATTTCAGATGAGTCTTGTCTGCACTGTAGCATTTGTCTCCATGTAGCATGAGGTCTCGACTTCAGAGAGGCTGGCCTTGAACCACAGAGCTTCCTCTTCCTAGCTCTGAGAACTCGGACACATTACATAACCTCTATGAGGCCCAACGTCCTTATCTAAAAATGGGGAAGATAAAGGCGGTAAAATCCATTTTAAAGGGTTTAGCACAGTGCCTGGTGCATAGTAAGTAAATGCTTGATACCTGTTAGCCGTTACTATTATTACTATTGCTGCCAGAAGAGAGCTATCGTTCTGCTCTTTGCAGCAAGAATTTCCTATAGCTCCCGCTGCTCCGATACAGCACTCTTTTTACCAACATTTTCTTTGAATTCAAAACACATCCAGAAGTCTTCTTAGCAGCCCTGAAGAATGTCTTGGCACAACTCATTGTACAGAGAATAGGTTCTGGAATCAGGCAGGCCAGGGCCTGAATCCCTGCCCAGCCACTTATCTGTTACAGCGTTGGACAAACAACTTAATCTCTTGGTACCTCAGTTTTGTGGTGTGTAGTCTGGTGGTAATGGTTGTTTAAATCCAGGTATTTTGGTTGCCACGGGCAGAAATGAATCAAGTATAGGACCAGGACAAAGAGGGTTGATAGCAATCCTATAGAGATTTCACGGAAATAAACTGCAGTTCGGAGGGCTCTTCAGTGCTGATAGTAAGCAAGGTGGACGGACTTCCCTGGCGCTCCAGTGGTTAAGGTGCTGTGCTTCCAACGCGGGGGGCACGGGTTCGAACCCTGGTCAGAGAACTAAGATCCCACATGCTGCACGGCCAAAAAAAAAAAAAAAAAGAGCCAACAGGTCTCGTCTGGCTCTGTCCACCTGGTGGACACCCGGTTCAGCCTTGGTCCCATCAGCTCAGATCACCTTGGCCGCAGGGCCTCTGCGCTGGGGCACTTTCTCTGGAAGAGGCAACAGGTAATGAAGCACAAGGAGGAGGATAAATAATGCCTTGTGGGATTGCTGGGAGGAGTCAGTGCATTACCATAGGGAAGCACCCAGCATGGTGCCTGGTACTAGTCAGTGCTCGCTAAGTGTTCGCTCTGTCCCACCGCATCCCTAACTCCCTTCCCCAAGAGTAGACACTCCACTCCTAGAGCCATGGTACCAAAGATGGGGAGAGGAAGGAGCACTGATGTCACTTCCGGGTTAGAATTCAAAGGGAAAGAGATAGCTAAGTTTGGGGAAGAGAAAGAGAGGCCTTGAGAGGAGGAGGAGCTTCCACTTGGAGGCACATAGATTGTCTCCTCCGGTGCAGCTAATCACACTCACTTCCTTCTTTGAATTCCACCCGCTTGAGCTACATTTCACAGAAAACAGAATTCTGCATGATAGGTCAAAAGGACAGTAACACGACTGTGGGTCTCCTTCAAACTCCTGCCGCTCTGTTCAGGCAGGTCCAGCATCAGCCATGCTGCCAGGACAACCAGGTAGCTACATCATCCAGGCCAGGGGGGTGTTGCGGAGAACACTTAGGGAAGCCTGCACGGGACGTCCCTTGATGCCCCCGAACCTTCAAGGCAGAGCCCTGGTCCCATCCAGAGGCTTCTATCCAGTACCCCAGGGGCCCTTGCTAATTTCATTAATAGACCTCCCTTCTCTTCTCGGGTTAGGTCAGAGGTTCTCAAACTGCTTTTCTGTTCACAGGCATAACCCACTCCCATCAGGAGCACCTGTTGTCCCCTGCAGTGATTCTCAGGCAGGTGGAGCTCTGCCTAGTAGAATCTCCCCACCTCTGAGTTTCTGATAATCCCTCCTGACCCTGTTAGAATGTAGCTCAGAGGTTGTTTTTCAATCAGTAAACATCCCTCAAGCACCTGTTCAGTACCTGGCCCTATGCTAGGAGTTGGTCTTCAGAGAAGGCCAACTCTTGTCCTCCTGAAGCTGCTGGAGGAGATGGGCCAGGGCAGTGATGTTTTGCACGAGGCTATGGGAGAGCAGAAGAGACACCTGTGATGGGGTGATCTTGTTGCCTTCAAGGAACCTCTGTGGGTCTGGAGGTTCTTCCCAGAAACTGAGACTTAAAGGACATATAAGAGTTAGCTAGCTGAAGTGAGGGAAGCTGTATTCCTGAGTCCTGGGGGGCAGAAAGCTTGGCTTATCTGGAAATTGCAAGCTTTTGGAGTCCCTGGAAGGTAAAACTGCAGAGTATTTCTTCAAGGGAGGACAGACTCTTTCCCTTGATGCCAAGCTTGGCTGTGAGTGCCCTGGGGCCCCCAAGGTCATAGCCCTTTTAGTTCCCATGCAGCACCTTCCCAGGAAACACTCTGTGCCAGTCCACAGTGGAGGGAAGCGGGGTGGTGGCAGGTCCCGATCCCACACAGCCATCTCTCAGGTTCAAACCCCTCTGGCAGCCCCTGTTTCCTTGCAGGCTATCGCTAATGGATGAGTCACTTTTCTTTGAAGCCTTCAGAAGACCCACTTACCCCAAGGAGGGTGAGGATTTCTGCCTGTCAAATTGTGCTGCTTTTCTGGGATGTTTACTGTGTCACAAACACCCCCATCTCTTCCTGTGAGGACACTGAGACGCACAGAAATGCAGCGACTTACCAGCAAAAGTTAGTGAAAGATGGAGTTAGGATTTTGACCCAGGTTGCTCCATCCAAGAAGCCCAAGCTTGTTCCACTCTGCTGCCCAGTCTCCCTAGAGCAGGGGTGCCCAACCTCCGGGGTCTAATGCCTGAGCATCTGAGGCATTTCTATAATAATAGAAATAAAGTGCACAATAAATATAATGAGCTTGAATCACCCCAAAACTATCACGCCACCCCTGGTCCATGGAAGAATTGTCTTCCAAAAAACCGGTCCCTGGTGCCAGAAAGGTTGGGGACCACTGCTAGAGCACTACAGGAGAAGTGAGTGGGGAAGTAAACCCACTCCTCTCAGTAGCAGGTATTGTTATTATTCCAGTTTCTTGGATGTGAACTGCAAATAAAAGAGGATAAGTGGCCTATGAGGGTCACAGGATGAAAAGTATAAGAGCTGCACTTTGAACCCAGGCTTGTCAGATTCCAGAGAGTGCGGTACTTACAGGCTAGGGGGCCAGATGTCCCGCTCACATTTGCGGCAAGTGCTGTGGTGCGCCGAGGGCTGAACCTCAGCCTGCCAGGGTTTGATTGCCATCTTCCGTATTCTCTCGAGACAGACTCACATCTAGGCTAGCCCTGATGTTCAATGCCAATCTAAGTCTGGACTCCCAATCGAATAATATCCTCTGAGGACTTCTTAAACATTGTACAATATGTACAGCAAAATTTGGTTATTAGCATTTTGAATACACGCACATATATATATGTATATATATATCATATATATATTTGTCGTATTTAATCCAAATCCTTTACTCTGTATATATCTTTAAAGTAATAGAATGTTTGTAAATAAAGGTTTTTATCTTGCCCAAAGTCTATATATATACATACAAATATATATGGTTGCATTGCTTAACGGATCACCATCATTTGCATATAGTTTGTCTTCACTCACAGCTTTTTATAAACCCTCCTAGAATAAGAATCTTCTAGAAATAAGAAACACTACTTGTTATAAGTATAGACACCAAGACCCACTAATTCAAGATATTCTTGTGGAGGGGCCTAGCAATCTGTACCTTTAATAAGTACCCCAGATGATTGTTATTATCAAGAAAGTGTGGGTAGCACTGGCGTCTTCTGTGAAACTGAGTGATTAAGCACCGCCAGCTAAACAAGAGAAGAGGGAGACTCGTCCAAGCTGTGTGCCAGATGAGGCCTTTAAAAACACTATCTGGGGGCTTCCATGGTGGCGCAGTGGTTGAGAGTCCGCCTGACGATGCAGGGGACACGGGTTCGTGCCCTGGTCCAGGAAGATCCCATGTGCCGCGGAGCGGATGGGCCTGTGAGCCATGGCCGCTGAGCCTGCGCGTCTGGAGCCTGTGCTCCGCAACGGGAGAGGCCACAACAGTGAGAGGCCCGCGTACCGCAAAAAAAAAAAAAACAAACCACTATCTGGGTACCCAATAGATGTCATCTTACTCTAAGTTTATAAAAGTTGACATCGTAGGAAGTCATTTTGCTACTTTTGAGTTGAATATGCACATTTGGTTTCACTAGGGGAAAGAACCCCAACTGTCATATTTCATCCAGCTAGAAAGTCTGTTACAAGTGAATGACCATATTTTTCTTCTGACCTTTGGAGCATTGCCTTGAGATTTTCCCAAGAAACTCAGTCAGTAGCCTAGTGCCAGGTTAGTGTGCTGGGGTTGCATGCCTCCATATCTGGCTTTCCAGATGGGCATTATTAACTGCATTGGATATTGGCAGAGAAAATGGGAGCTGGCTGAGAGAATTCTGGGATGGAATGTTCAGAAATAAATTTGTAGGACCTGCTGAAAATAAGTATAGTATATGCAGAATGTGCTGGGGATAAAGTGAAGGAGAAGATGAAGCATTCTCCCCGAAACCTTATTGTGCAAGAAACTACCTAAGATTCTGACAAGAGTTACACCACTTGCCCTTGTCCCCAACACACACCCACACACCCCGCCACACACACACACTCATACACACAATACACATGCATACACATGCCCACCCCCCCCCACATGTCCACACACACACAAGCACACACGTACACACACATGCCCACATGCACTTGGGTCATTTTATCCCTCGTTGGCATCCTCAGCTTCTTTCCTAGGGCCTTTGATATTCATAGCCTTAAAAATAGAGACCTGAAAACAATTACAGTTGATCCTTGAGCAACACGGGTTTCAACTAAACGGGTCCACTTATATACAGATTTCTTTCACTAAATACCTACTACAGTAATACATGATCTGAGATGGGTTGAATCTGCAGGCGCAGAACCATGGATTCAGAGGCCCGACTGTAAAGTTATATGCGGATTTTCAGCTGCACAGGTGGTAGGTGGCCCTAACCCCTGTATTGTCCGAGGGTCAATGGTGTTAACTCCAAAATGAAGAAAACTGAAACATCGACATGAGTAACTGCTTAGTTTAATGTAAAAATGTAACATTTTGTCACTTTATTATTAAATTTAGTATCCAAGTAGTCAACACTTGAAAATAATTTGTAGTATGTATTTTCTCATTTTGAAAGGATTCCCAAGTGTACATGATAGATGAGAAATCTTGTCAATAGTTAATTGAGTGACTTGTAGCCTCATTTCAAAAACAAAATTATAAAAATCCTTTCAAGATTCTTTTAAAGCAAGAAGTCAGTTTTTATGTGAGATGTAGATATATTTTAATATGGTTGGTATGATATGGGTTGAGGCCTCACCCACACATGCACACTCACAGAGTTCACCACTTCTGAATGCTATTGGGTAGGGCATACGGTTGGAGGAAAAGAAAATGTGCTGTTTAAAGTTGTGTCTTCAGCAGTCCAAAGACTGCAAAAGGCTTTAGGGTCCACCCTGAGTCATAGGACCATTGGGGAGGGTGTGATCCACCCCTTGCTACACCAGAAACGTGTTTAAGGGACTTGAGAGTCATAGCTTCTGCTCTGGCTACACGCAGGTGAAACTGATGGAGAGCTTCTGCATCCAGTTGCACAGGCTGTGCATTGTGTAAGGGCCCCGCATTCCAAGGGGGCAATGTTCACGCTGAGGACACTTACATTTAAATATTTATTATGACAGTGTTTTCACAGGTGCATTAAAGTGCTCTCTTCTAAGAAAAGTAGTGTGCTACCACGCTTTTTTGAAAGCTGGAAATTATTGGGTCTCAAAGATGATGTAGTACCTTTAGCACCAGGGCACTGCTTGGGCTGCAGCCTGGGCCGATGGAAAAGGCAGTGCTTCTACCTCTCCACTCATCTGTATCATCCCTTCACCGCAGGAAGTGGTGTCTTGACCTGAAGAGAATTGTTCCTCTCACAGGAGACTATGCCCCTACAGTGGTTCTCAATGCCCAGAAGCCACCGTGTCCTCTGCTGACCCTGTCCCTCCTCTGTGGGTCCCCAATTAGGCCCAGCAATCAGCCAAAAACACGGAATGGATCCACACAGAGAAACATTTCCGTGCCTCAGTCTCTGAAAAGGGGGAAAGAACAGTTGAGAAGCATTGTAATTCCCCACGGACACTCTACTTCTTCAATTAATTTCAGGAACTGTGTGTTCTCACCAACCTATTTTGGTCCCCGTCCTCCAGAGACCACTAGGCCCTCTGAGAGAGAGTCTGTCCCACTGCATGGGTCACCCTGAATGCAAACAGCTGCTTTCCCCATCTCCTTCCTCTTCCCCTACTGCCTCCCTAGGGACAGAACCCCAGGACCAGATTTAGATAGCAGAGAGCCCTGCTGTCAGTCACCCTCACTGGCCCTGCCCCTGGACTGCCTGGATTGCCTATCAATCTTTTCAGCCAACTCTTTGTAATTAATTCCACGTGGAAGTTCATCCACCGTAACTTAATTTTATCCTGAGCTTTCAATGGTCTCATGTACTTGCTCCCTCTGGTATTTGAAGGACTTAGTTCTGGAATCTAAATGACGTTTGTACCCATGTAGGAGTAGTCTGTGTTCCGATGGAGCCCACAATGTTTGCATGGAATTAACAAATGTCATTAAGTACTTGCTCTGTGCCAGTCAGAGCCCTTACCCTCCAGGGGCTCACAGATTAGAGGCAGTCAGCTGTCCCAACATCTAATGCAATAACCTGTGCTGAGTGTGTAATTGGTAGGGTTTCCTGTGGCAGCACAAAGAAGGGACTGGACACATTGACCTGGATAGTCGAAATAGCCTGAGTGTAGGGGGCTGGATGAAAAGAGTGCTGGGTATCTTCCATGTGCCCTGGGATGCCTCTCCACTCTCTCCCTACACTCTGTCCCACAGGCTGACCTCTATGGACTGTATCAACTGGCTCATCTTCCCTCCTGATTTCAGTTGGGTTTGGACAATTGGGGGCACTACAGATGTCAGGCAGCTGGAGGAGAATGGGGTCAGGAATTGATTTCTCTCCTTGACGGTTTTCTATGGGCTGGCAACATGTCTCCTCTGAAGGTCATGGCTCCTGCCAGGCAGCCCTCTTCACGCAGCTCCGTCTCTGGTTCCAGGAATGAGACTGGGGGTGGTGTAATGCTCGCCCTGATGTTACTTGCCCTGGGGTACTGTACTGTCCATCGTGCTCCCCTTCTCCACTGCCCACACCTGCGTAAATAGCACCTGTGTTTTGGTTTTGTAAATTTATTTATTTTTGGCTGTGTTGGGTCTTCGTTGCTGCACACGGGCTTTCTCTAGTTGCGGCAAGCGGGGGCTACTCTTGGTTGCAGTGTGCGGGCTTCTCATTGCAGTGGCTTCTCTTGTTGCGGAGCACGGGCTCCAGGTGCATGGGCTTCAGTAGTTGCAGCGTGTGGGCTCAGTAGTTGTGGATCACGGGCTCTAGAGCGCAGGCTCAGTAGTTGTGGCGCATGGGCTTAGTTGCTCTGCGGCATGTGGGATCTTCCTGAACCAGGGATCGAACCTGTGTCCCCTGCATTGGCATGTGGACTCTTAACCACTGCGCCACCGGGAAAGCCCAGCACCTGTGTTAAACTCTCCTCAAATTACTCAATTTGAGTGTGTCATCTATTCCTGTTGGGACTCTAACTGATATGAAGAGTATCCCCATCTATGTGAACTATGTGTGCCAGGAACTGAAGCTGCATAGTGCTTTAAGGAGGCTCTACCAAAATAGCAGTGTGCTCTGGCAGGAGGATAGAGGGAAATGCAGGAAGCAGCAGCTGGAGAGGTAACAATGCTAACAGCTGTTGCTGCTGTCCGTGCACTTCTCTGAATGTTTGGGGCTTCCCAAGGGTCACCCCATTTAGTCCTCCCTGAATAAGGAGATTCAGTGTTATTACATTTCACAGGTGAAAGAGCTGGGCTTATTGAGTTTAAGTAGCTTGGCCAAGGTCACTCAGCCAAGAAGGGGTGGAGCTGGGTGGGGACTCAGGCAGTCAGAATTCAGAGTCCATCCTCTCGTCCACGCAAAGGTGTTTGGACTTGATTCCACGGCAGTGCACGTCTGCCTACCTTTCCTGTCCACTCAGCTTTACCTTGTGCTGTAAACATCATTTCCCACAAAAGGACATCAACTTCTCCAATAGTTTCTTTCCACATAACTATGTCTTATTAAATCAAAACTTTTTAAAAAGATAAATTAATGTGGCATGAGCTTTCTTTATACTTATCAGCAAAATTAAACCCAATCCTGAGTAAGGATGGCCATCCTGGAAGGTAAGTGCAGCCTTGAATATGTGATATCTTTCAGTTGGGGTGGGTGCTTCTGTGTCCCTTGATAAATACTCGTTTTCTCAGAGCCCATTTAGGGATGGCTGCCTGATGACTTGACATGACTTCCCAGGAAACGGCAAACTGGGTCATACATTAAGCCACAGATCTTTGAGAAAAGTGATAATGACATGATATTTTAATGTTTACCTCTGCTCATGGTATTACCCATAGAATGGTGATGTAGCATTACACAAATACTTCTTTTCTCTGGGTTTTGTTCTTCCTTTAAAACGAGTATCGGGCTTTCCTGGTGGCGCAGTGGTTGAGAGTCTGCCTGCCGATGCAGGGGACATGGGTTCGTGCCCTGGTCCGGGAAGATCCCACATGCCGCGGAGCGGCTGCGCCCGTGAGCCATGACCACTGAGCCTGCGCGTCCGGAGCCTGTGCTCCGCAACGGGAGAGGCCACAACAGTGAGAGGCCCGCGTACCGCCAAAAAAAAAAAAAAAAAAAAACGAGTATCATTTTACAGCCGCTGTATATTTATTTAATGTTCCATGCCCAGATGTCCCATTTCTCCTGTTTTATGACATAAGAGCAATAAGATTTTTTAATACCATCCAGGAAAAGATGCTGATTGAATCCAGAAGAGGAAACACAGAAGGTTTTAAGAAAGAGAAGCTTTGTTTAGTGAGATGTTTTATCTCCTGGGTTAGAGCTGTCACATCAGTTAGTATTTACTACTTTTTGTCTACAGTTGTAAAGGAATTGATTCTAAATCTTCCAAGGGTATTATATAGGCTTTTAAAAAAGCTTCAGTAAGGTGTCAACATACTTTAAAATTCAAAGCAAAACAAAAAGACAAGAAGATGCTTCACTTTTTGCTCTTCAGGGAGCAATCTCATGGGAATCTGAAGGACAGCTGACAGTCAGTCTTTTCTTTATCTCTCAGCTTAACTGGAACACTTGGGGCTTAATATTTGCCAGCCCTAGCCCCTCAACAGTTTTTCTTTTTTGAAAATAATTAGAACCAGGAACAATTTACATCAGAGTTCTCAAGCATCAAGATGGTAAACATAGACACTTGTTGATTCCCAGACATAGGGTTCCCGAGTATTTGCGAGCTTAAGAGAGTGAACCTGTAATTCTTTCAATTTTACGTATTTTTCTCTTGGATCTTTGGTGCAAGTCCAAAGCCAAATTTTTTCTTTTAAGTGAACATCCTCAGAAATATGCCTGCCTTATGTTTCCTAACAAAACTTAAAATCTAATTGGGAAGGATCCTGTTTTCCTCTGTAACACTTACCTAAAATGAAAGTACAGAAGCTTTTAGATAAAGCAGCAAAAGCCCCTGGGTTTGGGGTCCCCCTTTGTTTGTTTTACAATTGCCCCAAATCTAGAATTTTTTAGGGAGCATGAAACATAGTTATATTTTGCTTTTTTAAAAAAAATAAATATTCTTTAAATGATATGTCCATTTCCCTTTGGATTAAGTGAAAGTTCCAATACCCAGAACAGTAATAGTGTTGTAATACCGTAGGACATTTCACAGTTGTTAGAGCACTTTCTTTTCTTTTTATACCATCTCATTTGATCCTTATGACTTCCCCGATAAGACAGGCAAGGGAGGTGTTATTTAGTATGTGAGCTTTGAGGTTTAGACCAGGCTGAGATACTACAGGCCCCAGGAACAAGCAGCTCGCTGCTAAAGTTGACATATATTAATATTTATGTATATGGTTGAAAAACTTTTGTGGTCATCTTATTGTGACAGCCTCATGTTTTATATTTATTTTACCTGAAAGTGTGAGTTGCTCCACTCAAAGGATGAGGAAGGAGTGAACTTTGAGATTGGTATTAGAAAACAAGGCCTAGTTGAACTCTGCTTAATTCTTATTGGTGAGCTGAGTAGGCTGCCTTAGAAATGCATTTAAAGTGCAAACTCACATAAGCCTTTTACCTCAGAGCAGCTCCAGCCAGCAGTGCCAGATATCAAAGAAGGGATCTGGGAGTGAACTCATCCATGTGAAAACACTAGGGGACAAACTTGCAGGCAGTTTTGTTCCATGTCTACCAGACCTTAACCAGCATGTCCAGAATGCTATTAAACTCCATCTTCAGTAGTTTATTTCCTGGGATGATGTAAATAAGGCTAATTTAAACATGTACTCAGTCGTAAATACTACAGGGGTTTTTTCTTTTAAATAAAACAGCTTATGGAACTCGATATCAAAAAAAGAAACAATCCAGATAAAAAATGGGCCGAAGACCTAAATAGACATTTCACCAAGGAAGACATAGATGGCCAAGAGGCACATGAAAAGATGCTCAGCATCACTAATTATTAGAGAAATGCAAATCAAAACTACAATGAGATATCACCTCATGCTGGTCAGAATGGCCATTATCAAAAAAATCTAGAAACAATAAATGCTGGAAAGGGTGTGGTGAAAAGGGAACCCTCCTGCACTGTTGGTGGGAATGTAAATTTATACAGCCACTATGGAAAACAGTATGGAGGTTCCTTAAAAAACTACAAATAGAACTACCATATGACCCAGCAATCCCGCTACTGGGCATATACCCAGAGAAAACCATAATTCAAAAAGAGACATGTACCACAATGTTCATTGCAGAACTATAGACAATAGCCAGGACATAGAACCAACCTAAATGTCCATTGACAGGTGAATGGATAAAGAAGTTGTGGCACATATATATAATGGAATATTACTCAGCCATAAAAAGAAATGAAATTGAGTTATTTGTAGTGAGGTGGATGGACCTAGAGACTGTCATACAGAGTGAAGTAAGTCAGAAAGAGAAAAACAAATACTGTATGCTAACGCATATATATGGAATCTAAAAAAAAAAAATGGTACTGATGAACCTTGTTGCAGGGCAGGCATAAAGCGGTAGATATAGAGAATGGACTTGAGGACATGGCGTGGGAGGGCGAAGCTGGGGCGAAGTGAGAGTAGTAACATGAACATATATACACTACCGAGTGTAAAATAGATAGCTGGTGGGAAGCAGCCGCATAGCACGGGGAGATCGGCTCGGTGCTTTGCGATGACCTACAGGGGTGTGATAGGGTGGATGCGAGGGAGGCTCAAGAGGTAGGAGATATGTGGACATGGGTATGCATGTGGCTGATTCACTTTGTTGTGCAACAGAAACTAACACAGTATTGTGAAGCAATTATACTCCAGTAAAGGTCTATTTAAAAATAAATAAATAAATGTTAAATGAAGCATAATGTATATTTAACAAGGCACATCTCATGCGTAGCTCAAGGACTTTTTACAAAGACCACACACCCATGTAACTACCATTGTAGATCAAGAAACAGAACAGCATTCCTGAAGCTCCCTCGATCCCCATTCCAATCACTACCTCCCCCTCCTCCCCAGAGATAACCTCTATCCTGACTTCTGTCACCAATGACTAGCTTTTTTGGTTATTTTTTTCCAGCTTTATTGAGATATAATTGGCAGATAAAGCTATAATATATTTAAAATATACGACGTGATGATTTGATACTGATAGACATTGTGAAATGATTATCACAATCAAGTTAATTAACTCATTCATCACCTCACATAGTTTTTTTAGTGGGAATTCTGCTTTCAGCAAATTTCAAGTACACAGTACATGTTAATAACTATAGTCACCGTGCTGTACATTAGATCTTCAGAACTTATTTATCTTTTAATTTTTTATTGAAGAATAGTTGATTTACAATGCTGTGCCAATCTCTGCTGTACAGCAAAGTGACTCAGTTATACACATACAGACACTTTAGAACTTGTTTATTTTATAAATGGAGATTTGTACCCTTTGACCACCATCTCCCCATTCCACCTCCCCACCCCAGTCCCTGGCAACCACCAATCTACTCTTCATTTCTATGAATTCAGCTTTATTTTTTTTTTAGACTCCACATTTAAGTGATACCTTACAGTATTTGGTTTTCTCTCTCTGGCTTATTTCACTTAGCAGAATGCCCTCCAGTTTCATTCATGTTGTTGCAAATAGCAGAATTTCCTTCTTTCTTTAGGGCTGAGTAATATTCATTGTATTTATGTACCACATCTTCTTTATCCATTTATCTGTCATTGGACATGTAGGTTGTTTCTGTATCTTGGCTATTGTGTATAATGATGCAATGAACATAGGAGTACAGATATCCTTTTGAGATCCTGTTTTCATTTCCTTTGGATAAATATCTAGAAGTGTGATTACTGGATCATATGATAGTTCTTTTTTAATTTTTTGAGGAGAGGACCTCCATGTTATTTTCCATAGTGACTGTACCAGTGTACATTCCCACCAACACTGCACAAGTGTTCCCTTTTCTCCACATCCACACTGGCTCTCTATCTCTTGTCTTTTTGATAATAGCCATTCTGTCAGGTTGGCTAAAAACCCAATAATAGGTGTGAGGTGATATCTCATTGTGGTTTTGATTTGCACTTCTCTGATGATTGGTGATGTTGAGCATCTTTTCATGTACCTCTTGGTCATTTGTGTGTCTTCTTCAGAAAAATTTATTTTCCTATTTAGACCCTTTAACCATTTTTTAAAAATTAGATTGTTTGTTTTCTTGCTATTGAGTTGTAAGCATTCCTTATATATTTTGGATATTAATCCCTTATTGGATATAGGGTTTGCAAATATATTTTCCCATTCCATAGGTTGTCTTTTCATTTTGTGGGTTGTGAATATCCTCTTTTGTAAAGTGCCTAATCAAGATTTTTGCCCATGTTTTAAAGGTTATCTGCCTTTTTTACTGATTTGTAGGAGTTTTTACATATAAACCACGTATAAGTCTTTTGTTGGATATATGTGATACAGATATCTCCTAATCTATGTAGATGGAGGCTTTTTAAGAAGGGACTGAGAGTTCAGTATGTAGAAAATAGAACCAAGAGGTGTGCTCAGCTCTTAAGAAAGTGGATGTTTGAAGATAAATTAAAGGAAGAGTGACCTGGATCTTGTCCTTTTAAAATCTATTGGAACTTTCTTAAAGTAGAATTCCAAGAGTAGCTGATGCTGCCTCATGTACTTGATATAATTAGTCATTTTTTATTTGGCTGTTCTCTCGCAAGGTAAAAGAGAGTCATTAGTAACTGTTGGTATTCCAGTAGAATATTGTCACATACACTGATGTGGTACTGTGTAATTAAGTTAATACACATTTTAATACCTACTGTGGGCATGCACGGCGCTGGATGCGGGAGGTGCAAAGGTGGGTGTGCTGGCACCTCTACATGTAGTGAGCTTTTAGGGATCTTTCAGGATGCTTTTGTATCTGTTATCTTGTTTGAGCACATGAGGGTAAGGCGACCACCAGACTGGTAAAATAGAAATAATTTGTCCTTCTGTTTCTCAGACTTTTGACTCTCATATATTCACTGCCCTAATTCTGTAACATCTTTATTTTCAAGAAATTGCCTTTGTCTTATCCTGATAGCCCCACCAATTAATACCTGGAGAAATTCTCTTTGCTCAAAATGACTAATTTAAATAAAACATGCAGAAATTACTTATTTCTTAATATAATATAAGGAACCTACAATGAGAAAAGACCATAAAATAGAGATACTTTTCCCCTTGCTGTTCGACAATACTCCTTAAACAATAGATATTAGTCAACTGAAGTCATGCAGAATTTATTGAGGGCAAGTCTGACAAGGTATTATGTTATCCTAGACATTGAAGAGCTATAAAGGCATATAAGATGCAGCCCCTGCCCTCAAAGAACTAACACGCTGGTGGTTGTAGTGGTGGTATCTGTGTGTGGAGGGAGAGTGTTAAGAAGGTAACAACATATACAGTGACAATGTGAACATAAAAACCCCCTACCAAGAGAGGAAGCCTAGGGCAGGAAGGGTTACTTTGGATTGATAACGGCAATGAAAAAAGAATTGTATTTGTTACGATAATGGAGCTGGTGCTACAGAACTAATCCCAAAGTGTACAATGGCTCAAACATGGCAAGAGGTTATTTCTCAGTCATTAGAAGTTAAAAACAAGTGTTCCTGATTGGTGACTAATTCTGCTCCAAATGGTGATTCAGAGATCCAGATCCTTCCAACTTGTAGGTCCACCATCTTCAACATGTGGCTTCTAGGATTGCTGGGCTTGTCCACATTAGACTGGCAGAAGGAGAAAGAGCATGGAGGATGGGAAATTTTAATAACCAGATTTGAAAAGCGTGTGCATTGTCTCCACTGGGGTTCCGTTGGCTAGAACTCAGCATGTGGCCACAGTGAACCTCGTGGGAGGTTGGGAAGTGTAGTCCAGCTGTGTGTCCAGGAAAAGATACTTTTGTTGACCACTAGCAGCCTTTGCCACAGGATTCATGATGGCAGGGCATTTAAGATAGGTTTTGAAGCAAAGTGAAGTATTTTGAGAGAGATTGGAAAGGAGGATTAATCCAGGTAATATGAAAAGCATAAAGAAGGACTTGTAAAAAGCAACAACAACAATGCAAGAGCATATTTAGAAAATAAGAGATGGTTCAGTTTTTAGCAGCATATGGGGAGTATCATGGGAGAAAGTATTGGCAAAATAGGTTGAGGCTATTTCCAACCTGAAGCCACATTTTTAGAGGTTTTAAAATCCACACTAAGAAGCTTATATCCACCATGTTTTTTTTGTTTTGTTTTGTTTTTTGTTTTTTTTGCGGTACGCGGGCCTCTCACTGTTGTGGCCTCTCCCGTTGCGGAGCACAGGCTCCGGACGCGCAGGCTCTGTCCCTGGCTCATGGGGCCTAGCCGCTCTGCGGCATGTGGGATCTTCCTGGACCGGGACACGAACCCGCGTCCCCCGCGTCGGCAGGCGGACTCTCAACCACTGCACCACCAGGGAAGCCCACCATGGTTTGTTTTGTTTTGTTTTGTTTCGGCTACCAAGGCTCACTCCCATCTGCAGGAAAACTGTGGCCCAGATTCATTTTCTTTCTTTTCCTTCATATGCTGGTCTTTCCTAGAAAGTGAGTTTTGTTTGTCTCTGACACATGGTGGTGGTAGTCGAGGAGAGGGGTGCAGACCCTCAGCATGAGCTGCTTCATTTTTAGCTTTTGTACCAGAGACTCCACTGGGGCCTCCTGCCAAAAACCAGTCTAGAGCCTGGTATCTGCTGAATGTTATGCTTGGGATGGGTCCCAAGTTCAGTAGAAGGAGAAGGGAGGGGCATTCCTTTCTGACTGTAGGACACATCAACTCATGCTCAGGATCCGGGAATTTAATTACCCATATTGTTATCTTAGCTTGTACAGCTGCAGATGTGGCTCATAGTCATAAAAGTATCCGGTCCTTTAAAATCCAGCCTCAGCCTTCAGCCTGATGACCTCCTGACAGTGGTCAGCTGAGAAGGGTGAGCTGGGGAAATCCTCTCCCCTCCTTTCAGTTCTGCCAACTTGGCTTTGAACCAACAAGAATGTTTTGGCCAGAGAATATATATCCCCACACCCTCTAGCCTCTCTCTTACCCTCACCTCTGCCCCATGTTGCATATTCTATTTCGTAATCTTATGCGTTCATTTTAGCTAAATTAATTTTGACCCCGGCTTTATTATGCGCTGCCCTAGAAGGCTTCAGTGTGAATGATTTCTCCTTCCTTGAGCTTCTGACCTTAAATTAATGGCTGTGAAAGCTTACCTTTGCTCTCCAATTTGGAGAGGATTTATTTCATTATTCCTACCAGGATGTAAACATGATTGTATATCTTTCTTAGACTACTGAGGAAAAGAGAACATTTGATGTAACACCCAAGCATCCAAAAGGTGCTTGTTTTCAAAGCAAACTTTTTTTTTAAGACATTTTTTTTTTAAGTTGAACCTTTATTTATTTATTTATTTATTTATTGGCTGCGTTGGGTCTTCATTGTTGCGTGGGGGCTTTCTCTAGTTGTAGCGAGCGGGGGCTACTCCTTGTTGCGGTGCATGGGCTTCTCATTGCGGTGGCTTCTCTTGTTGTGGGCTCTGTGGGCTCTAGGTGTGCGGGCTTCAGTAGCTGCAGCACGCGAGCTCAGTAGTTGTGGCTCGCGGGCTCTAGAGCGCAGGCTCAGTAGTTGTGGCATATGGGCTTAGTTGCTCCACGGCATGTGGGATCTTCCCGGACCAGGGATGGAACCCATGTCCCCTGCACTGGCAGGTGGATTCTTAACCACTGTGCCACCAGGGAAGTCCCTCAAAGCAAACTTGAAAGAGACTTGGCACACAGTTTTTTCAAGATTGTGAGCACATTAATTACATTTGGGTTCAATGGAAAGAGAAGTGTTATGTTCCTCTGGCAAGAGTTCTAGATATTTTTTCCTCTAGGTGGCCACAAAACAAACCTAAAGAAATCACTATTACATCGTGTCCTTTGTCCTATGTGCATTTTTCTTCCTCTTCTTCACCGAGATACCCTCACTGGTTCCTCTCCATGGTCACCTTCTGCACCTATAGTCATCAAAGGACTAAACCTTGCTGGTGGCAGGCATTTGATGTTTTTCTCTTTGGGTTGCCTCCATGTGGGGCTGATGAAACTCTTCAGGCCGGTGTCTGTGGCAGCAGCTCATTCCCCAGCCAACTTTGAGGTTTGTATATGTCTTGAAGCACTAAAACATTTGGGGAGACAGCATCGTGTAGTGGAATGGAACATGGACAGAAATTAAGCAGACTTGGGTCCAGAATCTAGCTTTGCCTCTTATCTCTGTGAGATCTTGAACAAAATACTTGACCTTCTGGGTCCTCTGAGCCTGAGTTTTGACAGTAAAGCTTAGTTTTAGCTGTTTTTAAATTTTATCTAAATGGAACTGTATAGTGTGTATTCCTTTGATACTGGTTTCTTTCACGTGATATTATGTTTGTGAGATTCATTCAAGTTGTTGCACGTAGCACTAGTTTGTTCAATGAAATTTATGCTATTGCATTATATATTGCAAATCATTTGTCCCTTCTACTTTGATGGACTTTTGTTTCAGTTATCACCAATTGTGATTCTATGATCATTTTTTAAAAAATCTTGTGTACATACTCTGTTGAGTAATGTCACCTGCTGGGCTCCCCAGGAAGCAGCTCTGAGATAGATTCGCTTGCAGGAACTTTATTCCTTTCTGCCATCAAGATCAAAGTTTCCTTCAAGAGCAATACCTATGGGGGAGTGAGGAAGGAGGATCAGACAGAGAAGTTGGAGCTGAAACGGCCCTACAGAGTTGTGCCAAATAGGGGCAAGAAGCCTAGACCTTTATACATCTCTCATTTGCCAGGCATTGGATGTGGATTGACCCAAGGAAGGGAGCATGATTTTGAGTGAGACATCTCTCTTTAGCAGAGAGTGGGGGCCACATCCGTGAGCTGTCACCATTCCTAGAAGCCATTAACATTCCTAGAAGCTGGTAGAGTGTTCCAGTCCTAAAAGTCCTAAAATGTGTGTGTGTGTGCGCGTGTGCGTGTTGGAGGTGAAGCTGAGCAGTGTACCACAGTGTCTACTACATCGTTAGTATTAACTTCTAGGAATTGAATTGCTGGTTCATAGGATATGTGTATATTCATCTTTAGTAGATACTGTCAAACAATATTCCAAAGTGTTTGCACCCAAATACCACCTTAATTTAAATTCTGAGATTCCCCAACTGGGATCTTACCACCAAGATAAAGGAATATATATAGAAGTGAAACATAAATGTGAGAATACGCTATACATTAACTGAACATCTTCTATATTATGGGGAAAGCAAAATTGAGTACCGTTGGAATAGGCTATTTATCATTCTCTACCTTATGGCTTGACATCTTGAAAACTGTCCATGTTGTTCAGGATGTTCTAAAATCTAGTTATGGCAGTAACAGATCTTAAAGACTTCCTTATGTGCTGAGGAAAAAAAAAAGGAAAGGAGAAATATGAATTAACTGTTGCCTCGAATTTCATTTTTCAGAGTGGCC
Organism: Tursiops truncatus; assembly: GCF_011762595.2. NCBI lineage: Eukaryota > Metazoa > Chordata > Mammalia > Artiodactyla > Delphinidae > Tursiops > Tursiops truncatus. The sequence continues at coordinate 64,898,914 of NC_047039.1, forward strand.
AAATCAATGAAGGTCCCTGTGTATGAGACCCCAGCTGGATGGAGATTCTTCTCAAATTTGATGGACTCAGGCCGGTGCTCTCTGTGTGGAGAAGAGAGCTTTGGCACTGGTAGGCTTTATTGGGTTGGTGTTACTGGAGAGGGTGGCTGCAGAACTCTGTGACCCTAGTTTGGGGACCTGTGAGTCCACTGTGAATGAAAGGCTGGTGAAAGAGTTAGAGGAAAAAAAAAAAAAAAAAAAAAAAAATCAGAGAAACCTAGTGGGATATGTGCTATGACACCTTCACGTCTTCTGCCCATTTCTTCTTCTTTTAGAGAGAGAGAGAGAGAGAGAGAGAGAGAGGAAATATATCAGATTCCCATGTGTTCATCACATAGTTTCAACCATCATCAACTCCTGGTCAATCTTACTTTATCTCTACCTTCATCCACAAGAGGAGCCCTCCCCTCTGATTATTGTGAAGCAATCCTTAGTGTGAATCTTATAAGTATGAGGGAAAAAAAGAAAAAAAAATATTATATATATATATATATATAAAACTGTAGTACCATTATCACACCTAAAATGTTAAAAAAATAATTTCTTCTTTCACTATTTTAAAGATGTCACACCGTTGTCTTCTGGCTTGCACAGTTTCCAAGAAGTCGGCTCTAATTCTTATCACCATTGCTCTGTATTTAAATTTCGCCTACTTTCCACCTCTGGCTGGCTTCAACATTTTCTTTTTATCTTTTGTTTTTAACAGTTTAATAAAATGTATAGGTACATGTATTTTTTTTTTTAACCCTGCTTAGGATTCTTTGAGATTCTTGGATCTGTTGTTTTTCATTAATTTTAGAAAATTCTCTGCCATTACCTCTTCTAATATCTCTCTTTCCTTATTCTCTCCTCTCCTCTGAGACTCTAATTACATAATGTTAGATAATTTGTGACCATGTGTTGTCTCAGAGCCCTTACATGCACTATTTGGTTTTGTTTACTCTTTATTCTTTTTGTGTTTCAGTCAAGATAATCTCTATTGGCATATCATTAATTCTTTCCTGAGCTGTGTCCAGTCTTTTGCTGAGCCCAGTGAAGGATTTCTTCATCTCTGATATTGTAGTTTTTATTTCTAGTATTTCTCTTTGACTCTTTTTAAATAATTTTCATCTCTTTGATGAAATTCCTGATCTGTTTATATCTGTTGTTTATCTTTTCCATTAAATCATTTAACATATTAAACATAGTTATTGTAAACTTTCTGTCTGATAGTTCCAATAACTGGTTATTTTCTAACTCTAGTTCTGTTGATTGCTTTGTCTTTTGATAAAGCAATGGTTTACTCTTTCTTGATTTTTGCATGTCATAATTTTTCACTGAATGCTGGACTGTATGTATATAAGAACAGTAGAGACTCAGGTAAATAATATTTATACACAGAAATGGGCATACCTCTTCTTCTCTCAGGGCATTAGTGTGCACAGTTACATTAAATATAGTCAGGAGTTGAGCTGGGTTTGGATTTTATTGTTTCTGTTATAATCTTTAGTATATCAATGTATCACAGGCTTCAAATTCTTCTGGTAGTGGGATATTTTTACTATGTACTGAAAGTGATAATGGGGAGATGGAGGAGATTTTTCAGCGTTTCTGTTGCATTCACAGGTTTCAGCAGTTACTGCATGTCTGTGAGACAAAATAGACCTCTATTATTAGGTACTTGACCCTTTTCTAGTGGCAGCAGGTCTGTTTAGTATTGGTGTAGGATTCTGGGCCCAAGGTTTCCTACTCTTTGTCCAGGGACAGAGAGTTTTTACTTCAACCCCTATTTCAGAAGCAGTGGACCTCTGCCTGGATCCTAGGGATGAGAAGGTTTGAAGCTCAATCATCCAGGAGCTTAAGGCTTTTGTTTCCTATGAAAGAAATGTTTGGGGAACTAGAAGGGTTTCAGGCTTATCTCTTGGCAGGAGTTGATCATTTCCTGCATGTCAGCACCACCAAGTCTCTCTCTCTCTTTTTCCAGTCTTTCTTGTGAGTACCCAGTGGAGCCTATGGGAAATAACTTGGAATGTGCCCTTCATATCTGGGACTCCAAGCAATTTAAAACTATCATAATAGGCTATACTTGGTCTTTAAGAATGTTTAAAACTCTTATGTGACTTCTTATTATTCACCTGTATGGAAGCATCCTCTTTCTCCTGTGCTCTGCTAAAGGTGAGATGGTTTGTGTCCTGTCTTGCCTTGAGACTCTTTGGAATTCACTTTATTTCCTGTGACCTCAGATGGTTTTTTTTAAAGTTATGCTGTAGTTTCCTGGCCTTTTCTTATTACTGGGATGGGAGTGACATTCTCTTATAGATTTCCACATCCTAAACAGAAGTGCAGAAGTGGAACTCCAAAAGTAATTTCTTAATAATTTCTCCTATTCTCAACATTTCCCTCGATAAATTTTTACAGTTAGGATCCAAAAGATCTTACATCATAATTCGTTGATACCTCTTAAGTCTCTTTTAATCTGCATTTCTCCCCTCTACCTTTTCTCTTTCTAATTTATTCATTGAAGAAACTGGGTCATATGTCCTATAGAGCTTTTAACAGCTTTGATTTTAATGTTAATATCTTCATTTTCCTTTCTAATTTGTTTACATAACATATAAACATATAACAGATAAAGAAAAGCTATTGATTAATATGCCTTTTCTCTGGTTCACAGCCACCTTAACAGATTCTATCATTAATTATGACATTTTCTTTTCTAAAAAGTCTACATTTTTAGGTATACAGTCATATAATTTATGACTAAAGATTTTTTTTTCTAATATTTAGATCTTTTATTTCATATTCTTATGGCACTAGCTGCAATCTTCAAAATAATATTAAATAACAATTGTGATAGTTCATGATTTTAATGGAAATCAATTCAGTATTTTACCATCTATTTTGATGATTTCGTTTTAATATTGGTAAAATCCCTATCATGCTTATGTAGTTTTTTTTCCTATTCTAATATTTCTTAGAATCATATTATAAATGGCTGATGGAAGGTGCCCTTTCAGAATCAAGTGATATATTAATGTTTTTTCTCCTTTATTATGTTAATGTAATGAAATACGATTGATTTGCTGATACCAAACCATCCTTGAATTCCTAAGAATGAGTCTTATTTGGTCATGCTTAAACAGATTGCAGTAAAACCACTCTAACTAGTCATAATGACAGCATTTCAGGCTATGTCAGGGTTCCTGAAGGGATCTTCTCCTGGGAAATTTTCTCCTTTTACCCAAATCAGCTAGACGCTAATAGCATTAATGGTGCAGAAGGGTTGGCAGGCACCTTTTTCTCCTTGGAAAAAGAGAGATCATATCAAGCTCTCTCAGTTACTACTGTTCGATCTCAGAACTTATGGATGGCAGGTCTGCTTGGGATAGTTGAAACTGTTATACTTTTTCTCTGCTGAGGCCCTAAAAATAGGTGTTCTGTGTATCCTTTTTGGTGTTCTGTGTGTCTAAACCAGTGACTGTGACTCAAAAAATCAGGGATTGTATATTGTATATAATAATTCTCCCTGCTGGTTATTAAAATAACACAAATCTAGCAACTGGAATGGAAACTGATAAGTCCAGGTTCTCTCTCTCTCTCTTTCTCTCTCTCTGTCTTTATAAACATTTGTTCAGTGCTTACAATAGACCATAAATTTATAGTCTTTAAAATTAAAGGATGAAGTACTTACAGAGTACAGGGCACTGTATTGGATGGTATGTAGAATACAAAAAAGACCATAGCCTTAAGAGATTCAAGATCTTTACATAGTTAGAAAGATGCACAGGTGAGTTTTCTACAAAGCAGAAACTTTAAAGTTCCACAATAGAGGAATAGAAAAAGTGCTGTGGGAGATGAGAAAAGGAGAAAGTGGTTTGGAACTGGAGGCTCAAAGCAGACTTCCTGGAAGAGATGGAATTCGCGTAGTTCTTAAAGAATGGGAAGGATTTGCACACATAAAGATGAAAGGACAGAGGCTTGTCAGATGGGGGCAACAATATCAAGAAAGGAATAGAAGTGGGAGAGGAGGGGCCATGTGTTGTAAGTAGCCAGCTGTTCAGTTTGTCTAGAGAAGTATTTTCCAAACATGAATCAAGACTAATTTGGGGTCATGAGGTTGGTATAGTCGTGAACAGCTTTTTAAGAAAATATAATAGGCTAGAAACTATCAGAATGCATTGTATTTAGGAAAGGTAAATGTTATTTTGAGAAATATCTATATGTAAATATGTGCACAGGTATCTACGTGTTTGCTAGATCTCACAGTAAAATGTATTTATTGTGGGTCATGGCCAAAAGACTGAAAAAGACTGGTCTATATCAGGGGTTGGCAAACTTTTTCTGTAAAGGGCCAGATAGTAAATATTTTAGGCTTTGTGAACTGAGAGGCTATGTACGGTCTCTTCCACAATTACTCAACTCAGTAACTGTAACACAAAAGCAGCCGTAGGCAGTACATAAATGAGTATGGCTGTGTGCCAATAAAAGTTTACTTACAAAAATAGGCCTAAGTCCAAATTCGGCCCATGGGCTGTAGTTCACTAACCTCTGACGTATAGCGTAGGGTAGAGAAGGGAGTATCAAGAAACAGTCTTGGAAATACCAGTGGGGAGGGGCTCATTTCTGAAGCCCTTTGCCTGCCTAGCTTAGACGTTGAGACTTGACTCAACTGGAAGTAGGAAACCATGGTCTTCCCGGGGGGAGGTCTGCTTGCAGCCACTTTCCAGCAAGCTTTGCTTTCAGACTGTTATGCTGAGTGCCACATGTGGGCTGGACTAGAAGGGACTTTTAAAAGCCTCCCGCTGTTATATTTGCTTGCCATTTTCCTTTCAAGGAGCACAAGAGATTTTCCAATGTGTAGCGCTCTGAAGGTATTGCCCACCCCCACCATTCTTCAGGTTCTGGTGACACTGGCCTGATGCGCCAGGTGAAGCTCCTGAACCCAAGAAGTAGTTAAGTGACTCACCCAGGGCCCCAGAGCCTGGAAAAGGCCTCCACTTGAATTAAATTACAGTTGAACTAAAAGGTCTCCTGCCCATACGGTGTATGCTGCTTTCCACTGTGCCGATCAGTCTTCCCGATGAAAGCAATGGCTAATTCCATCTCTCCAGCACCCGACAGTGAATGACTGTTAGAAGGCCTGAGGAACTGGACCACTCAGTCTTGGAAGGAAAAAGTGGATTCATGCTGTTCCTCATTAATGCCGGTTCTTGGAGAGGCACTGAACTGAATGTGTAAGAATCACCTGGGAAGCTTGCTAAAAATATAGATTTTTTCTATCCTATCCTTGCTTGGAATCCCTGGCAAGGTGGAGCCTGAGAGTCTGCATTTTAAATAAGTATCCTCATGTAATTCTGATGTGCAGTCAGGAGTAGGAAACATTAGTGAAAACCAGTATTTGTTTTTCATCAGGAATGGTAGAAAGAGTGTGTCTGAGATGCCACCCCAAGTTCGGTTCAGGAAGTCTAGAGGCCTGGAATGTGAAGCTGATGAGTACATTCAAGACCCTCACCTGCCACCTACAGACAAGCCACGTGGTCTCTCTGACCCCTTACAATTCCAGCCTGTAAAAGTCAGCTGATCACAGGAGCTCCCCATCTGCCTTGGGATATAGTTCTCAAAACCAAGTGGGCTAATGAAGGAAGGAGAAAGCAGAGAGATGGCAAGATTTTAGACCTGAGACTAGGGAGACGCTTCTAAAACTTATCAAAGCTTTCTCTAGTGGAGGCCTTTTTGAGTGCCCCTGGGGCATGGAGCTGTGTACCAACTAGGAAAGCAGAGTTTAGTGCCAAGAAACCTTGAAAATATGGATCTGCCTCAGGCTCAGGAATGCCAAGCTTTTCGCGCAAGAGAAGAAGGATATACCCTGAGTGGAAATTTCCCTCAGGGGAAAATCAGCCGGCATCTTGAGCTCCCAGAACTTTCCAAGGTAACAAGCTGGTGATAGGATCAGAGTTCAGGCTTCTCTCCTGTGGAAAGGTGCAGGTCCTGGACAATAGGGAGCCTATATTTATTGCTCTGTCAAAGAACCAAGGTCATTTCAGAAGCCAAATCATCTTTTGTGCTAGAGCCAGATATTCATCCACTTCCTGGGAAGGGCTTTGGAAAACTCTTTTCCGAGAGAAAGGAGGACATTTTACAAATCCTTTAACAGAAGAAAGCTGTTCATCTAAATGGCATTCTGGCTAACTCTCTCAAGTTCCAAATTGGAAGGAATCTGGACTTGTTCCCATACACAAAAGGGGATGTACTAAAATACTAAAACTAAGAGCTAAAAAACCAAAAACTTTGAGGTTTGGGGGCAATTTCTTGATGATGCTCTATTGGTTGCTATCATTGTCATCAGTTTTGTAAGAAGTCATACCATCTGGGGAGTGTATGAATTATCACGCCAAAGCTTGTCCCTTTACAGGTAACATAAAGAATCGCTCTGTTTGTGAATGCCTGGAAGACCTCCAAGCTGATCACCATCTTGAGTATTACTATTACTTTTGTTATGTATTTTTAGAAAGTTAATGTCAGTAGCCATATAAATTTGCCAAATAAAATCAGGCAATACAACAGTGTTTTCTCTTTCCAAGAAAGTGCTCTCTGTTGAGTTCTTCACAATAATAACAATTATCTTTTTAAATGAGCACTTAGTATGCACTGGGGGCATTGCTAAGCCTTTTGTATACCTCCATCTCTTTCTGGAAATTTGGAATTGAATCCAGGTCTCCTGGCACCAACATGACTTGTCCCTCATTGTCACACCAACTTTTTTCACTGTGAACTCTGGTGCTCTTGACCTTGGCAATTTTTATATCTCTCCAGTCTCTAGCACAAAAGGAAGAGGCCCAGAGTATGTATGTGTTTCATTCACAGGAAATCTCGAGTATCTTTCCAGTCTTTTGAGATTTTTCTGGATCCCTCTGCTTGCCATGCAACCGTAAATGCCCTGAGGACAGGGGCCATGTCTCTCTTGCTCAGCTCTATTTCTTATATATATGATAGGCTTTGAGTGATTGTGGGTTGGATGGAAGGATGGAAGGAAGGAAGGAAGGAAGGGAGGGAGGGAGGGAGGGAGGAAGGGAGGAAGGGAGGAAAGGTGGATGGAAGGTAGATGGATGGAAGGAAAGAAGGGAGGAAGAAACAAAGAATTTCCATTTTGATATTTCTTCTTTGCATTGTTAGTAGTTATATTTTTATCATTCTTGAGTGGTTGTATTTCTGGAAATCTGGGCATTAGGGTATCCCAAGATTTGGGAGAATTCATGAAAACAAAACCACGTAAATATAGACCGGTTGGAAGGCGGTGAGGAAGGATTTTATGAATGATATTAAAATTGGAATTATATAAAATTTTGAAATAAACTTTTGGTACTTTCAATTATCACATCATTATTAGCACAAATTAATAGCGAACAAAGTGCTTCTAGGAAAATTCATTCCCAAGACCTGTGTTAATGAACAGATTAAAAAATTTAAATCCTGTTAAGTATTTATAATTCATTTTATTAACGTATTTATTTCCCGGGGGGGAGTGGAGGCTGCTGACAATTACCTGTAAATAGCCGTGTTCAATAGCGGCCAGGTTCCAGCTTTAGTGATCTTTTGTATATAAAGATCTTCTTACAGCCTTTAGCAGAGACATTCTCTGCTCTATTGTCTTATGGTTCATATTACTGACTTACTCTCTGGTTGCTTTGTGAATGGACATTTTATTTTCCGTAACAGTTAAACAGTATATAACACTTTCAAGTTCCATACCTGCATCTTCATCTGTATTTCACACATGAACTATGTACATCCTAACTCAAGATTAGGTTCACAGGAGTGCTGTTGAATATTGAATAGGTTTAACTGTCTCTTACTTATACAGTTATTTTTATTTAATGCCAGATTTTTTTAAGGTACAATAAAGGAAAGCTTTAGTTCATTCCCTATTTAGATAATCATTAACTCTACATTTGGCAGTTTTCACATCTGTCCAGTCTCTAGGCCAGAGAAGGAGGCCCATATATCTGTGAGTTTCAGATTATTGAGGTTCTACCACATTTCTTTCTCTTATTTCTGGCCGATTTGTGTACATTTGGCTGGGTAGCAGATGTGACGTGAGGAGGCCGTGATGACAGCATTATCAGCACAAGGAGAGCAATTTCTCTGCTGGGCAGGTTGAAACAGGCTGTGTGCACATGTGCAGTTCAATCTAGGCTGGGCCAGAGCACAGAGGTGCTGTGCTTGACGCTCCCCAAGAGCCTCCTCGTAAACTCTGAAAACTGAAACTCTCCTCTGGACCCTCTACAAACTCTCAACCCCTGTGCTGGGCAAGAGAGCTCCCACCTGGAGTGGAAAGAATGTCTCCATCAAAAACAAAACAAAACAAAACCTTTTCTTGGGGTCGCCACAGTTCCAGTTCCACTGACCCTTTCAATGATGAAAAGTGGCAAGAGGGGTGTTGTGTGACACCAAAGTGTGGAGCAGAAAGAAAGGAATGGGGCCTCCCTCTGAGGCTGTGTCCACACTTACCCGTGCATGCTGGGACTGGGAATCCTGGGAAATCATTCTTCAATCTTCACGGATTGAAGAATTCCAAACAGACTAAGGGTTTCCTTTCACAGTGTCTACTGGGGGCTTTTAACGAGGGGGCCCATCCCTTGGTATTTAAGATACAGTCCCTAAGGTTGTGCTTTGAGGCTTCCCCTGCTGCTCTCTCCCAGGTGCCAGGTAGCCCCACTGAGAACAAAGTACAATGCCTAAAGAGTGACAAGTCCTCAACCCTGTGGTGCAGGCTTTAAACCTGCTCGAGAGATTTCTGGTTCAGCTTATGACCAAGCAAGGAACAATTCTTAGAGGGTTGTGTTGTTCCCATCAGCACTGGAGACAAAGAAATGGGATGGGACATACGAGTCAGGAGGTCCCACTGTCCCGTACCTTGGCTTGCTCCTGTGAGGGACAAGTGTCAGCTGACCAGCCCTGACGTAGTTAACGCTTTCTCCTCCTCTGGGATAGATGGGATAGATGGCCTGGCTGCTGTAGGCTGCTGTGTTAATGAAACAGTGCTAATACTTGTTATTTATTGAGCATCTCTTGAGTGATAAGTACATTCTTAGGGCCTCCTATATGTCATTTCACTGAGACTTCTTGACTCTAAAATGAACTAGGGACCATAATGACCACAGATAAGGTAATTGAGGCTTAGAGAGGAAAGTCGAACCACTGGCCAAGTTCACACGGCAGAGCCAGGATTCAAACCCAGTCTTACTCTGCTGCTCCTGTTTAAGGACATGCCAAAGGTGTCCTTTTCTCCCATCTGGTTAATTCTTTTAGATGGGGATGGAATGCATGCCGGGGACGTGGAAGAATGGTGTCATGTAAGCAACACAGCACCAGGAGATGACAGTCCCAGTTAGACCCAGTTAGACCTTGACTCCCCCTCTCCGTCATTGAACTTCCTTACACAGATCACTTCTTTGGGCCTCAGTTTCCTCATTTGTAAGCTGAATCTGTTCAATGGGATGATCTATAAAGTTTTTTCCCATATATCTTTTTAGGTTGCTTCTAGCTTTTAGTGAGGAGTGAATCTGATGAATCACACTACATACTAGAGTTTCACCTAATCATTCATTTACTCATTCAATGAAGGTTTACTGTGCACCTTCTATGAGCCAGGGCCAAGATAGAATGATGAGTCATTTCAGATACGGGTCCTTCCCTCATGGAGTTTACAGGGTGTTGCAACGGTCAGGATACTAGCCAAGAGCCCTGCTGCATTATTGTGTCAAACACTATTATTATTATTTTCATCATCATCATCAAATTTATTGTTACATAGCATTGGGAGCCAGGATGCCCACAGCACAGCATGAGCTACACGGTCGGTTACTGCCATCCTACCTTTCTGAGCTGACAGCTGGCTCTGACCCGCTTACATGCAGGACAGCTTTGTTTTCCAATTGTAAACATTTTAGAGCATTAATTTTTTAAGAAGCATTTCTTTTTTTTTTTTTTTTTGCGGTACGCGAGGCTCTCACTGTCGTGGCCCCTCCCGTTGCGGAGCACAGGCTCTGGACGCGCAGGCTCAACGGCCATGGCTCACGGGCCCAGCCGCTCCACGGCATGTGGGATCTTCCCGGACTGGACCACGAACCCGTGTCCCCTGCATGGGCAGGCAGACTCTCAACCACTGCGCCACCGGGGAAGCCCAAGAAGCATTTCTTTTTAAGCATGGAAAAGTGACAATTTTTCCATGAGCCCTGCTTTTTGGCCAGATTTAAAGAGCTGAACATGAGCAATTTGAGACATGGAAAAAAAACAACAAAAACAACAACCTGTCACAGTTCAATAGCATGTTCTCAAATCTCCGATTCCCTGCAAGGGGTGCCTCCCAGTGTTGCCTCATGACTTCACTATTTTGAAAAGACAAATCCTTGAGTGGATAAAAAGAGGATGGAAAGAATTTCACTGCAAATTAATGAAAACTTCATCTGTAAATGAAAAGGGTAAATCGATAGGAGAGGAGAAGTAAAGGGAAATTTGGCAACTTCTCCTGAATGTCTAGTGTGAGGAGGAAAAAATAGCAGTCCATCACCCAGATCTTCAGAAGGGTTGCCTCAGGTCTAACCACCTGGGGCACTTTATCTGCCTCATTGCAGCTCCTGAGGACCACTGGCTTTACTGGGCATTTCCAGCAGTGGTTATGTCCACAGGCGTTGGAGCCAAACTGCCCAGGTGTGAATCTTCTTTTCACCCCTTAGTGGCCATGTGACTTCATACAAATGACCTAACCTCAATCTCTTATCTGTAAAAAGAAGCTATCAAATTGTCAAAATTAGATAATGTATAAAGTACTGAGTGAAGTGCCTGGTGCCTTGCTGTTATTCTTCCAAAAATGGAATTTCTCTTGCTGTGTAATTCCGCATCAAGAGCAAGTATACAGATATATTTCCTATCGTTTCTGGCTCTAGGAACTATGTGTGCTTAGATACGTGCTGTATATGCACATATCCTGAAAACCGTCAGGAGCGTCTTTGAGCAAGTGGCCTTCCTTATCAGCTGGCCGGCCACCTTGGTATGCATGGGATGGAGAGGTTTCCTGGATCATTGTTCATTTCCTGTTAAAATGGGGAAAGTGCCAGGCACACCAGGATGAGTTGGTTACCCCACATTTGGCAAGGCCCTCACAAGATTTCCAGACGAAAGGGGTGGGGGAACACCATGATACTGAAGCTGGCTCCAGTGAGAGGCCCCCCCCCGTGACTAGGGCCAGGGGCATCCATCGAACTAGAGACCAATGACCACTTTCCTTTAGTGCCAAATTTGAGCAAATAGAGGAAGAGGCCTAATTCACTACCCCTAAGTAATCTGCCCCCGATATGGGACTGTTTTGAGTAGGTTTCTCTTAAAACAGGTTCTCAACTCTGGCTGCTCATAAAAATTACCCAAGGAATTAAAAAATATATATATACTGATGCCTGGGTCCCATTGCCAAAAATTCTGATTTTATTGGTCCGGGGTGGGGCCTGAGCATTGGTATTTTTAATAAGTTCTTTAGGAGATTCTAATGGGTAGCCTGGGTTGAGAACCACTAACTTATTTCTAGCTTGGAGTTGGCAACAGGTGCATAATGATTTATATTTTCCCAAATGACAAATTCAGACTTTCCTGATCTGAGTTTCAGCTGAGATGACTTGATCTTTTAGTAACATGTGTGGTGTTTTATTGAGTTGATTTGCCTGTGCTGGCATTTCCATTTGAGGAAAATTCCTTTGAGATTGAGTACTCTCTTTTTTTCCCCCTGTTTCTTTTATGTCAGTATACTTACTGGTGTACTGCCTAGCTCAAAGTAATATGGTTTTAAAGCTTGAGAAAATTCAAAGTCTAGTTTTAGGGAATAGAAGAGTAGGGATGTTTCTGATAAGAAAAAAATAGACCTGTTTTTGGTGTCAGTTTTTCCTGGAGTTGTGGCAGGGAGAGCTGAGCCCCTTCCTTCTGGTATCTGGGTGGGGATGACTGCTTTTCCAGGCTGGTCAAAGCAAGTCTGAGTGGGCTTCGGGCTGGGCTAGCCTGGATAGAGGAAGGCCAGTTGAGTGGTACTTACAGGCTTTGGAAATATGGGTTAAAGCTTCTTGCAGTGTTCTGAACCAGGTGGAAAGCTCTGGCTGCACCACCAGCCAGAAATCCAGAGGAAGCAAACTTCAAAAATTGTACTGTATTATTCAATGCTAAGGAGAAATGAGCTATGAAGACATGAAAAGACATGGAGGAACCTGAAATGCATATTACTAAGTGAAAGAAGCCAAACTAAAAAGTCCAATGATTTGATAATCTGGAAAAGGCAAAACAATAAAGATAATAAAAGGATTAGTGGTTGTTAGGGGCTACGAGGGAGGGAAGGATGAAGAGTCAGAACACAGAGGCACTTTAGGGCAGTGAAACTGTTCTGTATGATACTGTAATGGTGGGTATATGTTTGTCAAAACCCATAGAATGTACAACACCATCAGTGAACCCTCACCTGAACTATGGACTTTGGGTGATGATGTGTCAGTGTAGGTTCATCATTTGTAACAAACAGCCCACTCTGGTGCAGGATATTGATGGTGGGGAGATTGTGTTTGTGTGAAGACAGAGACTCTTATGGAACTCTCCGTTCTTTTCATTCAATTTTGCTAGGAAGCTAAAACTGCTCTAAAAAACAAAATCTATTAAAAATTGTACAGGCAATAGTATGCATGTATAAATATTAGTGCCGAAGAATTTTTTTCTGGAATCTCATGTTCTAAAGATGGAGCAGCTGTGAATATATGAAGTAAAAGAGCTATTTTATTTGTTTTTCCCCAAACAACTGTTTAACTGTTCACAGAGTGTAGAGATTTTGCCTGGGAAGATAGGGAGTGAAACACAGGCTGAGTGAGCCCCTCTTCGTGGGCTGTCAGCAATAGTAGAAATGCCCTAGGGGCTATTGGGATGAATCTGAAGCTTTGTCCTTGCTAGTAGAGTCTCCCTGTGAGGTGAACGAAACACATCCCCTAAGCCCAGCTTCCCCCGAGGCTAATGTTGACAGCTCAGCAGTGCACTGCCTTCCCTGTTCTCATTTTCTGTCAAGTCCTAAAGCCTTACAGTACATCCTGAACCTAATCCCAAAACCTGTGAGCCCCACGAGGGAGTCAGATACAGTCTCTATGCTCTAAATAGCTATTACTCAATCTAAGAAATGGGATGAGCAATAGGTTCAAAATTCATCACTTGTTCATCAGCGGTATTGATCCCTTTAATATCCCAGCTAACCCTTGGTAGATGGGATTTCATGTTTTCAAATGTGAATTTGTACACACCGTTGACCACTTAAAAATTTTTTTTTCTTATAATGAAAATAATATACATTTATTGTGGAAATACTGCAAAGGAAAAAGAAGCAAAACATTCGCAGTTCTACTGCTTCAGAGATAACACTGTTAACGGCTGGGCGTGTATCCTGTTGATAACCTGTGCACACACATAAATACATATCTAAATGTGTTCTTCTACCAAAAAAATACTGAATACTCTTTTTTGGTAACCTGATTTTTTAACTTGTATTAAAATTGGATGAACATCATTCCGTGTGTCACCAAAGATTCTTATTCAATATTTTATCTATCTACACAAGTTTTTGTTTGGATTTTCCACCATTTCCTATTCTTTAACAATTAGTATTCATTTTTCAACTTTCCCTCTTCTTTTAGAAACAATTTTTTTTCCTCTTTATTATTTCTTCAACTTTCTCTCTCCTTTAAGCTGCTTTAGTGAATGTCCCTTCGACTAAAATTTAAGAAAAAGAATAGCTGGGTCCAAAGCTGGTTGCTACTTTAAGGCTGTTGATTATTATTGCCAAATTATTCCACCAAACTGTACACGTTTACACTGGTACTTTGCTAGTACTGGGTGTTCCCCTGCCCCTAATGAACGCTTGCTAATTTGAAAGTCCCCAGATGGGATTCCATTTTATGGACTTTTCTTTGACTGAGGTGAGATTGAACATTTTTTCAAATGTTTTTGACTGTTAATATTTTTCTCTTGAAAATTGCTCATTTGTGCCTATCCACCCAGTTATCTATTGGGGTTCCTCTTTTTCTGATTAACTTATAAAAACATTTTTAATGTAAAGTCTATTAGTCCTGTCATATATAGTGTCAGCATTTCTCGCATCCATTTTCACTCTGTTTATAGTGGGGTTTTAGGAAACCATTTGATGCCTTTGTATTTTCTGCACTTCCTGTTGAATTTATCTGTCACGGATACGGCATTATAGTTCACTTGCCTTAGAGTTATTAAAAGGAAAGTTGTTTCCCCAAAGCCCCCTCTAAAGCACATTATGAGAGTTCAGTGGAATCATGTGTGTGTAATTGCAAGTCATCAGTGTCTCTATCCCCCACTTCAAACAGCTGTAAAGAGCACAGTTAATTTTTTTTGATCATTGGCCCCTGGGCAATGTTTAACTTGTAGGTGAGAATATCCAAGCCAGTTCACAATTTACTATGTGGCTGGCGACAAAGGGTTGAGGTGGGTTTGTGTGGGTTTTTTTTTTTTTTTTTGATTCTGCTAAAATAACTTTATGTCTCTCTCCCCTAAGTTATGACATCTTATCAGATGTGAGACTTATCATCTAATGGGTCTATCTCTAGGTAATGTAATCCAGCTGGAGATTCAAGGTATGCAAAGCCCATGTTTTAAAACAAAAAGGTATTTCTCTCTAGACAGTAAATAAAAGTGATTTTTTTTTCAGCTGTAAAAGGACAAAGGATTTTGAAATTATCCCACTGGGCAGGGCTTCCTAGACTTCTTTTTTTGCACTAGGCCATGGAGCTAACCCAGCATCTTCCAAATTTCTTCCATTTTTGTAGCAGTGTGCAGAGTGCCTTGGATGGGACTAGAGTCACTCCATGCTGTGATGATTAAAAGCCCAGGGTCTTCTCAGGCTAGAAGATGTCTAACTAGAAGATGTCTGGTTCTCACAACCAGACATCTAAAAGTGTCATCAGCAGACCATTGACCAGTGTATGGAGGAGTCAAAGACTTGATCATTTCTCCTTTTAAGTATCTTCACTGTCCTCTCAAGGTTGTATGTTTTTCTTTTTGAGGAAAAACATTTAACATTTAACACTGCAAATGTACCAAGAAGTATAAATGGTCCATAGCTTTGGTGAGATGTTCTCAAAGCTGCCTAACTTAACTAAGGTATTGTTTCAGTCCATTTTCAAAGTTTAAACAGTTCTGTGTCATTGGGTCTTCCTTTCTGAGTTTCTATGTTTCATAGCCCTGAAACCCAAGTACTGTTGTCCATTTTTATTGCTCTGTTGCAAGAAGAAATGATCCAACCCCTGGTCCCAGTCTCCTGGTCTTAAGACATTGCTGTAGCTAGAGTCAGAGGATAAAATTAAATGAATGACTGAGAACAATTTGCCTCAAAGCACGTTTTGAGGAATCAGCACCAGGTTGGTACTTTATGTGAATTACCAATAAGATCGACAACCAGACAGCCACTTGTGACATCCCAGTCATTGATCTAAATACCTGGGCGTATTTAGTTACTTCATCATGATAGTAACCCATGAGGGAGGGGCTATTATTTCCCTATGTTACAGATGAGGACAGCAAGTCACATGAAGGTCAGTGGCTGAGCCAGAATTTGAATGTGAGCAATCTGACTCCAGAGCCTACCCACTGAGTGTGATTAAATTCATATGACAACCCGACAAGATGGGTGATGGTGTCCCCATTTTACAGATGAGAAGCTGAGACTCAGAAAGGTTAACAACTTTGCGATAACTTCTCACATTCCGGGGTAGTAGAAGAGTTTAGTTTTAAACCCTAATTCCAAAGCCTTCCCCATGCTTTTTCCATTATATCACCTTTCTTACACTACAACACATTCCTTTGTATTCAGGACAGAGCTTACAATTGGCCAATAGACAGATGCTTAAATGAGCCTCCAACATATTCCTCTGGGTTCTTTTTGCACAGGAAGCTACCTGTTTAGCCTGCACACTTGATCGTGTGAATGCCACAATATGAGCTGCCTCTCTTTCTATGTGAATAGCTAGAGGAATAAGCTTCCCAGTTCCTTCCTGCCTCAGGGACTTTGTGCTTTGTCCCCAGATCTCTGCATGGCTGACTCCTTCTTCTCGGGTATCAGCTCACGTATCATCACTTCAGCGGGGCTGACCCTGACTACCTGTATTCCTAATGCTGCCATAACAAATTACCGAGAACTGGGTGGCTTAAAACAGCAGAAATTAATTTTCTTCTAGTTGTGGAGGCCAGAAGTCTGAAATCGGGGTGTTGGCAGAGCCATGCTTCCTCTGAAGTCTTTAGGGGAGAATCTTTCCTTGCCTCTTTCAATTTCTGGTGTCTCCCTGCCTTCCTTGGCTTGTGGCAGCATAATTCTCATCTCCACTTCTGTCTTCACATAACCTGCTCCTTTGGATTTCTCCTCCCTGTGTCTTCTCTTCTCAGAATACTTGTCATTGGATTTTGGGCCCACCTGGATAATCCAGGCTGATCTCACCCCAACATCCTTAACTTAATTATATCTGCAGGACTATTTCCCCAGATACGGTCACATTCACAGGTTCTGGGTGGCCATATCTTCGGCGGGTACAGTGGGGTTAGGGAGTACCATTCAACCCTACTCTAGGTGAGCTGCGCTGCCCTAGTAAGGAAGTCTTTGCTGATATCGTGCTCTGTGACATTATCATCCAGTTTAATTTTTTTCATAGCTCTTGTCCTTATTTGACACATGTTGTTCTTTCATCTGCTTTCCTGTCGCCTCCCTGCCTACTTGAATTCAAACTTGTTGAATAAAGAGCTATCCTGTTCACTGCCGTATCCCTAGTACCTAGACCAATGCTTGGTGTACTGTAAGGATCACCGAATATTTACTGAATGAACGATACCATTAGTCAAATGTGATGTCAGCTTGGCTCTTGGATCCTTTCAACAACTTCCAGGATTTTATTTTACTTTTTGATATTGTTTTATGTTATTTGAATTTCGGTTGCATACTTTTAGAAATGCAAGTTTATTATGGGACATGGTTTTTTTTTTTTTTTGTGGTACGCGGGCCTCTCACTGTTGTGGCCTCCCCCGTTGCGGAGCACAGGCTCCAGACGCACAGGCTCAGCGGCCATGGCTCACGGGCCCACCCGCTCCGCGGCACGTGGGATCCTCCTGGACCGGGACACGAACCTGGGTCCCTTGCATCGGCAGGCGGACTCCCAACCACTGCGCCACCAGGGAAGTCCTGTGGGACATGTTTTTCACACAATAGATAAATATATCCTACCATTTCAATGTAACACTCAAGTGCTAACTGGTCTTCATAGTTCATTTAGCTTTAACTTTTCCCCCGTGAACAAATCTTCAGCAGACTGTTCCTTTCTCCCATAGGCTCTGATCACCTCCGGGAGAAAGATGGCCTCTGGGCTGTCTTGGTCTGGCTCTCCATTATCGCTGCCCGCAAGCAGAGTGTGGAGGAAATTGTCCGAGATCACTGGGCCAAATTTGGCCGCCACTACTACTGCAGGTGAGAAGGGCAAGGGTCTCTGTATGGACCCTGGGAAACTGCTCTTAGAGAAGGTTTTTTTAAAAAAAAGTGGGCTAGAACCTTAGGAGGGAGGCATCTTTCAGGAAGATCTGAGGAGCAGAGACGCTAGAGCCAGATAACCCTGAGAGGTGGTAACAGTGGTGTCAAGGAGTACCCCTCCCCTGGTGACACCCCTCTGTCATCTTTTCATCCTGCCTGTACGGTGGGCAGCCATCCCCAGAGGGAATCTGAACTACAGAACCTTGAAAGGTCCTTTGGTGGCCATGAAAGTTGTACAGTCATACCGGGGGCTTTCCTTGTTGGCTCTCCACCCATAATTATCAAGGAAAGCGAGGCAAAGACAGAAGTTCCCACTAATGGTCCAAACTGTGACCAAGATGCCTGAGCTGGCATCCTCTGAAGGGACCACATGGCTCAGGAGCCCCAGATTTTGCTAAAGTTTTGTCCGCATGAAAGGAGTTACAGAAAAAAGAAATATTACCCTGGGAAGGAGGGAGGGGAAAGGTCAGTGGCAAAGAGCTTAGGGTTGGGGGTTTCTACTACTTTCCTGTTGTTGAAGCAAGCGATGGGGGCAGAGTCTTCTGGCTGTGTGGCTGCCTGCTAGATATGCTAGTACCAAGCCATGGTTTAGGGGGAGCAGTGGTCGGAAAGGATGTTAACTGTGGAGAATGTGGGATTAGGGCAGGGAATCCTTGGGTAGTCTCAGCGGCTCTCTGTGTATTAAAAACAGAGACGGTGCCTCATTGGCTTTGCTTATGAATAGTTAACTACTTTGGATGTTTGGTTGCGTTTCAAGAGCTTAAGGGACAGAAAGAAAGCTTTAGACTTCCCTTATAAGGTGATTGTTTCTTCTCTTAAGAGGTCATTTACTTAAATAAATATCAGAGAATAAGGAAGCCTGTGATAGTTTTCAGTAGAATCAAAGAGACTGCAGTACTGTGGGAAATGTAGACAGCGCCATCATATTCTTGGTGTCTGTTTAGTTAAGAAGGCTGAGGATGTGACAGGCGGGAAATCACCTCAAATTATTCATTGTGTTATAATAAGGACTCTCAAGGCAGGCGGGAACTTGTTTTATTCACTAGTATTTCTAACAAGTGCCCAAAATCCTGATTCCTGTGGGCTTTTTTGGCATACCAGAGGGACCAGTTGGCACAGCAAATCGTTTTATTGCCTGAAGCTGCTCCAAAAAATCCAACCTGATAAAATATATTATGACTGCCAGCCTCTGGCTTAGTGAGATCGCTTTGAGTCAGGGATGCGTTCCTCATAATTTGTGGAATGATTATCTAGCTTTCTGCCAGCATTTTGAAGACATGGTATTATGATAAGTGTATTTGTAATATAGTTCATTTTTTTGTGGCCAAGAGGTTACACGACAATTACTTTTTTCATAACAAATACCATATTAGAGAATATAATGCAGTGGAGGTATAAATTCTTGTAGGACTTTGAATTATGTTTCAGATTTCTGTACAAGGAGATCACAGAGATAAAGAAAAAGGCAAGGGAATAGGTAGAATGAAAGTAAACCTTTCCTTCAGCCTCTGGGAAAGGTAGGTTAAAAGTGCTTGTGAAAGAAAATGATTTCTAGCCTGACGGCTTTCTTGGTGGGGAGGAGATAATTAAACAATTTTGGCTTAACTAATACTGAGCCTGCAGTTGTATCTGAGAACCCAGATGATTTTCCTTGTGTGAGTGGACCCCAGAAGGAATTCTCCATTTTGAAATTTCTTTCCTTGAAAGTGTGTTGGTGGTGGCGATGGTCAGAGGGGGTTTTTTGGGGTAGTGAGGGGAAGGTAGAAAGTGTGTTGGTGGGAGTGATGGTCAGAGGGGGTGTTTTGGGGTAGTGAGGGGAAGGTAGAAAGTGTGTTGGTGGGGGTGATGGTCAGAGGGGGTGTTTTGGGGTAGTGAGGGGAAGGTAGTGCTAGAACCTGCATGTGCATGAAGATGAGCATTTGGGCAGCTGGTCTGATGACCTCAGCCATAGACTGGATGTGACCTGTCACATCAGTGTATTTTCTCAACTTCTGAATCTCTTTCAGTGCCTCTCTGTCTCCTGCTACACCCTCTCATCCCAACCTCCTACCCCTCTCTGCTTGGCTAGGTTTTACCTTCCCAAAAAGTAATCTTTAAAGAGAATCTAGGATTCGAACACACACCTTGTGTAAGAGAGAACAGAAGAGAGGGGGGATGCAGGTGCAGGGGACCCATTGTTAGCCATGGTATCATTCCTTTCGGCCAATACCCTGTTGTCTGCTGAAGTCACAAAAGGTCTTGGGTGGAAAAAAGTAGTAACAACTATTCAGATCTTCCTTCTTCAGTTAACTCTGAGAACTCACCTTCTTTCCTGTTTACAGAGAGCCCAATGTGAGATCCCACCACAGCTGCGTGAGCACAGCTGCCCCACCTAGGGCTTCCTTCTTAAACAGAGCCCCGTGGGTGTGCCATAAGGACTTGGTCAAAACCATCTGACATCGGGAAAGACCCTTCCTTATGGCAGTGACTAAGAATAAAAGTAATTAATAGTTTTAAGCACTGGTGTCGGGCATTGTGCCAACTACTTGGTATGCATTATCATATTTAAACTCCACAACAACAAATGAGATAAGGGTTATTTTTAGTCTTTTTTTTTTCCCTAATCACCTCCCAGCCCCATTGTTATATTTGATGTTCTTGGCTAGGGGGACCTTCTTTTTAATGGAACAATTGTGATATTTCTTCCAAGTTTCCAAGAGAGTTTTATGGTACATTGAATTCCCTTCCTTCTTCTCTCTTCCCCTGCCTTGATTCCTCTCTCTCCTTCCTTTCTTCCTTCACATCCTCCCATCTTTCATTCCATCACTTACAAAAAACACTACTTGTCAGAAGCAACAGAGAACAAAACAGGTAAGATCTCTACCCTCCTGGAGCTTACAGTACTCAGGGGCAAAGACAAGAAATAAGGAAACAAATATATAAACAAAGTAAATACAGATTGGGGTAACTACCAAAAGAAGAAATAAAGGATGATAAGAGGCGGGGGAGAGATAGAGGGAAGCTACCTTAGATGACTGGTCAGAGAAGGTCACTTTCTAGAGGTAACACTAAATTTGGAAGCTGAAGGAAGGGAAAGTGTCAGCTATTTGAGTAGCCTGGGGAAGATTGTACCAGGGAAAGGAAACAGATAGCAAGAGCAAAGGCCCAACGAAGGGAAAGGGCAAAGTGTCTCTGAGGACTGAAGAGGGGGCCCATGTGCCTGGAGCATAGCGAACCAGAGCGAGAGTGGGACAGAGTCAAATCAAGGACGTGGGCAGGTCAGATCCCACAGTGCCTTGTAGGCTGTGGTTAGGGTTTTGACTCTTGCTGTCAACATGACAGGCATTTTTGGAGGGATTTAAAGGAAAGGATTGGCACGATTTGATGTTTACAAGATGATGCTGGCTGCTGTGTGGGGAATGAATGGAGGGCTGGCAGGGGGAAGGGGGTGACCAGCTGCAGATGCTTCTCTGTGCTGTTCTTCTTTAAACAAAACCAATGATTAAATGACCTTGAGAGGCCCACCCAGCTGCTGGTTCTCTGATAAGATTTATGTTTATCCTGTGTCCTGCTCCTCCCTCACCAGGTTTGATTACGAGGCGTTAGAGCCCAAGACGACCTATTACATCATGAGGGACCTGGAGGCCTTGGTCACAGACAAGTCCTTCATCGGCCAGCAGTTTGCTGTGGGGAGCCACGTCTACAGTGTGGCAAAGACAGACAGCTTTGAGTACGTGGACCCCGTGGATGGCACTGTGACCAAGAAACAGGTACTTGCTATGAAATCGCCAGAACAGGTTATCAAGCAGAGGAGGGGTGGTGTGCGGTGGGGATGCAAAATATCCTACAACTGGAGAGATCTTCAGCGATGATCTGCTCCGAGCCCTTCATTTTACAGATGAGAGCCCTGTGGCCAGGAGAGAGGAAAGCCCTCGGCGAAGGTTACCTACCTCCTTAATGGCAGAGAGTGGATTAGAATACAGGGCCCTGGCTCTCTGTCCAGTATTCTCTCCACTTGGTAACTGATGGGCCAATACCACAAATAGATTTAGACCCAACATTTCTTTCTGAAATGTTTGCAGCCTGCAGTCCCTCTCTATAGTGGCCATGACTGGTGACAGATTCAGAAAAGTTTCCAAGAGCAAGGGATCCCTTTCCTTGGGACCCCCAGGTACAGGGATGTTTCACCTTTTATTACCTTATGTCATTACCTTATGTCAATGATAGGAGCTTAGCCAGATGGGTTTGTTACTCCTGGTAGGGGAAGAGACAATTGGAAATTTTGCCCCACAAACCCCAAAGTAAGATTTGTGGTGGAGAATTATATTAAATGAAAGATAAGTGGCAAAATCAACCACAACTTTTATTATGATCTCATCTCTGTGAATTGTATGAGAGATGTTGAAAGCTATTACCATTATTTTTCTTCTCGATTTTGTTTATTTATTGGCTATGGCAATGTTGGCCACTCTGGGAGCACATTTTAACATTTAGAGTCTAAATAAGACACTGAGTAATGTTAAGAGAAGTTCCATTCTAAAATCCCCAAATTCTTATCTTCTTATACGTGCTTCACCAAGTACAGACAACAAAATAAATCAGAAGCTGTAGGCTTTAGGGGACTAGATGTAACGGTAGATATTGCTATTTTTATTTTGACTGGTGTTTCATACATAGTCCTTGCCCTAGGGTCCCCTGACTTGCCGATGTTCCAAAGCCCATTACCCTCCCGTTACTCTTGCTATATTCTCCCTCTGGTCTGCTTAGTTTTGTAGTGATCTTTCATCTCTATCAAAATGTCAGTCTTTCATTCTTGAAGGCCTTCCATGGCTGGACAAATTCATTACAGTCTTACTTTGGAAAGGTGTAGGGTAGTGGAGAAAACAGTGTTTAAGAAGTTTGAAGACCCAGAATTGAATCCTATCCCTGCCACTTACTAGTTGGGAAGGTTGTTGGATTTCTTTGAGCCACAGTTTCTTCCTCATCTGTGAAACATCTATCTCACAGAGTTGTTTAAGAAATAGAATGAAATAGCATACATAAAAACTCCTAACCTTTACGCAAGGCTTTGTAGTTGTGATTTGTTTTGCACAAGGATGCTTTCTTGTAGAATGGATTGAATTCTCTCCAAAATAATACCAGTGAATCCCTGGAGATAGGAAGCCAGCACACAGCACATGTGCATCTTTGAGCCGCCATGTCTCAGATAATCTATTCCAGTTTGGTACCATATTTTCACTTCTGTTTCACACAGGGTCCTCAGAACAAACTTCCCTAATCCAAGACTTACTTTGTTGTTGTTACTGTAGAATTTAAGAGTCGTAAAATACATGCTTTCTAAAGTATCCCTGAGAGGTTTTTTGTTCCCTGATGAGGAAGGCTTGAAAACTGTTCCTTGAAGGGAATGTCTAGTCATTGGTAGGTTCTGGACCATATCAACTCACGCAGAGCTTGTTTGTTGAGCTCATTTGTTTTGCTGTTAAATCTACTAATACTCTACCTTGTTTCTTCTTCAATGCACTCAGCATTTGGGTGCTTTTTTTTTCTTGGCTTTTCTTTAATCATTCACACCAGGCTAATTCCTCAACTGGATCTCAAGTTTGGACTTCGATTTATTCTGTGTTCCTCCCCTTCAGCCCTGAATATTGGTTTCTATTTTTACTCCGGCATTTATTGATGTTTTCCCCATACTCTTTCATCTGTCCTCAAAGGTGACCATAAATAGATAAGTGCTACCAGGACCTGCTCTTGGGAGTTTCTCAAGTAACAAAGGAAGGGTAGTTGTTCATCTTCCTGGATTCCAGGACCCAAGTGATACCTTCATTAGCTGGTGGCCCTGAGTCACACTAGAGATTCTTGCTGGTCTGGGTTTGGCTCAGTGAGGGTTTCGGGAGATCAGTTAACACTCAGCGGCATCCCTATTGTCAGCAAGCCACAGATGGTTCTTTCACCACAGTTGTTCCTGTTGGAACAGAGGGGAAATTCCTCCACAGGTGTGGCCATTGCTAATCTTTCACCACTGAGGACCATGTTTCAGCACTCGTGGGATGTCAGTAGTATCAGCATTCACCTCAGGGGACAGTTGAGTCTGGGGCATAGTTTACGCAACGTTGTTGCAAAATAAACTATCCGTTCCTAAAAGACATATTTGAATTTAAATAAACTAGTATTATTTTTAAATAGTCATAAAGTGCTTTGGTGCATTCATTCAGTAGGTATTTCTTGAGAGCCTATCAAATGCATAATATTGGCTTTTTTCATGGTGCAGTTTTTTAATATAAATATATAACTGCTCGTTCACCTATTTAAAGTGTACCATTCAGTGGTTTGTAGTACATAGAGAAAGTTGTGCAATTGTTACCACAATCAATTTTAGCACATTTTTAAATCAACCTCCCCCCAAATAAACCATCTACTCTTTAGCTATCATCTCCCTTCTAACCCCTGGGAGCCAATGATCTACTTTCTGTCTCTATAGGTCTTCCTATTCTGGACATAAGTGGAATCATATAATATGTGGTCCTTTGTGACTGGCTGCTCTCACCTAGCACAATGTCTTCAGGGTCTATCCGTGCTATACCATATATCACTACTTCATTCATTTTTATTGCCGAATAATAATTCCACTGTGTAGATAAACTACATTTTGTTTATCCACTCAGTTGATGGACATGTGAGATGGTTCTACTTTTTTACTATTATGAATAATGCTGCTGTGAATATTCATGTAAGTTTTTGTGTAGACGTAGGTTTTCAATTCTCTTGGGTACATACCTAGGAGTGGAATTACTGGATCGAATGGTTAACTCTCTGTTTAACCTTTAAAGAAGCTGCCAGATAGTCTCCAAACACAATTGTACTATTTTACACTCCTACTGGCAGTGTATGAGGGTTCCAATTTCTGCACACTTCCACCAACCCTTGTTACTATGTTTTTTCAATTATAGAATACTGTAACTTAAAAATAGTTTACTATATTATGGGTTATTTCAAGATTAAGATACAAGGAGACTTAACCTCCACAAGGAGAAACAGAAGTATGCTTCACCTAGCAAAACTGAAAGGAAACATAATAATGTAACATCTCTGTTTGCTGTTGGAGGCCGATTGCTATGGTTTCTCCAGTGTTCTGTCATGTTGGAGTCAGACAGACATAGGTTTGAAGACTGGCTTTGTCACTGCCTAGATTTGTGGCTTCGGGCATGTTACTTAACTTCTTTGAACCTCAACACAGTGAAGGAGAGGGGGAGGGCATGCTGATAATTACCATATAGGGTTATGGAGAAGGTTTTAGGAGAAAGACTTATAAAGCCCCCAGGCACAGTAGCTAGTACTCATTTGATGCTCAAGAAATATCAGTTCCTTCCCCCTTATCAGAAGCCTTAACTTGACTGCATGTCAGTCTGAGGAAAGGGCGTGAGTGGCATTTAAGTGTATAGGCTTAAAGTCACATTGTCTTGGATTTGAGCTTCGGCTCTGCCGCCTCCTGGCTGGGTGATCTTAGGCAAGTTACTCAACCTCCCTGTGCCTTTCTCTCCTGTCTGTGGAAATAGGAATAGTGATTGTGGCTAACTCATATGGCCATTGGGAGAATTCAATCAGATAATAGATATAAAGTCCTAGTACCTAATAAACATTAATAACTGGTTAACTAAAATAAGTTATGCTAAAAGAGCATCCTTGGGAAAGAAAGATCTTGGCATTTAATGAACCATAAATGATAAGCAAAGCAGTGGGGAAGAGCATATACAACAACAACTTTGCAGGGTGTCACGAGAAGATACGGGAAGGCCCCGTCAGTTTCTGAGCTATCTGTGAATTGATTCAAACTCACATTTCTCTGCCTCCCCCCACGGCCCCCCACCCTCCATCACACATACATTTTGCTTCAGAAAGAAAAAGGTTTTTTAAGGCAGCTCTGTCCCCTTTTTGTCCTTGATTTGAGGTCAGAGTCAGGAAACAGACCGTGGGAAAAAAAAAAGCTGTTTTACATGTATCTCTAGAGATAAGAAACGCTTCTCCATCCAAAATGAAATGAAAATCCTGTTCTGGTGATAAGCCATCCCTCCCACCCACACCCACCATCTACTCCACTCCTATGGAAATGTTCAGCAAAATCTATCCTGCCGGGCTTCCCTGGTGGCGCAGTGGTTGGGAGTCCACCTGCCGATGCAGGGCACGCGGGTTCGTGCCCCGGTCCGGGAGGATCCCACATGCCGCGGAGCGGCTGGGCCCGTGAGCCATGGCCGCTGGGCCTGCGCGTCCGGAGCCTGTGCTGCGCAACGGGAGAGGCCACAGCAGTGAGAGGCCTGCGCACCTCAAAAAAAAAAAAAAAAAAAATCTATCCTGCCTGTGAGATCCTGTGGAGGTCATTCAAAGAGCAAGAAGGAACCCCCTGAAGTACTCATCCCCTGATGTGAATTCCCAGGGACCTCACTGGCCTCACTGTGGCCTGTCGGGTCTCATGGAATTTACTATGGCTGCCTCCAAGTGTCTGATATTTTTGTGACCTTGGGTGCCAGGAGAAAAGTTGATGTGTGTCTTCCATTAAACAGAACCCAAGAGAGGCTCTGATTTAGAAATAGCAATTGAGAGGCGTGGTTCAACAATCGCAGCTCGTCTCTCTGTGGTCCCATGAGGATGTGTCACTTGTTATTTTCTGGTAAAATCTAGTCACATGAATGAATGATGATGGTTTCTTCAAATACGAGTGGGAAAAATAGCCAGTAGCTACTGTGAGAGTAGGGGAGCAGTTGGGTCAAACTGCTGACTAATTTAAGAGGTTCTTGATTTATGCCTTATAAATAGATGGGAGAGATGAGGAAAGGTTAGACGGCTCCTGAAGGCATGAAGGGTGGCCCAGTCTTTCCTCAAGGATGGATTCATTGTGCAAAGATCAAGATTTTCCATGGTGCTTGGCGCGCTCTCTCTTCCCTCAACCATCACTTTCCCCGGGAACATTATCAATACCCAGATTATCTGTTAGTGTTTTCCTCCCCATCTCATCCTTCTAGCCCTGACTATGAGACTCTCCGGCTTTGGGAGAAGGGATGCTCCAATGCCGGTGCTGTGAAAGAAAGACAACTTCACAAATGGTACCAGCACTGAGTGATGGCATATTGCCACCAGGGTGGGCATCAGTCCAGAACTATGACCTGTATTTTGAAAATTAGCTTTGAAATGAGAAACCTTGATACTTCAGGAGCAATATTTAACCAAACAAGTCTCTCTTTATGTCTCATCCAACTCCTTTATTTCTATTTAAAAGATCAAAACTCATTAAATTCTATGAGTGCTGAAGTCATTTGCAAGTAAAAGTTCAGCTGATATTTAAAAAAAAAAAAAAAAAACTGATGTAAATAAATGCATACCAGTTAGCTGATGTGGAAAACCAAATCCAATTTGATTATGTCAGACTAACTTTGAGCTTATTAATACCTCTTCAAGTTATGCAGGCTGTGTGGAAACATTTTTGATGTTGTCCTTAACCTGGAAAAAAGAACCATTTGAAATTAGTTCAGAGACAAAGCACACTTTGAAGACTGATTCTGAAGTCAGTTTGCTTTTAGTGTTGTTATTTTAATATACAAGAAGGTGTCTGTACTTCTTAATTTTGGTATTTAGAAATAATAAAGAAAGGGAATAGGCAATCTTGAAATCACATTTCAGTCTGACATGTGGTGCTTCAATATATACTGCGGTGTTGCCAACTCCTGGTCAACAGATATAGAGAAGTTTACTGAGGCCTCGTCTCTGGTGGCCTCACATGAAGGCAACTGAACAGTCTTAGCTGGAAAATCTGGGGCCCCAGAGGGGCTCTCTACTCAGAGTTAACTGGTCATCCTTTAACTTCAAGCTTCAACATTTATTACATTCCAATCAATAAACCAAGTGAGAGACTGTCATATTAACAATCCTTGTCCTATAATATGCCATTTGCTAGAGTGTGCTTTGGGCATCTAGAAGTAGAATTTAAGAAATCACTTCAGTCAGACTGGTTATCCCACCTACGGAATTTAGCTAAATCTGAATGTTAGTACCTATTAACAGTCCTTGAGTGACAGAAGTGTTTAGGGAGTGAGGTGTAATCATTAAATGTATACTGTGATCAAACCTGGGTTAAAAAAATCCTTTTTACGTTGCAAGTTGTGATGTCTAAAAAAATTTCCCTTAATAAATACACCTTCCTTTCCCACCTTAGTACAACAGGGTGAAGGTAGTAGAAGTTTGATTCATTCACGTCTGCATCCATTTAATGACTATTTTCCAAACACCTACCACATGCAGTCAGCTTCCTGGGCATTGAGGATAAAACAGCACACAGGACAGGCTAGCAGGGAAGGCAGACTGACATTAATCTTGTAATGACTACAGAGTTTGTTTAACAATATTACAGAGAAATCACTTATTTGGAAGTGCATAGCAGAAGAAACAAACCTAGACTAGGGCTCTGGAAAGCTCTCCATGGGGAGATGATACTTAAGCTGGGTCCTGAAGAATGGTTGGAAGCTGCCTCCGGTGAAACTATCTTATCAGACTACATGCTTTTCTTCCATCATATGTACTTAGACAGTTGTTTAGCTTTCCAGAGAAAGAGCTGGGTTTCCTATGGGCGATCACATTCCCCATGGGATGTTACAATAGCTGTGATTCTGATTCTCAACTCCAGTGTTCATTCTACAACACTGTAGTTGTGGGAAATAGAGACAATTGGGCCGCTTAGTAGGATACCTTGAAAACTATGGATTAAAGAAATTTTTTCCTAATGGCTACTTTTCCTACGATTTTGCCTATTTGCCTTCTAAGGACCAAATATATTTTCAGTGCTTTGTAATGACCTGTTGGCTGATTTGGAAACAGAGAGAGGGAGACACTGTTTTTGGTTAGTTGGGAAGTTCTGACTCCCCTGCTTCCGATTTGTTGGAGTTTTGTTATAATGAATTACCTTCTCCTGACGTAATTGATTGCTTTAGGGCTATCTTCTAAAATGTTGGTAGTAGAATCCTGCTAAGATGTGTGGTAAGAATCTAAGCCTTCTGGAATGGCATCCCAGTTTCTTCCTACTGAACTGCTAATGTCTGTGTGCAGTCAGGAGGGCAACCGTCACCAGGAAACATAAATATTAAAGGAAAAAGCTGCAAACTATCACAGGAACCGAGGGAGGAAGCTACCCCTGTTGTCTGGGTAAAGTATGTCTGAATCCCAAATATCCCTGAACCGGGCCTGGTGTTGAGTGAACAGGCATCAGCAGCCATTTTGGCCATTTTGGCCAAAGACCCAGGGAAATGGAACATGTGTGGCCTAGTTCCATTGTTCCAGACTTGATAGTTAGAATCTGGGTGAGGACTAATTTATGTCTTCACTTCCCACTTCGCCTCTCATCACCTAATGTGGTTTTTGCTGGATGTGTGTTGTAAAAGTGCACTTAAGAAGCCATTTGACCTTGATTTCCCCAGATAATTATTTGCAATTGTTGGCTCCCAAGAGTGCTGGTTGGTTGTAAAAAAAAAGGCTAGATGAGAATTGCTCCCAGGGGTAGGGCAGCTGGGTATGGCTGTGTAGTCAGTGCACTGCACAAAGGCACGGGCCTAATGCTGGAGGAGAAGCTGAAATCCAGACCAGCCAAGAGGAAAGATGCTCTCCTGTAATTTGTCCACCCAGAGAGGGCATTGCTTATAATTTATATGGGGGCATGGTATTCACTAGCAGCTGCCCAGCTCAGCCACTGGTGAACTCATGCTCACAGCTAACTCTGTGACTTAAACAAAGAAAAATGGGGTAATTCTAGGTGATTTTTTTCGTGGCAAGAAATGTCTGTCCAATCCAAATCTTCTGCTTTATAAGCTGCATGCTTTCTTCTACAAAATATGGTTCAGATGTTACACAGCGATATTTTCACCTTGAAGCGTTCCAGATAAATCGTTGGGATTTCCTGTGGGAGATAACATCTGAGTTAATCTCACAGAGTCACTCTCTTCCAAGCCTGTCCTGTCTCCAGGTTCATATGCCTGGGGTGGCCAACTGACTGTATATGCGACATTGTACCAGATTTCAGGGCCATATGCTGTTTTCCCCTGGAACTCTTCCTAGGTCGGTATTCGACTAGGTCAGATGCTGCCAAATAACTGTTGGTAATGTACAGTTCCTCCTTCCCCGCCTGGCTGCAACATGTCCTATAGTCTCCAAACTCACATCTGGCAGCTCTGCTTGTACTTAGCAACTTGCAGATTTCCCTGCGTTGATTTACACAAGGGCTTAAAAAAAAAAGAAAAAGGAAAACAACCCAAGATTCATTTATCAAACGTTTATCAGATACCTACTCTACAAAAGGCTCTGTGCCAGTTTGCAGGACCATACAAAACATATGAGATATTGTTCAAATATTTCACATGAGAAGCAATGTATGGCTCTCAGAGGTTTCATATGGTTCAACCTAAAATTATAAGCCTGCAGTGAGAAGACATAGGCTGAAACCCTGGCTCCTCCATTTACTGGTTGTGTTACTTTGAGCAGGTTTTCTGACTTCCCTGTTCTTTTCAGTAAAAGGAGGAGATGGCCTGGATGACCCTGAGGTCCTCCTTTTAAGACCTTAGGATTGTAAATTGACCATCCAGGAAAGAGAATTTTATTGCCAGGAAGCCAGTTCAGTGGGAGATATGGAGAAGATGAATGGTAACAGATCTTTGTGTTTAGTAGTGATTTCAGAGGACACGGCAAAGTTTTTAAAATAAAATTAATCTTAATTCTGCCTAATTTAAAAATAAGTATGTAGCATCGCACCACAAACCTTCGCCATTTAGGCTTTATATAGCAACCTTCTGCAAAATCTGGAAAGTTAGACAAGTTAGAGCATAGCACCATTTTCACTAAAAGCTTTAACATAAGAAAAATAATTCTATTTAGATAGTGATTTATAATTTTCAAAGCACTTTTCACATACATTTTCTGATCTGTTGCTCACAACAATCCAGTAAGCCAGGGTGTATTATTTTTCATCCGCTTTTTAGGAAACTAAGGCTTAGAGAGCTTAAATGACTTACTCAAGACCGCCAGCTAACAAGCCAAGCCAGAATTTCAGCTCAGTTCTCTAATTATTCCTATATTGTTTCCAAACTCCGCAAACGGCAAACCGAAGAGGGGGCAAATCTGGGGACAAAAAGAAATGCTACAGAGATAACTGGAAGCAGACTGCAGGATTTTTGTGTGGAGCAGTTCTTTAACAATTCTTTCTCATTGGGACAGAGCTAAGGTGGGCAAAACCCCACCCTGGTCACTGAGGCCTACAACTATGGCCACTCAAAGTGTTTCCCCTGGGCTGGAAGTGCAGTGCCCTTTGTGTACCCCACCCCATACTTAACATTATCTTCTCATGGAGGAGAGCATCTTCATCCCTTCTTTGAGCTTGGGGCTGTTGTGTCATCCTGGAAATTCCCGCTTCTATAGCTGCTATGGTTACGGTGGTATCGTGGATTCCTTCACTGTTGCTTCAGGAATTCCTTAGGAGATTGTGCTAGAAACAATTAATGTCAGATGCTCAAGAGGAGATGCTTCTAGTGGTTCTGCTGCTGACAAGGCGCTAGGAGGAGGCTTTCAGGACTCAGCAGCAACATGATGTTTTATTAGGCCCCTGCGTTATGGCCTCCTGAGATCCCAGTCTGATGGTAGTATATGCAAGAAACCTCAGATCTTAAAGGCATCTTCCTTAAGACTGACGTGTGGTATAGTCAGTCACTTGGTACATGAGGGAGGTGACCTAGAAAAAAAAGGCTACGACAGTGCTGTCCGCATGTGGCTACACATTAGAATCACCTGGAGAGCTTTTACAATCCCAGTGCCCAAGTCACACCCCACACAAATTAAATCACAATGTCTGGAGTGAGAGCCAGTACCACTAAGTTTTTAAAGACCCCTAGCTGATTTCAGTGTGCAGTAAATTTTGCAGTCAATAGGCTAGCTAATGATTTGTCCAAGATCACACAGCTGGGGACAGGAACTTACCATGGTTCAACTCCACTGTTTTTAGCTAAAACCGACCCTTGCCCTAAAAATGAAGGATGAGTCGACATAGTATCTTTCACAATTGCCCTTCAAGGTGAATATGTAGCCCCAGTTCATTAGTGAAGAATATGAGTGTGTTTCCAGTTGGCCTTGTTACATGTGGAAGGAGGCCTTCCAGTAATGCTCACACCAGCTGTTGGACATGTAATGACATTCATTCAACAAGTGTCCGTGGAGGGCCTACTGTGTACCAGGCTTGTCCTAGGCTGTATCAATAGACGGTGAACAAGGAACGTAAGGGTTTTCCCTCCCAGAGCTTATCAGCTAATGAAGGACCCAACGGCATAATTCAGTGATTCCAACACTTTAGGGTTAAGAGTGTAAAGGGAACTTATTTTATTCATTTGCACTGGGCCTTGTTTCTTCAAGAGGATTTGTGGCAGCAAACACACATAATGAAGTTGTTAGAATATAAATAAGAAACAGAAATCAAGACTAGGGAAAATATAAATAAGAGTAGAGAGTCAAGAACAGAAGAAGAAAAATTTTAAATTATGCAAGTCATAAGGATCCACTTGGGCTGAACCTCAAATTTGGCATTAAGTGTCCTGGCAGCCATATTAAAAAGGAAACTATGGTTAGTTATAAAGTTCTTGTTGTCAGAAAGAAAAAAAAAATACCATTTCCTCAGGGAAGGAAAGACTTTCCTAACAACTTGGCTCTTGAGGAGATGTCTAATGTGGAGCTTCACACAGTCTCCTATAGTGACTGCGAAAAATGGATTTTATAACAGTGCCTTGCAGACCCTGCAATAAAAGTGAGGATATAAAACAAAAATGCGATTTAATAAATCTATTTCTGTCATGAGTAGGTGATCAGAAGTAAGTTGATTTGGGCCAAATATATGTCCAGATGAACCTACGACTGGAAGGTGCAGTGCCTGGGGGATACCCTTATAACAGTCTTCATAGTTTCTCTCCACTGGGATTTCCATAGGCATACGGTTATATTTTTCATTTTCTGGGGTAGAGTTGAAGGGTAAGTGTTCCATGTTGTGGATAATGGAATAGTTTTTACCAGGGGTCAGCAAACATTTTCTGTAAAGGGGCAGATAGTAAATATTTTAGCCCTTGTGGGCCAGACGATCTCTGTCATAACAATTCAGTGCTGCAGTTGTAACGCAAAAGCAGCCACAGACAACACATAAGTGCACGGGCATGTCTGTGTTCCAGTAGAGCCTGATTTATAAAAACAGGTGGCAGGTCAAATTTGGCTGACAAACTATATTGCCAACCCCTGGTTTAACCTAAAAAATTTTCTAAAGCCAAGTATATTATTGGTATTCTTTTGTTGGAATTATGGAACATGTCGAAACTTGGCAAGTCTTGGTCAGTGGTTACTTTGGCCTTATTATTTAGTTGATAGCAGGTGATGATACATGCTGGAGAGAACATGGTTCATGTTGAGGTTACAGATTCATTAAGCTCATTGGCACAACATGCAGACCCCAAAGCAATCCAGTACAACTATTCACACATCCAAGTGACGCTCAGCAGACACGGAACTACGGTCGTTGCAGCAGAGAGCTGGGCTGGGTCTAAACATTTTCTGTTCCATGTGGAGAAGGAGAACTGTTATGGTCTTCACTGGGAGGTCTCACAAAGCAACATGGATTCTCTGTTAAGATCTCATGGTTCCTTAGGACAGAGAGAAGACACTGGATTATTTCCAGCAGGCTGATGTGTGCTATTCACTCTTATCATCTTTTCGAGTGCAAAATCTATTCCAGGCTACCCGATACAGATTCTAACCTACCTTCCATGAGTACAGCCAAAGATATGGCTACACTTAGTGAAAAAACAAAACAAAACAAAACATGATTTCACTGTAAAAGGGGCTTAGCTATGAGCAGATAATACATGTTGAAGGTTTATCATGGCCTGAATTCTTAAGTACCCCCCACTGGCCATAAACTAATCTGGGAAGTCAGTTGTGTAATGGAGCTACTTTAAAGGGTTAAGTCTGGGAAGTCCTCAGAAGAGGTGGCTTCAAGTGATTTAGTATCTGCAACAACAGGCGCTTTAGGGCTTCGGCCTTAAAGTCTGTAAAAACATGGCTGTGGGGCTTCCCTGGTGGCGCAGTGGTTGAGAGTCTGCCTGCCAATGCAGGGAACACGGGTTCAAGCCCTGGTCTGGGAAGATCCCACATGCCGCGGAGCAACTAGGCCCCTGAGCCACAACTACTGAGCCTGCGCGTCTGGAGCTTGTGCTCCGCAACAGGAGAGGCCACGATAGTGAGAGGCCCGCGCACTGCGATGAAGAGTGGTCCCCGCTCGCCGCAACTAGAGAAATCCCTCGCACAGAAACGAGGACCCAACACAGCCAAAAATAAATAAATAAATAAATTAATTAATTAAAAAAATTTTTAAATATATATATATATAAACATGGCTGTGAATATAATGGTGCAACCAACCTTTGGGGCTTCATTGTCAGTCTGAACAGAATTTGGTATACCATACTTTCTGGATAGCAGGGAATTGTTTTGTTTGCTCTGTTGGGAATTTCCTAACTATTCACTTCTCCAGCAGCATAAGGTGGTTAAGAAAATAATTTTGCTCATTGTGATAGAATATTTCAGGCTTACGGAGAGCAAATACTGTCTTTATCTTCATATACCCAGGGCTTAGCCCCATACCAGATCCCTAAGGGTTGCTGTAAAATGTGTGCCTAATGAATGAATCCCAGACAAAATCAACCTGTTTGCGTAGCTAGTGTCACAGAGTGATGGGCTGCCAGGAAAGGACAAGGCTCCTTTTTATTAGGCAAATTGTGGCAGACATTGAACCCTCCAAAAGAGACTAAGCTTTTTGTTTGGGTATTGGAACAAAGCATGCCTACACAACTTAAAAAGCAGAAAACCACACAGATGGAATCGTAGTGTTTCCCAGCAGATATCACCAGATGGGGGAGGGAGTAAGAGATTAGCGATCAAGTTCACGTGGCATGTATGAATATTTTTAATAATGCTATTCTTAACAAGCAGGATTTGAGGCCAGAGACGTTTCCAGGGTAAATTTCTTAGGGAAAATGGTATCAAAGTTGCGTGAGACTTCTATTTTTTAGGAAGTAACAAGTGACCAGACATATTATTTTGTTCCCGGCTCTCTTTCTTCTCGCCCCTGCCAGTATGCTTATTTATAACAATAACTTTCACAGTTGCCTTAAGGAAACCAATTTCCTTCAACAGAAGTCACAACATGATCTTACAGTCATACTTTTTTTTTTTTTTTTTTTTTGTGGTACGCGGGCCTGTCACTGTTGTGGCCTCTCCCGTTGCGGAGCACAGGCTCCGGACGCGCAGGCTCAGCGGCCATGGCTCACGGGCCCAGCCGCTCCGCGGCATGTGGGATCTTCCCAGACCGGGGCACGAACCCATGTCCCCTGCATCGGCAGGAGAACTCTCAACCACTGCGCCACCAGGGAAGCCCCAGTCATACTTTTTAAAATGTTGCTGCCACTAATGAGAAGAGATGCATAGAGAATAGTGACGTTCCGAGCCAAAAATCAGATCCTGGGCAGCAGTGTGAGGTGCTGCCACAGCTCTGCCCCGACCCCACCCTGGTGGCCAGGTCTTACCAGTAGGAAGGAAGGAGAGAACCAAGAGGATGAGGACGTACACAGAAACCCTCAGAACCCGGCAGATGCTCCAGCCCTGAGCATTTCATTGTAGGCTTCCATGGCTACCAGAGGAATGTGGGAATGAGGACAGAAACAGAGCAGAACTTAAGCAAAGTCTAACATCATGTGGGGGTAGATTTAACACGGGTAATTTGTCATACTGTAATAGATAAATTGCCTACCTGACTGCATTCAGCAGGTTCATAAGGGACAAACTTTGGCCCCAGGGACATTTATTTATTTTTTAAACATCTTTATTGTAGTATAATTGCTTTACAATGTTGTGTTAGTTTCTGCTGTATAACAAAGTGAATCAGCCATATGCACATGTATATCCCCATATCCCTTCCCTCTTGCATCTCCCTCCCACCCTCCCTATCCCACCCCTCTAGATGGGCACAAAGCACTGGCTCATCTCCCTGTGCTATGTGGCTGCTTCCCACTAGCTATCTATTTTACATTTGGTAGTGTATATATGTCCATGCCACTCTCTCACTTCATCCCAGCTTCCCCTTCCCCTTCCCCATGTCCTCAAGTCCATTCTCTACGTCTGTGTCTTTATTCCTGTCCTACCCCTAGGTTCTTCAGAACCAATTTTTTGTTTTGAGATTCTATATATATGTGTTAGCAAATGGTATTTTTTTTTCTCCTTCTGACTTACTTCACTCCATATGACAGACTCTAGGTCCATCCAGCTCACTACAAATAACTCAATTTCATTTCTTTTTATGGCTGAGTAATATTCCATTGTATATATGTGCCACATCTTCTTTATCCATTCATCTGTCGATGGACACTTAGGTTGTTTCCATGGCCTGGCTATTGTAAATAGAGCTGCAATGAACATTGTGGTACATGACTCTTTTTGAATTATGGTTTTCTCAGGGTATATGTCCAGTAGTGGGATTGCTGGGTCATGTGGTAGTTCTATTTTTAGTTTTTTAGGGAACCTCCGTACTGTCTCCATAGCGGCTGTATGAATTTACATTCCCACCAACAGTGCAAGAGGGTTCCCTTTTCTCCACACCCTCTCCAGCATTTATTTTTTCTAGAGTTTTTGATGATGGCCATTCTGACTGGTGTGAGATGATACCTCATTGTAGGTTTGATTTGCATTTCTCTGATGATTAGTGATGTTGAGCATTCTTTCATGTGTTTGTTGGCAATCTGTATATCTTCTTTGGAGAAATGTCTATTTAGGTCTTCTGCCCATTTCTGCATTGGGTTGTTTGTTTTTTACTATTGAGCTGCATGAACTACTTGTATATTTTAGAGATTAATCCTTTGTCAGCTGCTTCATTTGTAAATATTTTCTTCCATTCTGAGGGCTGTCTTTTCATCTTGTTTATGGTTTCCTTTGCTGTGCAAAAGCTTTTAAGTTTCATTAGGGCCCATTTGTTTATTTTTGTTTTTATTTCCATTTCTCTACGAGGTGTGTCAAAAAGGATCTTGCTGTGATTTATGTCATAGAGTGTTCTGCCTGTGTTTTCCTCTAAGAGTTTTATAGTGTCTGGCCTTACATTTAGGTCTTTAATCCGTTTTGAGTTTTTTTTTTTACATTTTTTTCTATTTATTTATTTATTTATTTATTTACATCTTTATTGGAGTATAATTGCTTTACAATGGTGCCAGTTTCTGCTTTATAACAAAGTGAGTCAGTTATACACATACATATGTTCCCATATCTCTTCCCTCTTGCATCTCCCTCCCTCCCACCCTCCCTATCGCACCCCTCCAGGCGGTCACAAAGCACCGAGCTGATCTCCCTGTGCTATGCGGCTGCTTCCCACTAGCTATCTACCTTACGTTTGGTAGTGTATATATGTCCATGCCTCTCTCTCGCTTTGTTACAGCTCACCCTTCCCCCTCCCCATATCCTCAAGTCCATTCTCTAGTAGGTCTGTGTCTTTATTCCTGTCTTACCCCTAGGTTCTTCATGACATTTTTTTTTCTTAAATTCCATATATATGTGTTAGCATATGGTATTTGTCTTTCTCTTTCTGACTTACTTCACTCTGTATGACAGACTCTAGGTCTATCCACCTCATTACAAATAGCTCAATTTCATTTCTTTTTATGGCTGAGTAATGTTCCGTTGTATATATGTGCCACATCTTCTTTATCCATTCATCTGATGATGGACACTTGGGTTGTTTCCATCTCCGGACTATTGTAAATAGAGCTGCAATGAACATTTTGGTACATAACTCTTTTTGAATTATGGTTTTCTCAGGGTATATGCCCAGTAGTGGGATTGCTGGGTCATATGGTAGTTCTATTTGTAGCTTTTTAAGGAACCTCCATACTGTTCTCCATAGTGGCTGTACCAATTCACATTCCCACCAGCAGTGCAAGAGTGTTCCCCTTTCTCCACACCCTCTCCAGCATTTATTGTTTCTAGATTTTTTGATGATGACCATTCTGACTGGTGTGAGATGATATCTCATGGTAGTTTTGATTTGCATTTCTCTAATAATTAATGATGTTGAGCATTCTTTCATGTGTTTGTTGGCAGTCTGTATATCTTCTTTGGAGAAATGTCTATTTAGGTCTTCTGCCCATTTTTGGAGTGGGTTGTTTGTTTGTTTGTTATTGAGCTGCATGAGCTGCTTATAAATTTTGGAGATTAATCCTTTGTCAGTTGCTTCATTTGCAAATATTTTCTCCCATTCTGAGGGTTATCTTTTCATCTTGTTTATGGTTTCCTTTGCTGTGCAAAAGCTTTGAAATTTCATTAGGTCTCATTTGTTTATTTTTGTTTTTATTTCCATTTCTCTAGGAGGTGGGTCAAAAAGGATCTTGCTGTGATTTGTGTCATAGAGTGTTCTGCCTATGTTTTCCTCTACGAGTTTGATAGTGTCTGGCCTTACATTTAGGTCTTTAATCCATCTTGAGCTTACTTTTGTGTATGGTGTTAGGGAGTGATCTAATCTCATACTTTGACATGTACCTGTCCAGTTTTCCCAGCACCACTTATCGAAGAGGCTGTCCTTTCTCCACTGTACTTTCCTGCCTCCTTTATCAAAGATAAGGTGACCATATGTGCGTGGGTTTATCTCTGGGCTTTCTATCCTGTTCCATTGATCTATCTTTCTGTTTTTGTGCCAGTACCATACTGTCTTTGATTACTGTAGCTTTGTAGTATAGTCTGAAGTCAGGGAGCCTGATTCCTCCAGCTCCGTTTTTCGTTCTCAAGATTGCTTTGGCTATTCGGGATCTTTTGTGTTTCCATACAAATTGTGAACTTTTTTGTTCTAGTTCTGTGAAAAATGCCAGTGGTAGTTTGATAGGGATTGCATTGAATCTGTAGATTGCTTTGGGTAGTATAGTCATTTTCACAATGTTGATTCTTCCAATCCAAGAGCATAGTATATATCTCCATCTGTTTGTATCATCTTTCATTTCTTTCATCAATGTCTTACAGTTTTCTGCATACAGGTCTTTTGTCTCATTACGTAGGTTTATTCCTAGGTATTACCCCAGGGACATTTATTAAATATCACCCCATCCTTGTTACCTTTACTGCTTTCTGATTTCTGCATCACCAGACCAAGGGATCTTGAGCATCTGTTCATAGTTTTGCTCCTAACCCTCCCCCAACATGAACCAGAAGGCAACAGAAATAGAATAGAGACAAATAGATAACCTTAAGTAACTTCTAGGTTTACCTCACTGTCCTGTTTGGTGCATGTAGAGAGCCAATTATAAACTGTCACAATGCCGAGCATCTTTGGATGATAAGAATACACTAATCTCCAAGGTCGGTATTCGTCATTTTTAGCTGTGTATTCATTTGTTCACTGATCCATCCTTTGATATTCTTGCTCTTAGGGCCTGAGGATCATTTTCTCAGATGCATCTCGGCTCATCTTCCGGCTCAGTTCCTCCAGTGGTGTGCGGGCCACCATCAGACTGTATGCAGAAAGCTATGAGAGGGATCCCAGTGGTCATGACCAGGAACCCCAGGTACCTGAATGGAGCTGTGCTCTCAGCACTGTGTGTCTTACTGCTCCTGGAAAACTTAAGGAGCTTTAGTGGGGGTGATTTGACTTTCTGGAGAGGTGTATTGATAGCTCCAGCTATCAGGGACAAACTGCGGGTGACTCTAAGCAGATTTAACTCACTTATTGCAGAGTTTGAAACAGAAAAATTGCTCTCAAGCATCTATGAGTTTAGATCAGCATTTCCGAAACCACTTGCCTCTCTTGACTGTTCTGCAGTTTGTTGATTGTGGTAACCTCAAGAGAGGCACCTTGTATACACCAGTTAAGGAAATTTTGAGTTAGAGTCAAGCGGGTCAAACTCTTCAGAGCCTTGTCTATACTCATGTAAATGATGGGTTCCCAAGTGTTCGGAAAACTCTGGGTTGGACCATGTCCGTGAGGTGCCACTGTAGATGCTACCCAGGGCTTCCTCTCTGAGGTTGCTGCGTGGCCCACTGTGAGAGGAGGGGCCGTGGCTGGTCTGAATTTAAAGTGAAGGGAGGACGCTGACACAGCTGGGCTGGCCTGTGTATGGCAGAGACCCCTCAAGTTGTCAGCACAGAGCTAATTAAAAACTCACTTAGAAAAGCAACAGCACAACCATATCCTCACCCCCGTATTTGTTAAAGCTCCCGGCAACATTACTGAATACCAGAAAGTACCCATTATAATGTTGGGCACTTCCATCTACACTGCTAGCTGCCCCTCCCTGCCTTGGTCTCTAGTTCAGCCTGGGTTTTGAGGCAGAGTCCTTGAGGAAATGGTTCCTTGAGATGAAACCATTGGTTCCATCTGCAATGCTTCTTTTGTGGAGAAGTAGAGAAGCAAAGAAAAACTCACTGCTTCTCAGTGTAGAGTTGCCCAGGATTTTCAGGTATCATTTGCCAAAGTTGCGCCATGGATGGAATAAGATACCCGGGAGGGTTATCTTTCTTTGTAAGTAATTTAGTGTTTTTTGTTTTTGTTTTTAATGGTATCTTTCTTTGGAGGGTCTCAAAGAACTTGATGAAAATGGTACCATAGAACCTTACACCTGACTCTGTAACCAGTGGATCTATCTGGAGTAAAATTACCCCAGATGGAGAAGAAGAGGCCTGGGAGGCCTCTGTTGTCAGGGTCACTGAGAGTGTGAAGGGGCAGAGCACGAAGCCAGCATTGAGACTTTGGCCTTTCCTTCTCAGGATCCCAGGCTCTCCACGCAGGGATGTGCCACGCTCTGCCAGCATGATTTGTTACTGAGTATATTTCACCCCAGATAGTACCAAATCATGCAAGAATTGGAGGCTAACACTGTCTTTCCATATAAAACTCTTCTACATCTCATGTTGGGAAGTGAGATTAAAGCAAGGGCCTGAAAGTCCAGAGCTACATACAGGGTGAGGAATGATATTCCTGGCCTCACCAACTCTGACTCACTCTGATTCGAGGCTATTTTTTCCTCAACATTCCTTTCCCTATTTGCACGGGGTAAGTGGTTATGATGTTTTCTTATTTTTATTTACCTTTGCACTAACTGCAGAAGTATGTCCAAGCCATTAGACACATGTAAAAATACCCTATACACATATGAGTCTCTCTCTGAGGTGGTCCCCAAAGGCCAAGTGGTACCACTTTGTTTTTAAGGTTTACTTTGAAGTTGAAAACCACCACAGGTCTGGCTGCTAGAAGGTTGTGTGGTAAGTATATACGTCAAAGAAACCATAAGTAATGCTGGTTATAATCGCCATTGCTGTGTATTTCCCATCCTGTTGGTTTAAAGTTTGCCACTTTGAATGGTTGGGAAATCCCTTCACTGATAGGGCTCTTCTTCTGATCGCTGGTATTCCTTCCCTTTGTAACCCTAAGTGAGGGTTTTGCCAGACGTAGCTAGGTGGGCCTCAGAATATTTAGCTTATGATCTAGCTAAAAATTTTAGATGAAAATAGAACGCCTTGTTCAAAGACCAGACATCACTGGCTCATCATCTTAAGCTGTACTGTGTAATATATTTCAGTCAAGATACAATTTAGAGTAAGATTTTAAAAGGCATCTAAACCCCTAAGGAAGAGGAAGCAGCATCTCTCAATAGGCCCACCTGTCTCAATTACTGCTGAACTGTCCCTAGGCATCTAAGTTTAACCACTGGGGGGCCTCCTTCCAGCACTGCTTTCCAGGACTACCTGCTTCTGCCTTCCAAGAGCTCTGGAAGGAAAAGCCTGCGGTTAACTGTTAACAGAGATCAAAGATAAGGCCTTCTGCTCAAGCTGCTAATATTATTATTGGTCCAGGGCCTGGCAGGGCAACATCAGCGTGTGGTGCTTTCTTAGCTACAGAGACCTCTTCCATCTTTTTATTATTTTTTTAAATTAATTAATTAACTTATATTTGGCTGTGTTGGGTCTTCGTTGCTGTGCGCGGGCTTTCTCTACTTGCTGCGAGCAGGGGCTACTTTTTGTTGCAGTGCACGGGCTTCTCATTGCGGTGGCTTCTCTTGTTGCAGAGCACGAGCTCTAGGCACGCGGGCTCAGTGGTTGTGGCTCACTGGCTCTAGAGCGCAGGCTCAGTAGTTGTGGTGCACGGGCTTAGTTGCTCTGCGGCATGTGGCATCTTCCCGGACCAGGGCTCGAACCCGTGTCCCCTGCATTGGCAGGCGGATTCTCAACCACTGCGCCACCAGGGAAATCCCTCTTCCACCTTTTTAGCTTGTTCTGACTCAGAGCCCAGAAAGCAGAGAACAGATCCCCCACACACACACACTCCCACTTGCACTCAGAAGCCCATAAAAGTACGTCTCTGGTCTATAGAGATTCCATTGATAATCTTATTCTAATGCCACAGGTATTTTTGGCTGTTTTACCCACGCTAACAAGTTATTTAACAAGAAGACTCCCTTATTACTGTCATTTAACAAGAGTTCCCTTTAACTAGCTTATCAGCATCTGGCTCTTCTACTTTGCACATGGATAGTTTCTTTTCCAGACATTTTAGACACATGTGAACAGAACATGTTTTAAACATTTATACTGTGGTTGCCTTGTGGAAGTATTCATAACTATCCTAGTGATGCAACTAGGAAAACTTGTGATACAATCTATATGCACGTAAGTCTCTACTCCTGAGTGTAGATTTTCCATTTGAGTCCTTTTGTCTAACAGTGATTATGCTATTTGTCTTAAGCTGATGTAAAATAATTTCTTATCTACATCAGAAAGTATTTTTTAAAAAATTCTCTTCATGTGCACCTAAGAATTGGTGGCGAGGGGAGGAAGGGGGGGGAGGGCTCTGATGAGTTGCAG
This sequence comes from Tursiops truncatus, assembly GCF_011762595.2. Taxonomy (NCBI): domain Eukaryota; kingdom Metazoa; phylum Chordata; class Mammalia; order Artiodactyla; family Delphinidae; genus Tursiops; species Tursiops truncatus. The sequence goes on from NC_047039.1 coordinate 64,941,452, forward strand.
AGGTGCTTGCCTTGCCCTCACCCTGTGTCCTTGGTAAATTAGGAAGGAAAGCTTCCAAGGCCTATTTCTTGGAGATGACACAGTTTTCAAAATACAAGCTTACTTTAATTTTACTGGCAATCAGTAGGCCTTCAATGAGCCCTCACACCAGCTGGGAATAATTTGGAAAAAGGGATGAGCCAAAAGAATTTAAATTCACAGGTAACCAGAAACAGTCCAGTTATTTCCATTTTCTTTCCCACCAAACTTATTAGCAGGACCGCTAAATTCACTTTTTCTTCACCTTCTTTCCTTGTCCCTTTGAGCCTCAGGGTGGAATAGCTAATAAACAATGAAAGATCCAAAAGGAAAAGGAAGGAGAAGTTTAGCTAAGGCCTGGGGTAATCACAGGCTGATAATCAGTTCCCTGCTAATCAGCAGTTGGCTTTGGAACCATAATTGCAGATTGTAACCGCGCTCCACCCCATCCAGCCCCTGGAAGGAGACTGATCTTCTCTAACCCTCCTTACAAATTGAGGGAATTTATGTATTTCTGATAAGCTGTACATACAACACCTTAAAAACTAATATCTAAGCACCAGAAGTCTCTCTACACTGGATTCCTCTGTCAAACCAAAGGCCATCTGGTGTTTTGTCCTAGCTGTTCTTATTTTGACTTTATAATCCAGCAATATAAAGCCCAGAGCCCTTTTGTACTATGCTGGGAGAGCATATAATTTATCTTCTAAACCACGGTACTTCTGAGAGTGAAAGGGGGCACTGATTCCAGATAAACAGCTGGTTACTCTAGCTACACACCTTCTTGCTCTCTGAGATCTGCACACCTCTTTGGAGATGGGTTTCTAAGAGCGTCAGCAATATAAACCCAGTAGTACAGAGAGAGCAGGCCAGGAAGGGAAGAGTTAGATCAGTGGTTCTAACCCGGACTGCACATCAGAACCATTTGGGGGCCTTGGTGAGGATAACACGCCTGGGCCTACTCTCGGAGATTGACTTTAATTATTCCGCCTGGACTTATAGTTTAAAAGAGCTACCCAGATGATTCTGATTAGCCGAGTGCGTCTCAGACTTTAAGGTATATATGAATCACCTGGAGATCTTATCAAGCTGAAGATTCTGACTCAGGTTTGGGGAAGCCTGGAGAGTCTGCATTTCTACAAGCCCCAAGGCATATTGTGCTGCTGGTACAGGGGCCGCACTTGAACAGCTAAGAGTTAGATGAACTGTAAAGCCCTAAAAACAGGACCTTGAAAAAAAAATTTTAAGGGGGAAATTTGATTTTTATTTAGATATTTTTTCCATTTTCAGAATTAAACTTTTTTTAAAAAAATTAAAGTATATTTGATCGACCTTGAAATCTTTACAATGGTCGAAGGGGCAACACCTGTTTTTAGTGCCCTTGCAGGCATGGGCCAATGTCCTCTAGACTTCCCAGTTGCCCGGTGGACTCCACGTGAATGTCTTGTAGGTCTTTCCAACTTGACGCCTGCCAGCGCTCTGCTCCCCTCCCCCACCAAACCCTGCTTCTTTCAGTGTCTTCTTCATCTCAGTAAATGGCAGTTTCATCCTTCCAGTAGGTTCGGCCAGAAATCTAAGATTCATCCTTGACTCCTTTCTTTCTCTCCTACCCCACATCCAAGAGCAAATCCTATCAACTTGACCTTCAGAACACAACCAGAGCCTGACCCCGACTTACCATCCCCACCATTGCTACCCTGGGCCAAACTACTGTCCTCTCTAGACGATTGCGGTGCTCTCCTCACTGGCCTCCTTCCTTCCAGTCTTGCCCACACCCTAGTCTCAGCACAGCAACCAGAAGACTTTTTTAAAAAACATGTTAGATCACCTCATGACTCTAAAATCCTCCAGTGGGTCCCCAGCTCACTCAGAGAAGAGCCGAAACCCTTACTGTGGTCTCAGACACAACTGGAAATGGCCCCTTTTCTCCCTCTGACTTCACCTCCTACCTCTCATCCTGTTTCTCTCTCCACTGCAGCCATTGTTTGGTGAACATGCCAAGAATACTCTGCCTCATGGCACTTAACAGTGGCTGTTCCCTCTGCCTGGAATGCTTTTCCCTCTGATATCTGCATGGCCTTCCCCCTCACTCCTCAATGAGGGTTACCCTGGCCACTCTACATAAAATAGCCCTCATACCCGAGTGCGACTTAGCTCCCTTGCCCTGCTTTACTTTTCTCCATAGTACATAGTCCCGTCACATATATATTTTCTTGTTTATTTGTTTTATTGTCTGTCTCCACCCAGTAGAATAAAACACCAGGAGGCCAGCGCTTAGTTTTTTTTCACTGTATCCCTAATGCACAGAATGCCACCTGGCATACGGTAAATGTCCAGTACAATTTTGCCAAATGAACGGAAATACAAACAGTCCCCGACTTATCATGGTTCAACTTGATTTTTCTACTTTTTGATGGTGTGACAGTAATTAAGCATTCAGTAGAAACCGTACTTCTAATTTTGATCTTTTCCTGGGTTAGCGATATGTGGTCCCATACTCTCTGGTGATGCTGGACAGCAGCACTGAGCCACAGCTCCCGGTCAGCCCCACAATCTCAAAGGAAAACAACCAATGGATACACTTACAACCACTCTGTATCCCTACAACCGTTCTGATTTTCACTTCAGTACAGTATTCAATAAATTACATGAGCCATTCAATACTTTATTATAAAATAGTCTTTGTGTTAGATGAATTTGCCCCACTGTAAGCTAATGTAAGTGTTCTGAGCACGTTTAAGGTAGGCTAGGCTAAGCTAAGGTGTTCCTTATGTTAGGTGTGTTAAATGCATTTCTGACTTACAGTATTTTCAGCTTAAGATGGGTTTATCAGGAGGTTACCCATCGTAAATCAAGGAAGATCTGTATTCAGTGTTAATTACTTTGCAATACCTCACACTGATTATATCACACAGGGAACTGTACTCAGTATGAACCTTGGTGCTACCATCAGGTTTTCTTCTGTGATTGAGGGTTTGAATAAAACCAGTTGTCATTTTTAAGGTCTACAACGTGCCAGGCACCATTCTACATATTGGGTTGGCCCAAAGGGCAAAACATTGTATGGAAAAACCCAGACACACTTTTTGGCCAACCCAGTATTTTAGATGTATCCAATATTTTATTAATGGTTCCAGTGGCCCCCAGAGTGGAATTATCGTCCCGCTTTTGCAAGTGAGTAAACTGAGTCAGGGAACATTCAGTCCCACGGATCAGGTAAGGTCTGGATTGGAGATTCATACTAGGTCTTAATAAAACCCATGTTTTGAGGTCCTGAGGAGGTCCCAAGGAGAGAGAATTTCTTCTTACCTGTGCTTGAACCCAAGGTTGCACCTGGAGCCTCGGTTCAGTGTTACTGAGAGACTTTTTTCTCACACCAACAACCAATTCTCTGATTCTTAGCCACCAACTGGGTGTCTCACAGTTCAATTCAGTTGAGATTAACTACGTTGAGTTAGCCCAGACCCACAGGTTAAGGGCTCAGTCCCACAAGATTGCCCCCACTTCAGACACTAGCTGCAAATGGGCACCCAGGCTCCCCACATTTCCACCCATTTGACTACAAATTCAGGGGTTCCCATGATTTCCCCCTTAGGCTTGATAATTTGCTAGAATGACTCACAGAACCCAGAAAAGCACTTTACTTACTCTCAGTGATTTTTTATAGAGGATGCAACTCGAGGACAGCCCAATGGAAGAGACAGGGCAAGGTACACAGGGAAGGGTGTTCAGAGTTCCACGCCTTCTTCTGGTATGCTGCTGCCGGATCGCCCTGAGGTCTTCGCCAGCTCAGAAGCTCTTTGAACCCTGTTGTTTAGGAGTTTTTGGAGGTTTCATTACCTAGGCACAATTGATTAAATCACTGAGTGTTCCTGATTGAACTCAGTCTCCAGCCCCTCCCCCTTCCTGGGACATGGGGGTTGGGTGGAGGGTTCCAATCCTCTCATCACCTGGTTGGTTCCTTGGGCTACAGTCCTCATCCTGATGCTGTCTGGGCTCTCACCAAGAGTCACTTCCTTAACATAAACTCAGGTATGGTTGAAACGGGCTTATTATGGCTTGACACTCCTGTCACTCAGGAAATTCAAAGGATTTTGGAAGTTCTGTGCCAGGGACAAAGACCGAATCTATTCTTTATTATACTGCACGTACAAATGTTGATAACGGTGAGTGCTTTGAGAACAACCAGTTTTCTCCTCCTTAATTTGAATTAGCAATGAATAGGTTATTAAAAATTATTAAAAGAATAATGTTATAAATACATACCAGTTATGTTTTATAGCTAATAGGGATCTAAAGTAAGTGGTTAAAAAGTTGGAGAATAAAGTTAGATATTGAAATAATGGGCGTGTTGTGGAAAACTTGGAAATAGAATGGAATTCAGAAGTGACACATAGGGCTTCCCTGGTGGCGCAGTGGTTGAGAGTCTGCCTGCCGATGCAGGAGACACGGGTTCATGCCCTGGTCCGGGAAGATACCACATGCCGCAGAGCGGCTGGGCCCGTGAGCCGTGGCCGCTGAGCCTGCGCGTCCAGAGCCTGTGCTCCGCAACGGGGGAGGCCACAACAGTGAGAGGCCCGCGTACTGCAAAAAAAAAAAAAAAGAAGTGACACATAAATGGACATTAACTTAGGCATTCAATTTTCATAACAAGATGAAAAAATATATATGTATGTATACATATGTGTGTGTTTATGTATGTATGTGTTTGTATATTTATATACACACATATATACACATGGTTTTGGAATCATACTACATAAATATATATCAAAAACAGTATGTCGTATTCAAAAAGAAAACCAGCACACAGATGTATTAATAGCCATACATGCAAGGAAAACCATGAAATACTTCATTTTTCTCTTCAGAGTTTAGTCTGTATTGCTGTAGTTTGGAGGTATGGGGGAGGGTGGAGTGATGCAGAGAGAGTTGAGAAGAGCAGCACGTGGTTAAAGGGTTGGGATGTAAACTCTATGGCCAAGTTGCAGAGCTGGCTCATTTTGCTTGAAAGAGAGGCGTGACCTGGAGGTCTTCAGGAATTTAAAGAATAATGTGATGCAGAGAAAGATGACCAGCTGTTCTCCATAACTGATGAATATGTAATTTGAGGAAATAAATTCAAGCTGAACTGGAAGTGATTCAGATTGCCTGTTAGAACAATTTCCCAACTTAAGATGGCTGGTTTGTGCTTTTCTAGAAGTCTCCATGACCACAAAGATTCAAATAATTTTTAAATATGGGCAAGGGTGGAAGGAACAGAGAAAGGTAACATTTCAACGTATTCTTCAGCCTAAAAATTTTGGTTCTGTGATTATTACTTTTTAAAAAAGAAAGAAAAGAAACAAATTCTGGTGAGGTGGGTTAGATTTCCCTCTAGTGGCCTAGAAAGGAATTTAGTACAACTGTTTTCACCAATCAGAGTCACTTGGAGCCGAATTAAAATTGAGAAAGAAGCAAACATGTATGGGTTTTCTTTATTTCTACTCATTTAGGTGAATTGCCCATTAAAAAAAAGACAGGGCAAACAGTCCTTATTTTTCTCACTTGGATATTGAAATCTGGATTCACGCTCTGCTATTACTGCGGATTGTTTTCCCTGGAACTGAGGGACCTTTCCTGGGATGGTCATCTGATGGGGTGTGATAAACTCCCTTGGGCTTGGAATTTGGCAGGTGTTTTGAAGGGGCTAGTGACTGTCGCAATCCAGGGCTGTTTAGGGTTTTGACGACAATGCGCCTTTCCCTCGGCCTCTGCTGGGATCACAACTCCCTTTAAGGTACTGAGTGTGTGCTGGCTTGGGGCAGAGACTCACCCTGTCCCCCCACACTGTGGACATTCAGGGACTTGTGGGAAAGCATGTGCCTTGATGACAGCTGGCTGTCACTCATGTCAATCCCACAAATAGGGCCCATCTTAAATCCTCCTTTTTTTGCAGTATATGCAAAAAAGACCCTTGCTCCAAATCTTGTCAGACTGTCTTGATATTGCTAATTTATCCCAAGAACCTAGTGGTCTTAAGAAGTAGAACAGCTAAAAGTCATGCCTTGATCCTGGCTCTGGGTCAATTTTGAATTAAGGTTTACGGACCCAAAGCTCTGAAAACAAATTAGATTTCCTCTCCCCACGTCCCCGCGTGTCATTCAAAATAAAAACAAAATCAGCTTTAAAAATAAAGGTAAGGAAATCTAACAAAACTTTGGTATTTTTTTTCCTTACAAGGCTATTTATTTCGGTGCTTCTGCGTTATTGTGCCCAAAGCACATACTTAACCAGCTGTTGGTTAACCTGGAGTCTTGCTGGATCTTGTTTACTCAGCCTGAAAAGGGAGCATGAATGAATTTGCCTTGGTCACACAAGTACAGAGGGTCACTGGCCATAACTCCTCTCGCCAGGTGAATGGGCTTGACAAGCTGTGGCCGGCACAATCTGGCTTTCCCAGCATCCTCTTTGTTCCAGCCCAGACGCACAGCACAACCAAGTTTCCATGCCTTTCAGCAGAAAGCTACTGAAGGCTCATAGGCTGGCGGTGATTCAGGCTTTCTTTGAATCAGTGCCCTTCTTTGGTGGAGAGTAAATCCTTTGCTTCACTCATAAGTTAAGAGTGTACCTTGGCAAATAAACACTGATGGTGAACCTTGAGATTGCCTGTGACATTCAGAAGAAGGCTCAGGATGAGACCATGCATTGAAGCAGCCTGAGAAGGAGGCGGCATTGTCTGGCTTCCCCACCACGGTCACGCTTTTTTCCCATGATGAACGTGGGATCTGGGCAGTAGAGGTGAGGAATGTGGCTGTTTTTAGCTCTCCTGTCTGCTCTTGGCTGATTTTAAATTTGATGCCCTAATCCCCAAAAGAGAAACCCTATTCAAGATGCAGGTTGGGTGGGGGGGGTTCCGCATCCTTTGTTTTTGCTTCCCAGGAAAGTTGGGAGGTATGACGCAAACTTGGGGAGAGCGGGAGAGCAGCATATCAATAGCAGAATACTTCAGCCTTAGGCAGGAGGGAAAACAACGAAAGGTTTATGAAACTCTTGTTTTACTGTTTTTTGTTTTTTAGGGGAGGAGCGGGTGGTTGGTTGCTTGGTTTCATTTCCGAGCACCTTTGTTGGTAGAAGTCATCATGTAAGGCATTGTTTGGTAGGTATTCGAAACTTAATTATAGGGGCATGGGAGGTAGATGAGGCTATAAGAGTGTTTTAAAATGTAGGTTTTATTATTTTTGGGGTATGGTGAGGCCAGTAGGTGAGGAGAGGATTGTCATTGAAAAGGTAGCTTGTTACTCACCATTCCCAAAAGGTGAGACAAGTCACTCCATGCACTGCCACGGGGAGGGGGAGGAACCAGGGTTGGTTATGAGGCAGAAGGAATAGGGGGAAGTGTAGCTAAGAGCTTTTATTGTGGTTTCCATGGAAAGGAAGAAGGGAGGGAGGGTTCGTAGGTTTAGGATTAGCTACTTTGAACAATTTCAGCAGGCTCTGGGGCATAGGGCTTCCTACGTTCCTAGTTGTCGGGTACTTGGCCCTGGGGTGATTAGGGCAGGTGGCTAGTGGTCTGAGTGTGAGAGCCCAACAAAGCAGGTGGTTGGGGAGTGAGCTCTAATTATAGAAGAGGGGGCCCCCAGGAGAGCTCTCTGCTCTCTCTAGAAATTAGCTAATCCTGAAGGAGCTGTCCCTTCCAGTGTCAGCAAGGTCCCAAATGTCAAAGCATCAGAATGGAGACATGCTTAATACAAAGAGGAAGAAAACACAGTGACTTTTTCAGGGGAATAAAACTGTGGAGGCACCAAGATTTTGCTTTTTTCATATACTGTTGAGGCCACGTGGCCCACGTTGAGAGGCTGGGCTTTGGAACCCTACATCCTTGGTCTTGAGCCCTGGGTCTGCCATTTTCCAGTTCTGTAATCTTGGGCAACTTAATTTCTGTAAACTTCAGTTACTTTATCAGTCACATGAGGATAAAAATACTTATTTCATAGGATTATTGTGATGATTACATGAACTAATTCATTTAAAGTGTTTTGGACAATGCCTGGTACATAAAAAATGCTCACTAAATGTTTGCTGTCATTAATAATTTCGTTCTTGCCATTATTTTTATTAATAGCAATGTAGACCCGAGTTTTGATCATGTGAGGATCAAAAAGCCCCAGACTAACTAGCAATTTGTTTTATAATGGAATTAACTTGTCTTGTCTTATCATCTGCCATTAAATTCTCTGAGGGCCAACTGGATCTATGGGAGATATCCCAAGCAAACCGGCAGCTTTTAAAGATGTTGGTCTTATAAGAGGGTGCCGGGGCCCTGTGACACAATGTTTTAGTTACATAATACTGTATTGAAAGGTTCAAAAATGAATTTGAAATTCTCTTCCTGTCTGTGCATTCTCCTTTACTTTTCTCCCTCCTCCCGTTATTTAAAATTCTTACATCCATGGAGCTAGTGGAACAAATTTGCTGCCCTCCTGGCTTGAAGCGAGAGGTACTGAGTTGGGGTTGTTCAATAATTCTGTTTTATCCAAGATAATGTGCCATTGGTTGGTTGTTCCCAACTCATTTGCCAGAGAAAAAGTATTTAAAGACTAGGGTAGATGTGAGATAAAGAGAGGATTTCTGGAGTCTCTGTTGCTTGTTATGAGGCGTGTGCTTGCTGACTTCAAAGCATTAAATGCAAAAAATTAGTCCCATGAGTTGGGAGATTGGGATTGACATATACTATTTTATATTATATATAAAATAGATAGCTAATAAGGACCTACTGTATAGCACAGGGAACTCTACTCCATACTCTGTAATGGCCGATATGGGAAAAGAATATAAGAAAGAGTGGATATATGTATTGATATAGTATAACTGATTCACTTTGTTGTACACCTGAAACTAACATAACATTGTAAATCATCTATACTCCAATAAAAATTTTTTAAAAATTAGTCCCATGGAGTAGGTGTTAGCAAGCTTTTTCTGTAAAAACCAGATAGTAAATACTTTAAGTTTTGCTCGCTGTAATAGTTTGCTAGGGCTGATTTAATAGTCCGACAGACTGGGTGCTTTGACAACAGAAATGTATTGTCTCACAGTTCTGGAGACTAGAAGTTCAAGATCAAGGTGTTGGCAGAGTTGGTTCCTTCTAAGAGCTGTGAGGGAAGGATGTGTTCCGGGCCTCTCTCCCTGGTTTGTAAATAGCTGTCTTCTCCCTCTGTCTCTATATCATCTTCCCTCTGTGTGTACCTGTGTCCAAATTTCCCCCCTTGTAAGCAGACCGGGCATATTGGAGTAGCGCCCACCCTCATGACCTCATTTTAACTAGATTGCCTCTGTCAAGACCTTATCTCCAAAGGTCACATTCTTAGGTAGTGGGGATTAGGGCTGGAACAGCTGAATGGGGGAGTGGGGGACACGAGTCAACCCATAACACTAGTCATATTGTCCGTGTTGCAACTTCTCAACTGCCGCTGTAGCATAAAAGCAGCCACAGACAATACATAAATGAATAAGTAAATTTATTTATGGGTATTAAATTAAACTTTGGATTTCATATAACTTTCACACGTCACAAAATATTCTTCTGATTTTTTTTTCAATGATTTAAAAACGTAAAGCTAAGTCTTACTTCACAGGCTATCCAAAAACCAGGTGGTAGACCAGACTTAGCCCGAGGTTCTAGTTTGCTGACCCTGGCCTTTTTGAACATTATGCACAATTTCTGATTATATTCAGGGAAGCATACATCCAAATGAGTTTGGCTCAACAATACATTTTGTAAAAGGTACAATTACATTTGTATTCACATGTGTGTTTATATAGAGAGATGAATTTTAATGTTTTCAAAACAAGTATCAAATATCCCTGGAAATCTCCAAAATTGGCCTTCTGAGATTGAATCCCCAGCATTTGATGGCAAGAAAACCTGAAAGGAAAATGTCTTCGAGTGTGTTTGTTTCATGAAATCGAATTCCTTTTTCAGGTGTTCGGTTTCTTATAGGAAGGATTCCTTCTTTTTTCTGTTTAAAGCAGTTGCTTACAACTGATTTTCAGATGAGCAGCATTAGAACCATCTTGGAAGACAAAGGAGAACTGTTCAGGAGGAACTTGTGGGAAAATGGTGTGAAAAAAGAAAGGCATGAGAGAGAGTCCTGGACAGTACTTAGAACACATGGGCAGCAAGTGTGGGCCACTTCTACTTGTGCAAAGCCAGGAGTGCCCTGACATTGTGTCCTGGTGTGAATGGGGCTCCCAGGAGTGGCTAACAAGGCATGATTGCATTTCAGATGCTTTCTCAGTGACCCTCAAACCCACCGCCCACAGAAGCCCCACATCCCTTAGGAAGCCACGTCTGTTGTTGCTTTTTGTTCTTGGTTTGCTTTTAGTTACAGCCTCAGGTATCACAATGAGGATGGGCGGTATGGTATTTAACAAAAGCTAAGATACTTTGATACCTGACTAAGATTTTGCAGCTGTACATTTTGTGCTGTCTTTAACCACCTGGGCATTTCTCTCTTGGTGAATCCAACTGCTGACCCCGACTTACATCAACATAGGGTATTTCATTTTGATACTGCTCAGAATTTGCAGTCCTGATGAATTCACCGTCCGTGTAATGAATACGATTCCCTAAGCAGGTTAAAAGCAGATATAATTTATACTGTTTCTATCAGTACCTGAAACTCTTGCTACCCAAAGAGTAGTCCCTGGTTCAGTAGCATCAGCATCACCTGGTTGCTTCTGAGCTGCAGAATCTCAGGCCCCACCCCAGACCTGCCAAATCAGATTTTGCATTTTAAGAAGCTCCCCAGGGGATCTGTGTCCACATTCAAGTCTGAGCGTTCCTGCTCTGGTAACCTTCAGCATCCTTATTTCCACCTCTGTTTGGCAGGATTGACTTTCCCTCCAGACCAGATAAATCCTTCTAAAGCCAAACCGCTAGGAGGCATTTATAGGGGTAACTGGCCTCTGCTATTCTCTCCTCCTGGAAGATGACAAAAAGTGCAGAAAATAACCCAGACAAATGTCCCAAGACCTTTGAAGACCTGTTTCCACTTCTCAGAAACTTAACAAAACAAGAAAATCAGTTTTACTTTGCATCACCATAGAAACCCTACCTCAGTATCAACTCCGTAGTGTTAGACTGTGTTTTCTTCACACAATTACACTAGTCAAACTGAGAGATTCAAAATAACCTGGGGATGAAGAAAGTTCTGATTTGATTTTACAGAGATAGGAAGCCTTGCCAAAATTGTAGGTAGACAGTCTAGCACTACTTCAATGAAAAGGCCAACAGCATCCTTCAAGGACTTAAGGGCAGTATGGCAGCCACGTCACAGAGGCAAAGTCCACGGAAGAACATATTCTTTTGTCAAAAGTGGAAGAAACTTTCAGTCACTGCACTCGTAAAATGTATATTCACCGCCCATAAATTCCAGGCGCGGTGTTTATATCGCAGGGAAGGCTGTACGTAGAGGGCTCGCTGCTGTCGCCTTAGAGCCTGGCGCTGAGGATTCCGCTGCGCTGCCCCTGCTCAGACAGCCTCACAGCCCAAGTTCTCTTTCTTCCCCGGTTGCTTCTGCCCTTTCTCCCTGTGGTGGTCCTCGCTAACTTACTGCTTTAGACACAGACACACCCTGAAGGAATGTGTTCCGAGTGTAGGCACGCCTGTTCCGTCTGTTTTCAGCTTTGTGTTGTCCACCTGCCATCTGACTGTGTTCCCTCTGGCTGGATAGAGGGGCCCCCCGTGCACACAAACAAAAAAGGAAGGGATTTCCTGGGGCCCAGAGCATCTGACTGATACAGAGAGATCTTAGTTCTGACCAGAGTGACTTTGGGTGTCTTTCATTCAAAGAGCTGAGAACACTGGTGATATTCTTAATCTCTTTGTATCTGATCTTCCGTCAGAAAAGATCGTATGAACTTCATTTTATGGACAAGGAAGCACAAGGCAGAGGAGTCGTCTGTCTATCAAAGGTCAACACGCTGGGGCTGGAATGCTGGTCTACTCAATTCCGCCCCCTGCGGTCTTAGCAAGCCAGGCTTCCTGCTTCAAGAATAACAACAACAGTAATAATATATTCATGAGCTTGTGTTACATGCCTGCCTGTATTGGGTTAGGGTAGAATGCTAAGTGTTTTGTGTGAGTTATATCTGATTCTCACCACAGTCCAATGGGATACGTACTCATCCATTCTTGTTATGCAAATAATAAAACTTTGGCCCTGAGGATTTGAATAACCTACTATTTCTAAATGATATAGCTGGTATTTGAACCTAGGCTCTGGCCCCAGAGCCCATGGTCTTAGCTAGGGTGCTGTGCTATGTGGTATCAAAAAATATAGGGTGGGCTTCCCTGGTGGTGCAGTGGTTGGGAGTCCGCCTACCGATGCAGGGGACGTGGGTTCGTGCCCCCGTCCGGGAAGATCCCACGTGCCGCGGAGCGGCTGGGCCCGTGAGCCATGGCCGCTGAGCCTGCGCGTCCGGAGCCTGGGCTCCGCAATGGGAGAGGCCACAACAGTGAGAGAGGCCCGCGTACCACAAAAAAAACCAAAAAAAAAAAAAAGTATATATATATATATATATATATATATACACACACACACATATATATATGTATATATATATGTGTATATATATATATATATACACATATATATATATGGATGTGCACCCAGCTATGAAAAAATAGAGTAATCAGGGTGCCCGTCTTCAGTCTGGTATATCACTGATGCTCCCAACCCATCCTCTAAGAGTATTCTCAGATGCAACCCCTGAGCCCCACAATTCCAGAGCAGTGGGAAGTCTAGTTTCTCCTTTAGACTTCCTACCCCTGTTTATGTCCTCAAATCCTTTCCAAAGAACTAGTCCTCTCTTAGAAGGCTGTACCTTCTAGAGGCTAGAGAATGCCACAATGCTACCTGTGACCAGTTACATCAAGTGGGCTGGGGGGTGGCAGTTATGGGACATGCAAAGAGACTGTTAACTTTTCCCCTGGAGAAGTAGTATCACCACCCCGGGGTGGGCTCCCCAATGGTGGGCCTGAAAGGAGATGGTGGGCTAGGCCACTGAAGACCCCCCTAGGCCTCAGTGGTTTCTCAAGGTGGGAAAGGAAAAGAGCCTGTGTTCTCAGAACTGCGCTCAGCCAGGAGTTCTCCCTGCCAAAGTGGACCTAGAGTCTCCTCATGTCTCTCCGTGGCTTCCTTTGCACGCTGCTTTGCCAGCCTCGGGAGTGCCCCTGGGAGGGCTGGGCTGAGAGGAGGCAGCTCAGTCCACGTGGAGAATCTGAATCTCAGAGACCGCGGGTTGGGGGCGACCTCAGCCCCTTCATTCCCCAGAACTGTTATGGCTCCTCGTGCAAATCTGCCGGCCCTCACTCACAGCCTTCAAGCCCCTCACAGTGAGACTGCCTATTTCAGAAAAAGAAACCATGTAAGTTAGAATGTCCTAGATTCCTGGATATAGAACTATCCAGGTAAGATGTATCCTCATTAATATTGAAATCATCTAATTGCTTCTATTTCATTACTGCGTATTCAGTGGTGGCCAATTCAGATGCCTGTCAAGACAGGCAGCCAATTCTAGACTGGGGCTAGTTTAAGACCATAGAGCACAGTGGGAACTCTGGTGACACTCAGCTCTCTCCAGTTACTGCCTTGTTAATCTGTGAGCCCAGGGTTGCCAGATCCCCCAAATTTTCAGAAATCTAGATTTCATAGGAAATTTAATATTGGCAGGAAAATGATCACCAAAACCAAAACAAAACCCGGTCTGTGTGAAGGACTTCTAGTATGGGTGGGCTAGATGATTCAAACTAACCTTCCCTCTGAAAAGAGAAAAGCTGAAAGAAATCTGTAAAAGTATCTTTGGAAAAGCATCAATGACCAATGACCTAATAAGATAGCAACATGAATAGGAAGGAGGTTGGGGCTCAGGGAAATGAGCCAGAGCTCTCTCTATCCCGGGGCATCTGCCTACCCAGGCGAAGGGCTAAGAAGAGCTGCTTTTGGCAAATTACACAAGGTGTCGGTGACAGGCATCAGGTCCAATGCAGAACCTGGTCTATTTCCACCTGCCTCTGCCACCCAAAGGACGAACCAAAGGAGGCTAAGAGGCAGACCTGTGTGGCACATTCCTGTGGCTGAAGGAAAAATAGTTAGAGCTAAGAACTCACCAAAGGCAGAGATCTTGGTACAGTAACCCCTGTTCTAGATTGTAAATTTGAAGGGAATCATTCCAAAGGTAGACTACAGACTGTAATCCAGGGGTTATAAAGCCACGGCTCTGAACTACTAGTGCCCGCAGGCATCTCACAGGAGGTGATGAAGGATGCTAGTGATATCCTAGGTCTCAAGTTATTTCTATAATAACTTTTTCAAACAAAATGGCCAGCAAACGGTAAAAGGTTACAAAGCACCTGAAGAGACAAAGCAGTGTGCACCAGAATCAATAGACAATATAGAATAGAGGGTAAGACACATGGAGGATACATTGAGGTCCAGCATAATTTAATTGGAGTCTCAAAAGGAGAGGAGAGAGACTGGCGTATAGGTAAAACTTGAAAAGATAATAGCTGAGGATTTCCCAGAACCAATGAAGGAAAGCAATCCACTGGTGCTAGAAGCCTGAGCAGAGTAAATAAAAATAAATTCACATCTAGACACATCAGACTAAAACTACAGAAGATCAAAGACAAGTTGTTTGACTGACAACTAATTTTTCAACGGCAACCTTGACAATCAGAAGGCTGAAATAAAATAACTGATAGTCTAGAAACGATCTTTCTAAAACGAAAGCAAAATGAAGACGTTTTTAGACAGACAAAAACTGAGAGAATGAGCTATCAGCAGCCCCATACAGAAAGAAATTCTCCAAGATATTCTTCAGTTAGGAGGAAAATTATCCCCCATGAACCTCAGAGATGCATCGAGGAATAAAAAGCAAAGAAAAATTAAAACTAGGGGTTGGTTTATGTGAACATTAGCTGTATAAAACCTTAATAGTAATGTCTTATGGTGCTGACAATTTTTATCATATTAATATTATAAAGAACTAAAATAGACAACCATAATAGCTCTAAGAACTGTGAGAGTAATCATACTTAAGATATACTAAGATCCTTGCATATTTTGGAAGAAAGTAAATTTATGGATCAGTATTAGACTTTGATAGGTCAAGGATTCATGTTGTAGTTTCTAGGGGACCATCACAGACATACACACAAAAATAGAAAGAATATAACTTCCAACCTAAGAGAGGAAAACAGAGAATAACTTAAAAAAATCAATCCAAGAGAAGAAAGAAAAACAGGTTGGTCAAATAAAAAGCATATAAGATGGTAGATTTAAACACAAATGTATTTGTTATTACTTTAAATATAGATGAACTAAGTGCTCCAGGGAAAACACAAAGTTTGGATTTTTTTAAAAAGACGCTCACCCTGCTAAATATGTAGCTTGCACAGATGAACATCAGATAATTCCCGCTCTTGCCTAAGCAGAGAATAACTAGTTATTCTCATATTTAGCAGGGTGACGCTCATTATAAGAGACACATTTTACATAAAAATACAGAAAATTTGGAAGTTAAAAAAATGGAAAAATATATACAACTAACAACCAAAAATCTGACTCTGTTAGTTTCAGATAAAGGTCAAAAGTATTGCTTCATATAAAGAGGGACTCTTCAAAATGATCAAAACTTTAACTCCCCCCAGGAAGACCTAATAATTTTAAATTTATAAAGCAAAAAACTGGTAAAACTATAAGAAGAAATAGAGAAACTGACAATAGCCCTGGGATATTTTAACAGCCCTTTCAGGAATTATTAGAACAAGGAGATAGAAAAATTAATAAGGCTATAGAATATTTGAACGACATTGTTAACATGCCTTATTTAATGGACTTATATAGATACTACAGCAAACAATATCAACATATAAATTGTTTCCATGACACAGGGAACATGTATAAAAATTCACTATAAAAATTAACTATGGGGCTTCCCTGGTGGTGCAGTGGTTGAGAGTCCACCTGCCGATGCAGGGGACACGGGTTCGTGCCCCGGTCCGGGAAGATCCCACGTGCCGCGGAGCGGCTGGGCCTGTGAGCCGTGGCCGCTGAGCCTGCGTGTCCGGAGCCTGTGCTCCGCAACAGGAGAGACCACAGCAGTGAGAGGCCCGCGTACCGCAAAAAAACAAAAAACAAAACAAAAATTAACTATGTATAAAAATTAACTAGGCAATGAAACAATGCAGAGTATTATCACAAGGGCAATTAAGTTAGAAAGTATCAATAATAACAAAATGGATACAGAAAAGCATTTGATAAAATGCTTTCCTAAATCATCTATTCATGATAAAAACTCTGCAGATAGAAATCAAAAGGAAGTCCTTTAATCTCATAAAGAACATTGCTAAGGAAAAATCTTGGACATGGGCTATATGTGCTGCCAGTATGTCATGCTAACTAGGGAAAAAAATTGATGAGTTCGTGTAGAACTCAAATGCTCAAGGGCCTCAGAAGTACAAGCATCAGCTTTACATGTAATTCAAGTATGTAACTTTTATGCACTTCCCTGTGATTGCTGCATTTCATAGTCCTTAAAAAGGTAGTTTTCATAGCGTACCTGAAACAGAGAAACCTTTTACAGTAAAGGCATGAAGACAAATATTTTAAATATTCAGAAAATGGAAACTTTTTCCTCAGTAGAAGGGCAGTCTAGGGTAGTGAGATACAGCCCAGCTTTGCTGTTAAAATCATGACACCAACTGGGTTCAGAGCTCAGCTCTGCCACTTACCAGCTGTGTGTCTTTGAGCAAGTGATGTAACGCCTCTGAGCCTCAGTTTTCTCATCTGTAAAATGGGGATAATACTACCTACCTCACATGATAGATATATCTGTTAGAGATTACATAAAATATAACCATCTATTATAAAGATTAACTCAACGCATGAATTTGGAATAGTGCTTGGCACATGGTACATATTCAGTGTCAGCTATTAAAAACTGCTGAAGAAGAATTAAAACTTCAGAACCCGAGGCACAAACTATAGATGAGAGCAAGGAAAGGAATTTCCTTTTCCCAAGACTTTTGCAAGTCAGTAAATCAATTCTCTGTCTTCTTGTGTAGCCAATTCTATTGCCTGTGACCTAAACCCAGCCAGGAAACATAACATCTTCTGGCTTCCAAGACTGCTTAGGCAAGAGCGGGAATTATCTGATGTTCATATGTGCAAGCTGCATATTTAGCAGGGTGAGGCCTCCTGGCAGCCTTCAGTGACAGAGTCACAAGTGCAGGGCTGGAGATGCTGCTGAGGACCATGCTGTATCTCGTTTCATGTTTATCACCCTGTGGAGCAGGAACGATTATTAGCGTCCCAGTTTCAAAATTGATGCGCAGTAAAACACAGTGATGCACAGAGAGATTAAGAACCTTATCTGGTGAGGGCTGGAGATGGAAGTAAGCCCAAGCCTAATGGATCCGTGCATTTAACCAACATACTGTAAGTTCTCTCACTGTACTTAAGCCTTAACTTCTTTCCCCACCTCATGAATGGCCAAGCAACGTATCAGCCTAAAGTCCTGTTTAGACGGCTCACCTTTCACTCTGGTTGCCTATTGTTGCTTCACAAATCACCTTAACACTTGGTGGCACCCTACGACAATGATTTATGCCCGCTCGTGGACCCTGTAGGCTAGGCATATTTGGACGTGGCACAGGGGGATAGCTTGCCTCTGCTCCCTGATGTCTGGGGTCTCTGATGGGAAAACTAGAAAAACTGGGAGTGACTCAAATGGCTGGGAGCTGGAGTCTTCTGGAGGCCTCTTTACCTTTTTGGCCTCGGGATAGTAAGTCTTCTTGCATATAACATTGCTGAGGGCAATATGGGGAAGCCGCCGGGCTTCGTGACCCAGGCTCACGAGTCACAGAACAGCACTTCTGTCAAACTGCATTGGTTGAATAAGGCTGCCAAGTTTCAAGGGAAGAGGGACTAGGCCCACCTTTTAATGGAAAGAATCCCAAAGAATTTGCAGCCGTGTTTGAAAACTAATTCATCATTCTTATCCTTTTAATTGGCTTCAGAATATCCAATATAATAAAGATGGCCTAAGGCCTAAAGGCAAACAATAGTTCAGCAGTATAGAGTTTCCAAGACATACTCTCTTTCTTCACACCTTCTGATTTGGAAAATGTTTTTGAAATGGCATTTCCCACTGCATTTTAGTGAATAATATTTTCATTAGTCCAGATGGGCTAGACCAGTGCCATAGTAACCAACAACCCCAAAATCTCACTGGCTTAAAACCACCACTGAAAATAAGGTTTACTTCTAATTCCTATTATATATTCAGCACAGCTTGGCTGGGTGCTTGCCTCTGTGTTCTTACTCCAGGGTCCAAGTGTACAGAACAGGTGTCTAGAACATCGCTGTGTTAGGGAGGGAGAAATTGTCCTCTACCCTCTAGGTTCTTCTGGCTGGTCTAACTGACGTGAGACAGATTAACAGGAGAAAATCAGACAAAATTTTAATAACATGTCTACAATTGGGGAGACCCAGAAAAACTGAGTAACTTGCCCAAATGGCTGAAACCTTCACCTTAAATACCATCTTCAGCTAAAGATAAAAGAAGATGTTGTAAGGGCTTAGGACTTCAAAAAGGGGGAAGGCAGTTGACCTGGAGATGGAAAAGCAAAGGTTTGGTAAATAAATGTTTTCTGGGCTGTGCAGAAACAATGGGACTTAGAGTGGATGCATCTCTAGGCCCTGTTTCTCCCCCGACACCAAGCCCATATTCTTTGCAGATGTCTCTGGTGAAAGCTCTATTCTGGGAACAGGCCCTCTATCTAATTTATTTTTTAGGCAGTTGGGGGAAAGTCAAAATTTCTTCCTGAGTCTTTCGGGCCTTCATTGTTTTCAGCTCAAAATAACCTACGTGCTAAAGAGACACTTTGGAGTGGCAGATTTGCTCCCCAACAGCTGGTTACCGTAAGGAGAGGAAGAGCTTTGGCTGAAAGTGACCACCCACTGCCTGGAAATTGTCAAAGGGCCCCGCCTTACCATGAGAAGGCCTGGAAGCTCAGCCTTCTGTGGCAGGGAGGAGAGAAACAGTAGGTATCGGTGTGTGGCACTGATGACGCCACAGTGATCCAGTAATGCCATGAGAGAAAGAAAGCTTAAATGTATTATTTGGAATAGTCTTTCTGAGCCTAGACCTATGAGGGCTTTGGAACCAAATATTTGTAACTGGTCCTCTGGGAGTGTGGAAAGGTGAGTTAGTTTGGTTGAATATGAACAGTGTGCAAACGTGTTCAATTTCTGTTAAATGAACCAAATTCAAAAGTCTAGTGGAGCGGGCTTCCCTGGTGGCGCAGTGGTTGAGAATCTGCCTGCCAGTGCAGGGGACGCGGGTTCGAGCCCTGGTCTGGGAGGATCCCACATGCCGCGGAGCAACTGGGCCCGTAGGCCACAACTACTGAGCCTGCGTGTCTGGAGCCTGTGCTCCGCAACAAGAGAGGCCGCGATAGTGAGAGGCCCACGCACCGCGATGAAGAGCGGCCCCCGCTTGCCACAACTAGAGAAAGCCCTTGCATGGAAACGAAGACCCAACACAGGCAAAATAAATAAATTAATAAACTCCTACCCCCAACATCTAAAACAAAAAACGTCCAGTGGACACTGCAGATTGAGGAAGGTACAGGGAAGCTGGCTGAGGTTCCAAGCTTGGTTTCATGATCCTAAAGTGCACCTTGAGGAAAAACCTATGACCACCTATGTCTAAGGATCACAGGTCTCCGGGGATACCCTATAGTCCTGATAGACGTTCCATATTGGGCCTCAAGTTGTACAGCCACTAAACCCAGGCTGGCTGCAGGTGCTCTTCCAGGGTGGAGAGGGTGTAGGATCTGGGGTCAGGACACCTCGAAACTCAGTCAAGAGCTTTTTGGTACTGTATCCGTAGGTCTCTTCTTCCCCATGTGAAGCCACCCTCAGGAGCAAAAGCTGCACTCAGGAGCAGCCCTGGGGGCGTGCACCATCCTCTCACCAACAGACCCACGACCCACATCGCGACAGCAGCCAGCTTCCTGTGACAGGGATGGGTGACTACAGGGTATGCACCCCATGGCAAACCCTGGGGTCAGAAATTCAAATGACAGGCAGATAACTCACCCATGTGAATAGGGCAGCAGGGCATAGGACAGTAGGAAGTTGTTAGTTAGAACTGGCATGCCATCTAAAGGCATTCAGTTCATATTTTTTAAAGTATATATTAAGTTTGTGCCAGCAAAAATAAGAGATGGTTGAGTGGATCTGGTGGCCATGGATCTCCAGTTTGCATGCCCCAGTCTAGCCCCATCACAATAGGTAAGTGCTCCCTCTTTCATGGAAAGAGAATGAAGGTTCAGGGAGGTTAAGGCGGGTGCCCAAGCTTGCACAGCTCATAACGGGTAGAGCCAGGCAGTTTGGCTTCAGCGTTCATGCTTATAACCACCATTCTTCACTGCAGATTCTAGAATAAGTGTGCTTTCAAGACCTGGGTATGCAGCAGAATCACTGTGGGAGCTTGTAGAGCTACACATTCCATTCCTGGTCCCTAGATTCACTGAAACAGCATCTCCATGACTGGAGCCCACAACAGCATCCCCAGGTGATTCTTACCTCGTCCTCAGGTAGCAGTCTGCTGACCAATCTTTGGGAGACTGCTGTTGATGCTTTTAATCCATCTCTAAGGAGCCAGGCTTTCTGGGATCTATATGCAGAAAGCCAAGCTGAATCACATTATTGTTCCAACCCTTGGAACCTAGTTTTTAAAAAATGACGACTACTAATAACCTAGACCTTGGCTTCAAAAGAGGAGGCAAATGGCTACAAGGAGAGTCCTTTGAGAACTTGAACTGGAGAGTAGTTCTTTTTTTTCTAAACCTCTGCTTTCAGTCTTGCAGTTATATTTCTGGTAACAGTTTTGCAAGTGGCGGTAGGGAGGTGGGCAACTCTAGGTTCCCTCTAAACTGGAAAGTGCATTCTACATCAGGGAAACCTTTGAAGTCTGCTGTGGAGTCGAAACGTGAAGACACGATAGGGACATTGGAGGAGGAAAGCAGAAATTGTGACGATCTGAACCATTTAGCTATTTCCCACCCTTTTTGCAATGTTTTTCGTGGCAGATGAGGGGATAGAAAGAGAGAAGAGAGGAAAGAGGAAAAGGGAAAGAGTGACCAGGGGAGCGGTTCTGTAGAATGGAAGCTGTGAACTCTCGCAGGTTGGTCTGTGTTTGCGTGACAGGACAATGAAAGGCCACCAGGATTCTGCTTAGTGCCTTTTGGCTGTGCCCCCAAATGCTGGCCAGCATGTTTGTTTTCCCTCCTTCTCCAGCCCAACACGATACTTCTGAGTAGGGACCGAATGCAGCTCCAATTTATAGGAATAAATAGGAAAAATGGCTTCATGACTCCTCTGATTTATTTTGGATAAAACAAGCACTGCCTAAGCACTGCCTTTTGCTTCCTGAAGTCCCAAGTCAGTTGCAAATGTGGGGAGGGCCATGGAGAAGGAGGCCCAGCTGGCCTGGTCAGTGCGGTTTCTGTTAGGCTCATCACTGCATTCCCAGAACGCTAGCTTAGTTCTTGCTTTGATTGAACGTCTTTGGGAGTATCTCATCGCTTATATCCTGGAATGGCTTTCTCCCCCTCAGAAGAGAGCTTTTATGGAGGCCTGTTTTCTGACATTCACAAAATAGATGGGTTCCCTCAGGGTTGGGCTCGGAATTCAGATTTATCTATAGTCATTTTTCATATCCTCTATTTTGGTTAATTTTAGGTCCATTTTGGATCAAGATGGATAGATAGATTTATTACATGAAAAGGGGATTACAGTTAGGACCATGGTTGTATGTATTATATTAAAGAGCAAAATGTTTGCAGCATTTTCACTTAACTTTTTGTTTTTTTAAGGACTAATCTTTGTTTTAAAATTTATTTATTTTATTTATTTTTATTTTTGGCTGCATTGGGTCTTCGTTGCTGAGCGCGGGCCTTCTCTAGTTGCAGCCAGAGGGGGCTTCTCTTGTTGTGGAGCACGGGCTCTAGGCGTGTGGGCTTCAGTAGTTGTGGTGCACAGGATCAGTAGTTGTGGCTCACGGGCTCTAGAGAGCAGGCTCAGTAGTTGTGGCTCAAGGGCTTAGTTGCTCCGTGGCATGTGGAATCTTCCCAGACCAGAGTTCGAAACTGCGTCCCCTGCATTGGCGGGCACATTCTTAACCACTGTGCCACCAGGGAAGCCCTCACTTAACTTTTATTAGCAACAAATGTATTTGATTTTTTTTTGTTACAGTTTCTCTTCTAGACACTTCTCAGGTGGATTTGAAATAGCTAGTCATCTTTGTTACCCAAAATCTGGGCTTCTGTAAACAGGGCAGCATCTCGCCTCTAGGCCCCCTTTGTGCAAATTAGAAAAAGCCTCCCTCAGCGGGAATGCACAGGGTGGTGAGGCTAGGGGATGGCATCTTTGTGAAAAGACAAAGGCACCCTTCCTCTGGGAAAATGCAGCCCCTTGCCAGAATGCCTGGCTTGCTGAGAGAAGCCGGCATAGATTTCCACCCCTGCTTGCCTCTTTGGGCAGGGCCCTTATAAATTTGCCCTGACAGTTAGTTACAGATTCCTATACTTGGCTCTCTCTGTTACATTGTGTAAGTGTTCAAGATTTGAAGGGCAATGTAATCAGAAACTTTCTCCCTACTGTATAGCACAGAGAACTATACTCAATATTTTGTAATAACTTATAAGGGAAAAGAATCTGTAAAAGAATATATATATATATATATGTATATATATGTAACTGAATTATATATGTATAACTGAATATATAACTGAATCACTTTGCTGTACACCTGAAACTAACACAACATTGTACATCAACTATACTTCAATTACAAAAAGACTTCAGAAAAAAAAAGAAAAGAAAGAAACTTTCTCCAGTGCTGAGATGTATTGGAAACAAAGCCAGAGGATGCCTCCAAGTTTATAATTATAGCAGGTATGGACTTTTCCACGACTCCTATGATGCAAGGAATGTCACATTTCTGTATTGTATGGACCTCTAACTCCCGTCTGAATTGGCAAGAAGCTCAGCAGTAGCCATTTGGGGCTCCTCCCCTTTTCCAGATCAGAGGGGATGGAGCAGGGGGAGGGCACACGCCGTCCTGAGGGAGAGCGCAGGTCTCTGTGGTTGCCTTCACCTCTGCTGTTGTCCTGCCCTCTGTCTGGGGCACTGCTCTGGGCAGGGGCACAGAGTCTTTTCCCTAATAGCCCTTTCCACTGCCACAGGCCATCCTTTTCTCAGAGTTCTTTTCCCTTTCCTGCTTCCTCGGATTGGACAGCTTTCCTTTTCTTTGAACTCTGAATTGTGAAGGTTTCATTCAACCCTATCTCCACATTAGCAGTTAGTGCTAATTAGAACTGCCCAAGCACCTGCTAACCCTTCACAGGCAGAGCAGTTCCTGCCTTCCCCTTGGGCTGAGGAAGAGGCAGGAGGGAGACTGGATGGACAGTCTCATCTCGTCCTGGTGAACCTTCCTGATGAAGGGGGTGCAAAGCACAAGTTAGTTTCTCAGTATACCGCCCACTGCACTAAGCACTCGAAACAATGTCCCAAGCCCACCATTTCTTTCAGCATCTCTTATGGGCAGGACATAGTATAGGGAGGGAAACAGACACATTTAGGAAAAATTTTGCCTTCTAGTAACTTAGAGTTTAGTTGAAATGTGATAGAGGAAAGAAAAGAAAACCCTTACAAATTCCTGTAAATCAAGATAAAAAGGAATCATCAGAGAAGCAAGTGAAGGGGTCAGAGAATGGAGAGATCCTTCCTGGGACTATCAGAGAGATTTCATGAAAAAGGCCTTGAGGGATGGCTAAGATTTCAGCATCGGTCCACAATGAAAGAACAACACATGTAAAAGTGGAGAAGAGCGTGGGCTGAGAGGTCACTGTTCAAGGGGTGCAGTGGGGTGAGACAAGGAGCAGGCAGAAGACGGGAGGAATGGTGGAAAGGAAGGGTGTGTTCATTTCCTCTGGCTGCTGTGTAGCAAATTACCACAAACTGGGTTACTTAAAACAATAGAAATGTATTCCCTCGGAGTTCAAGAGGCCAGAATTCTGAAATCAAGGTGTCGGCAGGCACACGTTCCCTTTGGAGCCTCTGGGAGAGGATCTTTTCCTCCCTCTTCCATCTTCTGGTGGCTGCAGGCGTTCTTTGGCTGGTGACCACCATCTCTGTCCCCATCACCACATCACTTTCTCCTCTGTGTGTGCATATGATCTCCCTCTGACCCTCTCCTCTAAGGACTCTTGTGATTGCATTTAGGGCCCAGCTGGAAAGTCCAGGATAATCTTGTCATCTCAGAATCTTTCACTTAACCACATCTGCAAAGACCCTTTTTCCAAATAAGGTCACATTCACAGATTGCAGGGGATGGGACCTGATATCTTTGGGGGTTGAGGCATAGTATTCTGCCTACCACAGAGGGTAAGACCCAACTGTCAAGAAGCTGACAGCCATACTGCGAGGGCAGACCTTAGGCTTAGGAAACCATCCAGGACTTTTACATTAGGGTTCCTAAAAGCGCACTCTGGTGAGCCTGAGAAGAGTTAGCAGACTCCTGCAAGCCAGGGGTAATAGGGGACTGTGTTAAAGGGAGGAGCCATGGGATGAGAAGGAGTGTGGGACTGCTTAGATATGGGGAAAAGAGAAAGACTCACCAAAGTGCACTTCCAGCCCAGCTGATGGAGAGATTGGTGGGATCTGCTAGTAGCGGAAAGGGGAAGGTGGTGCCATGAGCTGATTTGGTGAGGAAGTTACTTTCAATTTGCAAGAGGTTGAGTTTTAGGAGGAAAAAAAGCTTTTTCTCACTGGTGGTAGAAAGCTGGATAGTGATGGTTCCTCAAAATGATCCAAGAAAAACATACTCGGGGTTTGCTTATTAGTGTGATTTTGTTGTTTTCAAATTTTGATTTATTTTAGTGCACAAACAGACCAAAGGTAACTCAAGAAATCCAAGAGTAGGGCCAGGTCTCAGACACTAGACCTCGAGCAAGTTAGTGATTCAGGCCCGCCTGGCAGGAGTTAGTGGATCTTTACTTTCGAGATTATTGCGACGTACGCCATCCTTTTCTCTCTCCCAACTCTTTATTATTTCCCTCTGCTCTGTTTAATTTTTATTTCTCCAAGATCTTTTCTAAATTTCTTAGAATTTTTCGTATTTCTCGTAATCCTGGTGCCTTATGCCCTTGTGATTAGTGAATTATAACCTCATGGTTAATTTAGCTCCCACTGCTGGCTGGCTTATTCTTTCACTACTTACCAGTTTAAAAAAATTGATCAGAAAAAATCTGATCAGCTGGTTCAGGTTTTGCCTCAGGCTATTGCTCAGTCACTGGCCAGCCTATGGATCAGCTGCCTGTAGGTCAGGGACCTACTCCTGGTCCAGTCAGCTGTGGCCAAGGAGTGGGACCATGTGAACAAACAAGGCAACCTAGGCTCCAGCTGGAGCAAGGCATTTGACAGGCACATCCATGGGCGTTCCTTAGGACAGTGGTTCTCAAAGTGTGGTTCCTGGACCAGCATATCAGCATCACCTGGAATTTGTTAGACGTGCAGATTCTTGGGCCCCAGCCCAGGTGTCCTACATGAGCAACTCCAGGGGAGGAGTCCAGCAATCTGCATTTTATCAGGCCCTCCAGGTGATTCTGCTGCACACTCGAGTTTGAGAACCACTGCCTTAGACTAAGCGGACTGCACACGGACTAAAAATGAATGTTTGAATGAAATCATGAGAGAAAGGTGGTTCATCTTTAACCCGAGCAGGAGTGTTGATGCAAGTTGCCTCTAAGCATCAGGCGAACGTGGCATTTGTTGTATCCCTATTTTGTGGATGTTGGAATGGCAGTGTTTTATGTTGTTGAATGGTCTGCATTCTCTAGGTTTTGTTACCTGCCTCACACCATGAGCTAGGATAAGTACCGTCTTCCCCACGCCCTCCTTCCCACGTGGATACTCCTCTGACTCTCCTGATGCACAGTCCTCACTGGGACCAGCCAAGCCCTGGGGTCCCTCCACAGATTCGAACAAATATGACTTAATAAGTGATGTGTTTCTGGTTAGCATTTGTTTTTCTCCAAAAAAAATCCGTTAACTATTTACTCTGAGTCTTGTGACATTCAGATCATTTACACCTCTCCTGTTTATTGTCCGTCAGGGTAAGAAGTTCATTTGTTAGGGGCTTGTTTTTATGGCTCCAATTTATATGAATGTGAATCAAAACAACAACAATATAAAACGAGAGAGAAGATGAAAAAGAAAGGGAAAGAAGAAACCTCTTTCCTTGGGGCGGGGGGGCGGGTATGAACAGGTTAAAGCCTAACACAGGGCTAGGATGAGGCTGAGGTTAGCAGGGTGTAGAATTTAAGGGGGTGCCGAAAACTTCAGTACTCAAGATAAATATTGTAATGCAATACTTTAAAAAATCAAAACCAATGCAAAAAAATCCATGAGGAGCTAAGTATCAGAATTTGAAATAGAGGCAGACTCCATTTCCCTCTCTAGGCTTATTAACTTGAGATGACAGCAAAAGCCACCCAAACCTCCAAGGTTGACTGGGGCCGCGGTGTGAGTACCCTCGAATGGAGGCATTGCCGATGCCGTTTGCGGCAGGATGAGCACTCTCTGCGTCCTACTCTTGAGTGTAGAAAAGCTATGTCAAGCACTCTAAGAAGCACTGGAATTACAAAAAAGATGCTATATTTCTAATTGATTATAGTCTCTATTAGTTTATTTCCTTCATTCACCAAGAGTCATCTTGGAACGTCTAATACATTCACAAAACCGGAAATGCTCTTCTCCCCACTGTCCACCTGTTCTTGGCCAGTGGGGATGGCTAATCAGTCCTATCTGACCCCTCATCTGATGTGGGACTGGTCTAGTACAGTGGGATGACGATCCTACTTTTTCTTTATCTCTCCTCTTAGGCTCATCTTGTCCGCTCTGTTTTTCCTTGTCATTCACGGGTCTCATGTTCAGAATTGTGGCATGGAAAGGGCAGTAGAGGAAGAATCACTATGTTCTTATCCCAGCTCAACCACCAAACAGATGTGTGACCCTGGGCCAATCACATCTCCTCTCTGGGCTCAGTTTCCTCATCTGTCACGTGAAAGAATCAAATTACATCATCCCGTGCTCCTCTCTGTTTCTTAAGCTCTGTGTCCAGCTTCTTCTCAGAAATTTCACATCCGCAGGCTTCTAACTTTTTACCCCTCTTCTCACTCCCCAGTCTGAGGGCCTTTCCAATTGCTTCAGAAAAATGAATCTCCCTCTCTCTCCTTTCCATGATGAATGGTTGATGAAATGAGAAAAGTATCTGGGAGTCACACGTACCAAAGCTGTGATTTCTAAAGAAAAACGTGACAGTAAAAATTCGGTACTACTGACCCTCCGGCTCACCCAGAGTGCCCTTCATGAATGGCCACAGAAGTCTCTATCAGCCTCATCATTTTCTTTTCATCAAACTGACATAGCATGCTTTTATTCCACCAGTATTGATTCAATGCCTCCAAAGTAGCAGCACTTTTCTAGCCCTAAATTAGACAAAGCTCGTGCTCTCATGGTGTAACCATTCATTCTAGACCATGCATTCTGTGTACACACACACATTCACATGCACACTCAAGCAAGAAAAACAAATACTTTATGATCCTTAAATTATGACTTGAAGCTCCCATTTCACAAGGCTGGCAAAAAATTCAAACTTGGGCACTTTTAGGGATCTCTCCCAGAATTCCCTAGGATCCTACAAGCATCTGAAGACTTTCTGGGTTCCTGAAAAATGTGTGAAAGGACCTCAGTAGTATTCAGTCCATGGTGATCATCACTGATGTTTTTCTTCCCAAACCCTCACGGTCTCTTGAGGGCAGATTGTTCCACAGCTTCTGTGTCAGGCTGGCCTGGAACTCTTTGCTCAGGGTGGGAGTTCCCATGTTCAAGGTCTTCCTCATGGAGAATTTCCAAAAATGTGTTTCCTTCCTTTCAGTTTGCATAATTACCATGGAAGCCTTCTTCTCTGACATGGTCAGGATAAGGGACAAGTACTTAATTCACTACTCCAAAAAGAGAGTTAAAAGGGGTAATTAAATGTACACATATCTTAACCATTCTATTTTTTAGCACAAAACATATAAAGGTATGTTTGTTTGTCAATCTTTTAATTTTGGTCCAACACCTTTTCTTTGAATATGAGCATACTCTTTGGTGTTGTGATTATCTTTCTACAAAAGATTCCCACTATAATTCATCATCTGTAATGTTCACCTTTAATTTCTTTATTGTCAGTGGGAACTTAAGGCCACTTGTGAGGCAATCTGCAAAAAGAACGTTCTATACTTTAAAAAATTCTCCCCAGTACTTTACAGCATCTCACTCACATCTAATTGGACAGGCATGGCTAATCACCATTATCTAACTCTTTCCAAAACATTCAACTTAATTTTCATAGAAAGAACTCTTCCTATTTATTCTCACATTTCCGTGGTTTACATATAATTTAATAAATTCATAGTTTCAATAACAAGTACAACAGGCATTAACATATTTAGGAACAAACGTAACTGACTCCTAATAAGCACATAACTGCTAGAGGCAGAAGTAGTTGAGCATGTTAGAGAGTCATGTGTTGGTCACAGACATCCAGTGTGCAGTGGACCTCAGTCAGGATGGTTTACAGAAGAAATGGGCACCATAGGTTCATCTGTAGAGTTCAGCAGAGATCAGTTAACAGAACACCTGCAGTGTTTACAGTATCGGTTACAACTGTGCTCCCTTACCCTCTTGCCAATAGGTACCACCACTTAAAGGTAAGGAGTAGAAAATCCTTAATCTTGAAACTTACAATGCTGTCAAACAAAATAGGTCTTAATTTTCGGTTTTAAAAAAAGTGAGGGTCAGGGTTAGGGTTTCAAATTCAGTTTCACTGCATTTTCTTAAATTGATAGGATATTTTAGCTTTATTCATCCTCCAGGACCTCAAAGTGATTGATTTTAGCTTTATTCTCTTTCTCTGTCCTCACTTTACCTCTCTTATAGGTGTTATGTAGACTTAGATAGCCGAAAAGGGGGGAAGAAGGAAAGAGGGGAGAGAAGACAGGAAGAGGAGGAAAGCTAATACTCTGACATCTATACAAAGTGGGTGCTTGGCCCTTAAAGAATCCAGATGCTGCCCTGTGGGCATCCTGTGGAACAGGGCCTGGCAAAATGTGCCAGTGGAAAATTTTTCTGGGCACCAGTTGGGTTATTAAAAGGAAAAGAAATGCTTCTGCTTCTGTGTATCAAGTTTATGGACGTGGAACCAGAAGGAAGCAGCACTTGCTTGTGTAGTTGTGAAAAGGCTCTAGATTTTCACTTCTCTTCTGGCTCCCAGGATTACATCTGCGCTGCTTCATCTCGTCATCTCTATAGAGTGAGATAATGTATACATTTAGCCATAAATGTATTAAACCATGAGACTTGCTGCTAGAGCATTCTTTCCAAAGCACAGTTCTGACAGTGTCAACGTTTAGCTCAGGAACCTCCAACATCTCCCCTTACCTAATGAATTAAAACCTTACACTTGGCCCTGGTGGTTAGGTCTCTCCAAACAAGTGTTGCTCACTTATGGCTCAGGAATGCCCTGTGTCCACACTCCACTCAGGACAGCTGGGCTACTTGTGCTTCTGGCGCCCTGGGTGTTTGCTTGGGCTCTTGCTGTCTGATTAGAATGCATGCATTCCCTCCGTCCCTCTATCTGTTAGGAATACGTGTAGGTTGCAAGTAATAGAATCTTTCTCTCCCCTCCAAAAATACAGGTTTTATTTTCCTCAATATGATATCTTTTTTCCCCTTATGCCAGTATTTCCCAAACTTCTTTTCTGCCAGTACCCCTATATTAGTATTCGTCTTTAAATGGACTTAACTTTGTTTTCACTTAAATCTATTTTTTTTATTCTAGAAAGCTTACATCAGTGCTCTCCAAGGAAAAAACAGTATCCCTAGGTAAACTCCCTTGATAAATAAAACAGCATCCCTTGATAAATAAAATTCATCATAAAAAATAAATGCAATAAAAAATACAATGATATTACCTTCTATCTAGGTAACTCTTGCCTGAGGCATGCTCTGTCCTGGTAAAAGTGTTAAAGATTGGCAGCAAATAGATTTTCTCTTTGATGAAATTAGGAGGATTGAAGAAGAATGGAAAATAGACTGACTTTCTCAGTGTTCCGGTGCCATGCCCATGCACCATCTAAAATCATCTCCTGCACCACCTAAAATCATCTTGAGTGGTGTGTGCTCTCACTTTGGAAAACGCTGCCTGAGTCTCATGAAATGATGAGCAGCTAAAGGGCAAGACGTGATTCTCACTCCCCTTCATGTCCTTCACCTTTCCAAGAATCTATTCCCTAGGCCTCCAAACCTCCCCACCTCCTTCTAGGGGACGCTGAGGTGCCCCATGAGCCACTGTGTTATGTGATGGGAAGAAATGAGCTGTTATTCTCTGCAGCGCTAGCTGATGGATTGGTCTGTCTTCTCCAAAACATCAGGAGAGTAGGTTCATCAGGTCCATGGACTTAGGATGTAGAATGAGTGTTCTTCCTCAAGTTCACGCACATGTGTGTGGCGGGGGGGGGGTGGGGCGGGGGGCGGGTATGTGTTGGGGAGGGAATGTAGCAGAGGAAGACTGGGGGGTTTTCTGAACTTCCTTGATTCACAGCGCTCTGTTCCCGAAATGCTTCAATACTCTCGTAGTTGGGTTGTGCAAGCTCCTATCTTAGAGCAATGTGTGTGGGAGCCAGGTAAGACTTTGGAGATCAACTGCTGCCTCTCCTCTCCCTAACCGCCCGCCCACTGAGTCTCCTCTTACGGAAGAGGAAACCAGGGACCAGCGAACAGGTGTCCAGATCCACAAATCAGAACTGAATCCAGATGCTTGGAATAGAAACCCATTCCTGCAGCCCTCCTGTGACTGACTCGAGTTGTTCACAGACTTTCTTCCTCCTTTTCCAGGCAGTGCTAAGCCCTCTCATAGCCATCGCGCTGAAAATATCCCAGATTCACGAGAGAACCGGCCGGAGGGGCCCTACTGTCATCACCTGAACGGAGGACAGATCACTCAGCACAGCCAAAAGAACGCGCTCGGCGGGGGACGCTTCACTCATGCCTTCTTGCTACCTGTTTGTGCCTCTTATGACTTTGAAAAAAAAACAAAGGTTGATTTGGTGGTGGGCGGGGTAGGTGGGGAAAGAAAAAAATGTCTGTTTTGTTTGGGTTTTAGTCAGTTTCTGCAAATGCAACAGGGTCTTCGGTTGTCTCTGAAAGCTGCACTGTCATCTGATATCTGCTTTATCACACAAGGGAACCTGCCCTTTTGAGAGAGAATCAGGGGGCTGGGAATAGTCAGGGCATCTGTGCATCGTTGGCGTCAGGTGAGAGAAGGTTCTGGAATAACGGAGGAGAGTGCAATGCCAGAAGTCAGCTGACCCTGAGCCCCAGGTGCTCCCGGACAGACCTAAGAAGGCTCTCCTCAGCAGCGGGAGGATTTAACTTTTCATCCCAGGTCAGGTCTCCCATGGGTGAAAGTTGTAGAACTCCTAATAGCCCACCTCATGCCCACCAACCACCTGATGGCCACTCACCCTCCTTCCCATCTCCAAAGTCCCCATGCCACCCCCTTCACATCTTCAAGAGCTTTCTACAAACCACAATGACACACTTTCAACAAAACATATCAAAGGGTGTTTTTCTCTCTTATTTTGTAAATAATATCAATACTAGCTATTAAGCAGGCTGCATTCCTTCAAATTCAGCCATTCATTACACAGGTGGGAGGTCATTTCTTAGCAGGACTCTGAGAATGAATGCTGAACGTTTTCGGGCCCCGTCTTGATTATATCACGTGGGTTGGTACATGAGTTGATACTAATTCCTGCTGCGAAGGCAAAATACCACCATGTTGGCTGTCTCTCTGACTTTCTCACTCTGCTAACTTATCTCCCAATAAGGGCCTGTTTTCATGCACTTGTTTGGACACAGTTCAGATCTTACTGGTCATGGCTGTAAAAGGAGACAGTGAAATGCTGTAAAAGTAGGAGATGAAGTGGATGCTGGAAGAGAACCTTGCTGGTGGCACAGTGATGGGCCTGATGAGACGGCAGGGAGGGTGGGGTCCCCTGCTGGAAAGCAGAGGGTCACAGCTGGCTTTATTTGCCCAGAAAAAAAGATATTGTGTCCCTGGCAGCCTCCGTCAGTCCTCAGCCAGAACCCTGGGCGCACAGGACCTGTTTGCATATGTTTTGCTTCCTTGGGAACGCACCCACTTATCATGTCATTGGCACAGATAACATGGTGCGCTTTGACCGTTCAGAAATGCATTATTGCTGTAGTCAAGATTAGGGGAAGCAGAGAGACATTCCCAGCAAGGTATTTGTTTCCATTTTCTATCTATGCTTCTGTCAGAAACTTGCTAGGACCTTTAGTAGCTAATAAAAAAGAAATTTCTGATTTCAACCTTACACAAGAATTGTGGATTTTTGCTTATTTGTTTGTCTTGCCATTTGACAAACTCCAGTATTGGTCACTCTTCTGATAAGTCTGCCTTGCAGAACACTTGCAAGGGCTGGTATTCATCATTATGATCTTGGGAATTTAGTAAATAAATGGAACAGAGAAGGCAAAGTGCTCAAAACTGCCTTTGGGCGTCAGAAGAAACGAACGTGGCATCTAATCTTTCATCACAAGTGTCTTGATTTCAAAATAATAGTAGGGTGGCTTTGAGCTGAGATTCTAAGGAACTAGTTATGAAGTTTATCAGCAATGGAATACAACTTGCCTTGTGGCTTTGGTTCTCATCATCTTTAAAGTGGAGGTCCATGGGACTTCCCTGGTGGCGCAGTGGTTAAGAACCTGCCTGCCAGTGCAGATTCGAGCCCTGGTCCGGAAAGATCCCACATACTGCGGAGCAACTAAACCAGTGTGCCACAACTACTAAGCCCGTGTGCCACAACTACTGAAGCCCACATGCCTAGAGCCCGTGCTCTGCAACAAGAGAAGCCATCGCAATGAGAAGCCTGCGCACCACAACGAAGAGTAGCCCCCGCTCACTGCAACTAGAGAGAGCCCACGCTCAGCAACGAAGGCCCAACCCAGCCAAAAATAAATAAACAAATGTATTAAAAAAAAAAAAAAAGAAAGTGGAGATTGATGACAGCACAACTAGAGACACTGAGGCTTAGACAGCTAAGCCTATTTTTCAATATTTTTTCTCAAGTTGCTGAACTTTCATCATGTCGAACTCTGAAGTTCAAATGTAAATTAATCCTCATTTTAAAATCCTGTTTCTTTATTTCAGTATGGAGTCATGTGTGTCCAGCAACACAAATATAATTCATTCATTCAGCAAACACCAGTTGAACAACCACTCTATGCAGAGTCCTGGGTTTCTTTGGTGCAGCAAACGGATGCATAAAATATTATCCCTGCTTCTGTGAGTTTGTAGTTTGGGAACGGGAGGCTATGGCAAACATGCACAATGAATCAGGTAGACATGAAGGTTTCAGCAGCGGCACAAGCAACCGGCTGTGGGAATACACAGAGAGACTGACTCAGAGATGGAAGGCACTAGCACCTAAGGGATTTCCCAAAGAGTGGAGTTTCCTGGGCCTGGTAACCATTTCTATAATTTCACCAGGGGTGAATGTAGCAAGAACAAAGACTAGAAGTGGAGGGGTAGGATGGCTGGAGAAGAGGCTTGCTTTGGGTCTAGTGAGAGGTTGGCTTGCATGAGTGGGGCTGAAGCAGACACAACGTTATAAATATCAGACGAAGCAAATTCTTGGGCCCAGCTGCGGAAAGAAGCAGCTGCACAGCCACCTCTTTTTACGGAACTTTTTCTCAGCGAGATTGCAAAAGGGAAGGTCCTCTAGTGGCTCAGGACACAGCCTGCCTCTGGAACCTGCTTCAGATCACACTGCCAAGGTATGAATTCTGCTTTACATAAAAGTCAAGCTTCTCTTGCTGAGCTATACATGCACATCCTCTTGCCTTACCCTCGGGAGAAGTGAAAGACAGGAAGTCACCCTTCTGCACATAATGTTCTTTGGTTCTTAAAGACAGAGCTTCAGCCACCAGTCTCTCTTAGGAGTAGATGACTGGAGAGGTCCACGAATGTTGTGGGGACCACAGGAGAGAATCGTGGGAGGGACTGTGGATAGAGTATGGCAGCTGTCAGGCCACTCCTGTGATCGGCTAGGATCGAGGTGTCCACTCACTGCACCACGTGCTTCCAGAGCAATGACAAGCACCAGTGTATATAATGCAGTGATTCCCAAAGAGGGCAGTGCCACTCCCCTCCCAGGGAGTGTTTGGAAATGTGTGTGTATGTGTGCCAGGGAGGCGCTTAGTGGGAGGGGACCGAGGATGTGAAATCTGCTGTGTCAGCCAGTCCCCTAGATCAAAAAGTTGTTTTGCCTCATCTATGATTCTTGAGTTTATTGACTGAGCTTGGAAATGGATAGACGGCCATTATTAAAATGAGATCTTTTATCAATCTTACTGACCCAAGGTGCAGCCTACATCTACCGTGTTCTTGGCGCAAATAGTGCTGCGTGATGTTGCAGGCTGAAGGGCTTGCACAAGGCATGAAGGCTTTCTGCACAGGAAGCTTCAGATTGATGACCAATCCCGTGGTGGCACAATGGGCTGACAGTTGGCCACACTGAGCCAGTGTTCTCTGCAGGTAATACAGGCAATGACAGGGTTAATGGCATGGTGACTTCTGATTGGCCAGCGTGGCTCAGTGTAAGGCACGGGATTTACCTTGGCAACACATCCATCAGCCACGGCTTGTGGCGGGTGTGGGGAATTTGAAATGCACCTGCGGGAACTGGTACAGATGACTCCATTTTATTGCTTGATTACCCACCGGCTACTCGCCAAACACGTGGACCCTGATATCCCAGACACCTGCCTTGAAGAGATTTCCATTCCTGAGTGGTGAAGGGGCTGAGACATCACGCGCCTTTGGAAATGAGGTAACTCCCAGTAAATCAGTCTTTGGCCCTTCAGAAGTTACAAACAGCAAGAGATTATCTGAGGCGGCAGAGCTTAGCAGAATGCCTGCTCCACTCCGACCAGCTGGAAACGTCTTCAGTGGACGGTTCATGCGGCTGACGACCCACTTGGTATGTGCATCAGCCTAAGTTGTCATGTCATGGAGCCTAGAATATGGTGAAGGGATGCGGTATAAACCCACGTCTTCATCATCTTCCCATGTCTCTTAGCACCTAGTGTGTGCCTTACAAAATAGGTGGCCTGGGGAGATACCTCACCAAAGACAGTGTGCTTAACTAGAATCTTAAAGGATGGATACGAGTGGGAGTTTTTGAGTGGAGGGGCCCAAAGTATACACTCTACATTTCAGGTGTGCAAAAGATGCAGCACAGTGTGTTATAACTGACCTTGTCATGCTTATCTTCTGGGGGTGGAGGTGGCTCCTTCGATGTGATAAGATTAAAACACTGGAGAGTCATCACCTCTGAGAATTTCCCTTACGTGAGCCCGCCACCCCGCCATCCACATTTCAGAGGAGGTAACGGGTAAAGACTGCACTTTCTCATAGTCTAAGTGCCCTGCCTGCCGTTCACAGAATCGTGGTTCTCGATTCATCACCATTAAATTGATTGTAAACTTCAGGAGGAAGAGGGGATACAATGTCTACTTCCCCTGAGTGAATCTTCGAGGGGTGGCCAATGAATTTTCATTAATCACAACAGGACACTTTTTGTTTTTTTTTACTTTTCATTTTATATTGTATAGCCGATTAACAATGTCATGATAATTTCAGGTGCAGAGCAAAGCGACTCCACCATACATATACATGTATCCATTCTCCCCCAGATTCCCCTCCCATCCAGGCTGCCACGTAACATTGAGCAGAGTTCCCTGTGCTATATAGTAAGTCTTTGTTGGTTATCCTTTTTAAATATAGCAGTGTGTACATGTCAACCCCAAACTCCCTAACTATCCCTCCCCTCCACCCTTCCCCCCACCCTGTAACCGTAAGTTCATTCTCTAAGTCTGTGAGTCCGTTTCTTTTTGTAAATATGTTCATTTGTATCACTTCTTCTTAGATTCTGCATATAAATGAATATCATACGATACTTCTCTTTCTCTGTCTGACTTACTTAACTTAGTATGACATCTCTAGGTCCATCCATGTTGCTGCACATGGCATTATTTCATTCTTTTTTATGGTCGAGTAATAGTCCATTGTATATATGTACCACTTCTTCTTTATCCATTCCTTTGTCAATGGACAATTAGGTGGCTTCCATGTCTTGGCTGTTGTAAACAGTGCTGCAATGAACGTTGGGGTGCATGTATCCTTTCGTACCGTGTCTTTCTCCAGATATATGCCCAAGAGTGGGATTGCAGGGTCATATGGTAGTTCTATTTTTAGTTTTTTAAGGAATCTCCATACTGTTCTCCATAGTGGCTGTACCAATTTACATTCCCACCAACAGTGTAGGAGGGATCCCTTCTCTGCACACCCTCTCCAGCACTTATCGTTTGTGGATTTTCTGCTGATGGCCATTTTGACTTGTGTGAGGTGATAATCTCATTGTAGTTTGATTTGCATTTCTCTAATCCTTAGCGACGTTGAACACCTTTTCGTGTGCCTCTTGGCCATCCGTATGTGTTCCTTGGAAAAATGTCTATTTAGGTCTTCTCCCCATTTTTTGACGGGGTTGTTTGTGTTGATGATATTAAGCCACATGAGCTGTTTGTAGATTTTGGAGACTAATCCCTTGTCGGTCACATCATTTGCAAATATTTTCTCCCAATCTGTGGGCAACAGGACACTTTTGTCTGACTCGCCCAGTGGGTTTTAATTGGTAGGCCTCTCAAAGGCAGGATTTGCTGTGGGTAGTAACCATGTTTCTGATGCTTGCTTCAGAGTACATTTGTTTTTTTAAAAAAAAAGGCAATAAATATCTCTCAGTCGTATTTCTTTATGAAAGGCACATGGCTCATTTTCTGACTCAATAGTTGATGTTCAATGATGTTAGGCTCTGCAAAAAGATTAACTCATCTGGATGCTGTGTTCCACATGGAGAATAAAATTTTGACTTACGCTCCTCTATTGATTTTTTTTCTGATACAAAACAGCAAAAAAGGGGAAAGTTTAAGTACAAAATTTATTGCAGGAAAGAGATTAAAACAATGTTCTTATGTAAACCAAAATTACATTTGTCTCACATGACTACCAGTAGTTGGAAAAACCATCTATTACAAATTCAAACTCTGGACGATAGCCCAGTTATAGAGCTTGTTCAGGTCAGTGAATGTGCTCAGACCCCAAGGAAAATTTCAGGATAACCATCTCAGTAGAGGAATAGAAAGAGATGACAAGAGAGAAATAATAAATCGCCTTGCTAATAAATGACCGCCTTCCTGTTGGAGAACCACGAGTGACCTTCATGTCCACTTATGTTCTTGATGTCAAGGATTCAAATCACAGATGCCCAAAGTCCTGCTTTGTGTAAAGGAACCAGGATTTCCTTTTATGGCTTCCTGTGTATTTGTCAGGACATGCTTCATCTGAGCACTCAGCAATAACAGGGAAGAGGAGGCTACAGAGGCCCCATCCTACCTCTACAACCCTTATCCTCTTGAAAGCTCTCCATCCTTCCCACCGCTGTCCAAAGCCCTCCTGTGCCCGTTCACCAAGGCTGTCTATTATCATTAGGAACCATCTTTCATCAACAGTATAAGAATCAGATGAAAGGAAATTACACCAGGAGGTGAGGGCCAAGCTCCTAGGCAGAAAAAGGAGGGCTTATTTACATTTTAAAAGAGCAGCCAGACTGTTAACCCTAAAGCAACCTTTGCTGCCTCTCTTTAAGATAGTGCTGCAACCCTGGGGCTCCACTTCCTGTTAAAGTGGGAGACAAGTCCAAACTGTTCCCTGGGAGGAGGAAGTAGGACAGGATTAGCACAACCTAGCGCAAAAGTGTGAAGTCAGCATGTCTTCCCATGCCCCCTAGGAACCTTTCTTCACCCTCCTGGAAATAACTGTATGTTGTTGGAAAGGTTTCTTAACGTCTCCAAGTCTCGATTTATGCATCTGTAAAATGGGAATAACCATAGCACTTATCTCTGAAGGTTATAGCGAGGGCTAAATAAAAAGCGTAAAAAGTTCATAACACAGGGCCCGTGATATAAAAGGCATTCCCCGATTGTTAGATATTAATCCCAACAGAAAGTCCTCCCTTGATGGGGGAGGAAACTGAGGCCCAGAGAGATGAAGGTTTTTGCTCAAGCTCTAAAGCATCAGGCTGCATCTCCTCCCACCATTCTGCCACCTGATTTGTCCTCTTGCATTAAAACTTATAATAAGATATAATGAAGCTGACGAGGAATCACTGGGCTTTCAAATAAATGTCCTAAGTCTAAAAGTGCCTGGATCTGTATCTTGAGACACAAAGAATTTTCTGTTAATGATTAAGGTACTACAATATAGTCTCCTTTCTTTCAAATCCTAGAGATTTACAGGGGGGGTTCTCTGAAATATATGGGTATTTTAAAACTTTTCAAGATGTATGTCCAATTCTGTATTAATACAACCTATGGCTAGTACAGATTCTTTTTTTCCTGAATCCTGTGTATGATGAATTTTTAAGTATTCTCTTTATTCAACTTGAGTCTCTAAGAAATCTTATCATATATGCTTGTACAACCATCCATTCTTAAAATACTCATTTAAGATTTTGTACTTGAGCCATTTTGAAAGCAAATAGTGAAGTCACTTTCCTTTCACATAGAAATAAAATACACGTATTTAAAGTAAAGTCATTCAAAATAACATTCATGGGTTCCAGAGGCAAATCTCTTACAGTGTGAATTACTGTGTCACTCTGGTAATACTGTAAATGAGGATAACTTCAAAGCCAGCCAGCAGAACCCACAATTTAAATGATAATGCCCCTTCATTGCCAGCATGCTTTCCCTTTGTGATTATTGGTAATTCAGTACAGGAAGGTACGTGGTGTCCAAGCAGCATCTATTCCTCCCTTTTGGGGGTCTAGGTAATGGGAGAGGAGTTGAGAGAGCAGAAAAGCTCTCCGTGGAGCAGAGCTCTCACAACACTTTTGCAGTCCAAAAGTTCACCTGGGTTGAGATCCTTTGAAACGTTTGCCTGGTGCCGACCACACCCTTCCAGGGCTCCGCTCTGCCCTTGCAGGCCAAGCACGTGTGCGGAATTGCATTGCTGTCACACGCAGCATCCCCTCTGCAGACTCCCATGTGGGATCACTGATGTGGCTTTTCCTCCCACAGTCCCTGCCTGGGTTTATTACTAGCAGCTGCATCCCATGAGGGTGCGTCATGAGGGCTGGAGAGCTTCCCCTGCTTCAGCACTCTTGGTTTTGCCTCTCAGCATCCTGCAGTGGCGTTGCTGCCTCCACCCTGTCTGCTACAGACTCGTCATAGGATGGTGGGGCCTCCGGGTGGGCATCACCTTCATCCTCAAATTCGAGGCCCATCTCTGTATACGGAGGTGGAGGAACATCCGAGGTCTCTTGCTCTGCAGGACAGCCTTGCTTTTCAGCATCAAGACTCTCTTCATAAGCAGGAGGGTAAAAATCTGGCCTGGGGGACAAAATGCCACAAACATACATGTGTTATTTAAGCGGTTCATGCCAAAGAGGCATATGTCTGCCTCTCTCAAATCACATCGTGTGAAGTTAAACTGTTAAGAAACATTGATTCGGAAACAGATGTTCTTCCCTGGCATCACCAGTTTTTTAAAAATGTGCTGCTCTTCCAGCAAAACCCTCTTTATCAGCCGTTGGACGTGTGCCTCTATACTCATCTTTTTCCAGACTATTCCCTCTCTCTTACTCATTGGAACCAGGGACTTTCAGTGTGAGATCCTTAGCAGGGGTAGGGGACATGGGGGCCTTGGCTGGAGCATCTCTCTATCCAGTTATTTAGTTCATTCACATTTTTGTCCCCATTCACACACATCCTCTTCTACTCGATTGCACTCACTGTCTCAGATCCACACAACCAACAAAATGGTGAATGAAAACCAGCTCCATGAAGATTCCGGAACTATATCAGATGCTTCTCTCTTTCCTATCACTCTTTCAATCAGCTAGGCCGCCCTTCCTCCCGCCGCCATACTTATTTCTCAAACTATTTCAACTGACAACTTTATGTAGATTTCAGTCGTGGTCCTTTCCATGCCAACAGGCCAATGGCTAAAGGAGCCGTTCATGCCAGAGCTGATGTACTCATCGGTAATCTTGCCCAGTGTTGCTAACTGCTAAATCCTCTGGCTTCTCCGTCGTGAATGGGATTGGGGGTGGCGTGGAGGTGAAGAAGCGGGAGGGTGAGCTTGATTTAGTTGTGTATTTATAGAGTGAGTCCTTCCAGTGCCTACAGGGAGTGTTTATGGTACGTAACCACAACAGAACAGGGACTGCCATTTGTAGCCACAGCTCCATTCCAATGTTACCAGGCCCAAAACCAAAGAGCTGAAGGAGCTATCTACTGTACAGCATAAACCTCAGCCTTCACTCAGAATAGCCAAGGCTGTGCCCTGGGGCACATGTGTAAAGGCATTGAAGACAGAAAGTTGAGCTGTTCCCTGGAGTGATTTGAGAGGCTCCAGGATGACTGCTGCCTGCCCCCATGTCCCATCCACTTCTCCCATCCCCCAGTCTCCCCACACTGCTTCGCTTTCCCAGTGTCCTGAATTCCACCATTGCAGACCCCTTTGGGTACCCATTTTGAATGCAAATCCTTCTGAGAAATGTAACTTAACCATTTACTGACTTACTAGCCATTCTGAGTGGGCTGGGCATCTATTAGATGCAGCAGAAAGGGCAGTAAAAGGGAGGTGTCATGATACCATAGTTTAAAGTATTTCAGCACAGACAGTGCAATATTATGCATGTGTTAGTAAATTAAGCTACATCCTAAAGGCAATCAGTTATTCTTATCAGGAATTCACACTCTGGAGGCAATCATCTAACATTTATACCAAAATAAAAGAAAGAAAGAAAGAAAACCATCACTCTAGAAGCATCTTCTACAATCACTTCAGTTATCTTTAATTTTTTATCAAACCCAGAGACCTTGCAGTTAGTATAATAAACATTGGAAATGGATTTTGGTCATTGTAATTAGTATCTTATTAATTAGCATAATCATGTCAAAAATCAACTGTCATGGATAAAAATCACTTATATTCAAGGTACATGGAGTAGCTAAAATATTGTTTGGCTAAAAAGTTCGTTCGGGGTTTTCCATAAGATGTTACAGAAAAACCCCGAACAAACTTTTTGGCCGACCCAATATCTTAGATGAAGAGAATAAAAGAATTTATGGAGTCTTGCAGACTGTACCTTAAGGATGACGCCTGAGGTTTTATCCCTAAATGATTCCGTGTTCAGCCAGAAATTAGGAGATTTTTGGTTGTCCGATACTTACCATAAGGTTAACTGAAATTTTTTCATTGTGGTAAAGTACATATAACATAAAATTTACCACTTTAGCAATTTTAAGTGTACAGTTCAATGGTATTAAATACATTCACATCGTTTTGCAGCCATCACCATTATCCATCTTCAGAACTTTTTCATCATTCCAGGCTGAAACTCTGTACTCATTAAACAGTAACTCTCCATTCCCTCCTCCCCTGGCACCTGGTAACCACTGCTGTACATTCTGTCTATGAATCTGACTGCTCTAGGTACCTCATATAAGTGGAATCATATAATATTTGTCTTTTGGGCTTATTTCTGGCCTATTTCACTGAGCGTATTGTCTTCAAGGTTCATTCATGTTATAGCTGCATCAGTATTTCCTTTCTTTTTAAGGATGAATAATATTCCATCTTTTGTACATACCATATTTTGTTTATCCATTCATCTATTGATGGATATATGGGTTGTTTCCACAGTTTGGCTGTTGTGAAGAATGCTGCTGTGAACACTGGGGTACAAATATCTGTTCAAGTCCCTGCTTTCAATTATTTTGTCTATATACCCAGAAGTGGAATTGTTAGATCAAGTGGTAATTTTATATTTAATGTTTTGAGGATCCTCCGTACCACAGAGCAGCTGCACTATTTTGCATTCCCACCAGCAGTGCACAGGTTTCCCAGTTTTTCCACATCCTTGCTAACCTTGTTGTTTTCTGCTTTTTTGATAATAGCCATCCTAATGGGTATGAGGTAGTAAGGTTAACCAATGATTACCTCTGGAATATGAGTGCCTTGTCTCAGGGAAATCTTTCATGTAATATGTGATCAGAACACCTAAGAGTACAGAAAGCTGGGACTTCACTGAGTTCACGAAGAGATTGTATAGCTGATTTCATGCTTGCTTGCTCATTTGTTGCGTGACAGAATTTGGTCTGGGACTTGCTTTCCTTACAACCTGGTAGCCAGGTTATGAGGAATAACTAACCATCACCTGCCTGTAAGGACAGCTCCCATGATACAACAAAAGAAAATGAGTTTGGCCTCTTAAATTGGCTTTGGTGTGTTTTTCAGTGGTGATGGGAGAAGGGTGGTTATTCTCTGGC
The DNA here is from genome assembly GCF_011762595.2 of Tursiops truncatus. NCBI lineage: Eukaryota > Metazoa > Chordata > Mammalia > Artiodactyla > Delphinidae > Tursiops > Tursiops truncatus. The sequence continues at coordinate 64,984,123 of NC_047039.1, forward strand.
ATAAATTCCCTCTACTTCATAGTTTTCCCCAGAGGCAGCACCATTCTTCCTAATGTCTAATCCCAGAGTCATTCCCTGACAATAAAGCTTCAGTTGTAGACACACAGCCCCATGGGACGTGTAAGTTGCTCGCCAGTGGATTAGAAGTCATTGACCTTTTCCGGAACTCAGCCCCACCTCAGTGCTCCCCAGTCCTCTGGCTTCTCAGCACGTACCTGTCCACTGTGGCCAGGGGCAGGGCCCCCTGAGCACCATAGTGTCTGAGCACACGGCTGAACACCCCTTTGCTTTCATTGGCCTGGTGGTAGGTGCTCCAGAAAATTCCACTCAGAAGGATCACAAACCCCAGAGGCAGAAGCAAATAGGCCAGGATCAGGTTCCCCTGGCAGTTGAACAGGGAGCCCGAGGAAATGAAGAAGGCCCCCAGGCAGATCATCAGGAAGCCCGTCAGAAGGGCAAAGGCACAGAGAACTAGACAGGTTCTGTTCTGCATCCCTGCTTCTTTGGAACCCAGCTCCCTGACCCTGCCACTCCCCTGCTTCCCCTGCTCAGAGAGAATGCTCTCATTAGCCAGCTGTCAGCTTTATATGCTCTGGGACCAACTGGCCTTTGGACAATTAAATGAAGCAGGCACTTAGAAGCTATTCATTAACTATTGAAAGTAACTGTAATATCCTTGATTAACCTAAAAACGCAGCATTGTGTACTGCAGGAAGGCGTGGCATAGCTCTCTTGCTCTTCTGAGCTGAATGGGACCCTAGGCTGACCCCAGTTATTTGAGGGAAGGTTTCCCATCCTTTGATTAAAAGAGTCTCTTGATTCCCATGCGGGTGATTCCAAACTAATGCTAGAGAAATTAGCATTCCTTGCTGAACCCTGTTCTTTGTGGTTTGGCAGGGAGTCCTTTCCTAATTGCGTCTTCCTTTTTCTGTCCTAAAAAGATAATTGTTAAGGCTCTTACCATATTTGTCTTGCTTCTCTCAGTGATTCTCCCTTTATTGCCTTCACTTTATAATGTTGGAAAGATTCCATGAAAAAAGCTGAGGGGTGAACTCCCTGATTCAAAGGGGAGTGTCAGCAGGAGGGGGAAGAAAGTGCTATGGAGAAGGATTGTAATGGACAGATCTTCAGGAATGTGAGGGGATTTCTGAGGATGGTTGTAAATGGTAATAATCTGGTGACTTCTGCTCTGAGTCTGATTTTGTATCTTTCCCATCTTTCCCATTGTCCCATTGTATCTTTTCCCATTTCCCCAGCCCCAATGCTGAAATAATCCTAGGGTCATTTCTTGTTCATACATAGGTGTTAGATACATTTTTTTGCTTATTGCTCAACCACTGGCTACCACACTTGGCTCAGTAGAAGTATTTAAACCAGATCTCACCGTTCCTGCTCTCAAAAAAGCCACAGGTATTTGATAAAAGAGCATTCCCTAAACATGTGTAGCATGTTTCCACCTCCATGAAAAACAAATACGTATGAGAAGTGCTGCCTGTTCAATCCTTACCCTCCCCCCAACATATCTTAGGCTTTCACAGAGCGCACTAAAATATTGAAGGCTCTGAAAAGTCCTACAATATTTTCCCCTCACAAAATACATATTAAATGAAATTTGTTTTGGTAGATGCTGCTAAAAATTGTTCCCTGTCTTCTCCTCTGTACCATTGCTCTATGTAGCACTGCCTTAAAAATTCTTTCCAGGGCTTCCCTGGTGGCGCAGTGGTTGAGAGTCCGCCTGCCGATGCAGGGGACACGGGTTCGTGCCCCGGTCCAGGAAGATCCCACATGCCGCAGAGCGGCTGGGCCCGTGAGCCATGGCCGCTGAGCCTGCGCATCCGGAGCCTGTGCTCCGCAACGGGAGAGGCCACAACAGTGAGAGGCCCGCGTAGAGCAAAAAAAAAAAAAAAAAAACAGAAGCAAAAATCTTTCCAGAACCAGCCTTCTGTATTCTGTTTGGAATTGGTTTCTTCCATCTTGTCTGTCTTTGGTTTAGACACCCTACTCCAGAGCAGGTTCATGCTCTGATTCCTTCCTTTTTTATTTGATGCTTTGACATGTCCCTGCCAAAAGTCTCCTCCCACAGGGACTCTGGATCACTTTTGTCCAGAAAGGTTATCTTCAGTTCCTCTTTGATACTCCATTACTGCATTACTATTCTTTTCCATTTACTATCCTAATGGAAAAAGCAGTTCTTTGTGCAGTGCCCTAGTAGAAGTTCCATGTATACCCTTTCGCCTCATACCCACCACCTCCTCAGCTCTACTTTCATGTTATGGGCTAGGAGAAAGAGAGAAAGTCACCGGATAAAAAAGAATATACAGGGCTTCCCTGGTGGCGCAGTGGTTGAGAGTCCGCCTGCCGATGCGGGGGACACGGGTTCGTGCCCCGGTCCGGAAAGATCCCACATGCCGCGGAGCGGCTGGGCCCGTGAGCCATGGCCACTGGGCCTGCGCGTCGGGAGACTGTGCTCCGCAACGGGAGAGGCCACAACAGTAAGAGGCCCGCGTACCGCAAAAAAAAATAAAAATAAAAATAATAATAATAATGTACAGTCCTTCCTCATTTCACCTCGTAACCTTTATCTTTATTAGCTTCAATCCTTATCCTCACCTACTTTCATCTTCTAATCTTGATATTATCCTTGTAGCTTTAAAGCAACCCCTTCTCCCTTTTTCTCCAACTGTTTCTTTTTTTTGCCATATTCAAAATTTTAATCAAATGTATGTTTACTTCCAGTATCTAACATGTCAATTTATATATATGTTTATTTTTTAATTTTTTTAACAAATCTTTATTGGAGTATAATTGCTTCATAATACTGTGTTAGTTTCAGCCATATGCATACATATGTCCGCATATGCCTTCCCTCTTGAGCCTCCCTCCCACCCTCCCTCTCCCACCCCTCTAGGTCATAGCAAAGCACCGAGCTGATCTTCCTGTGCTATGCGTCTGCTTCCCACTAGCTAGCTGTTTTACATTCGGTAGTGTGTATATGTCGATGCTACTCTGACTTCGCCCCAGCTTCTCCCTCGCACTCTGTGTCCTCAAGTCCAACCTCTATGTCCACATCCTTATTCCTGCCCTGCCACTAGATTCATCCGTACCATTTTTTTTTAAGATTCCATATATATGTGTTAGCATATGGTATTTGTTTTTCTCTTTCTGACTTACTTCACTCTGTAGGACAGACTCTAGGTCCATCCACCTCACTACAAATAACTCAATTTCGTTTCTTTTTATGGCTGAGTAATATTCCATTTTATATATGTGCCACATCTTCTTTATCCATTCATCTGTCGATGGACATTTAGGTTGATTCTGTGTCCTGGCTATTGTAAATAGAGCTGCAATGAACACTGTGGTACATGTCTCTTTTTGAATTATGGTTTTCTCAGGGTGTATGCCCAGTAGTGGGATTGCTGGGTCGTATGGTAGTTCTATTTGTAGTTTTCTAAGGAACCTCCATATTGTTTTCCATAGTGGTATCAATTTACGTTCCCAGCAGCAATGCAGCAGGTTTCCCTTTTCACCACACCCTTTTCAGGATTTACTGTTTCTAGTTTTTTTGATAATGGCCATTCTGACTGGTGTGAGGTGTTACCTCATTGTAGTTTTGATTTGCATTTCTCTAATAATTAGTGATGTTGAATATCTTTTCATGGGCCTCTTGGCCATCTGTATATCTCCTTGGTGAAATGTCTATTTAGGTCTTCTGCCCATTTTTTAACTGGACTGGTTGTCTTTTTGATATTGAGATGTTTGTATATTTTGGAGATTAATCCTTTGTCCAATATATTTATTATTAGCATAAAGAATGTTGTACATCCCTCAATGTGCAATTCTTTGAGCACTTTCAGTTAAACTTACAGAGGAGTTCTTAGATTCAATTGGTCTTGAGGTTGACAGATTTCTAAAATGACCCCTGGAGATCCCTCCCGCCTGCTATCCATGTCCTCTTGAGTGTGGGCTGGACATAATGACCTGACTCTAACCTATAGAATATGGCAAAGGTTATGGGATGGTACTTTTTAAAAAATTTTATTTATTTTTATTTTTGCTGTGTTGGGTCTTAATTTCTGTGCGAGGGCTTTCTCTAGTTGCGGCAAGCGGGGGCCACTCTTCAGTGCGGTGCGCGGGCCTCTCACTATCGTGGCCTCTCTTGTTGCGGAGCACAGGCTCCAGACGCGCAGGCTCAGTAGTTGTGGCTCATGGGCCTAGTTGCTCCGCAGCATGTGGGATCTTCCCAGACCAGGGCTCGAACCCGTGTCCCCTACATTAGCAGGCAGATTCTCAACCACTGCGCCACCTGGGAAGCCCGATGGGATGGTACTTCTGTGATCAGGTTACAAAAGGTTGTGACCTCTGTCTTGCTAGCAGACTTTCTGTATTGCCCTCATGGCTTGCTCTCTTTGAGAAGGAAGCCACCATATTGGAGAAGCCCACATGACAAGGCAGCTTCTGGCCGACAGTCAGTAAAGAACTGAGGCTCTTAGTCCCCCAGCCAGTGAGGAGCTGCATCCTGCCAATGACATGAAAGCCTTGCCCAGATGAGCCTTGAAAGGACCAGACCCTAAGCAACACCTTGATTGAGAGAACTTGAAACCGAGGACCCAGCTAAGTCATGGCCAAATTCCAGACCCACAGAAACTGTGAGATGATAAGTGTGTGTTGCTTTAAGCTGCTAAGTTTTGGGGCAATTTGTTAGGCAACAATGGGTAACTAAAACAGTTCTTTAGGACTTGGAAACCAGAGGAGACAATCGGTTTTGTGTGTTTACCCAGTACCGAGCACATAGAAAGTGCCCTATCAAAGTCAGCTATAATCATCCTCACCATTATTATTACTATCATCACTGCTGTAAATCCAAAAAGCTGGGAAAGACCCAGGATTTCCAACGGAAGGGTCTGCACTAGGACTTGGGTCCCAAGAACAGGTAAATGGTAGAGCCCCCGAGCTACAATTAAGTATTAGAGTAAGGAGGGATAACATTCTCATTGAGAACTGCCCATAAAAGCGCATAGGGTTGGGCTTCTTTGTTTTAAACCAAAACTTGAGGATTAGTCAGGCTGGGCCTTATGACAGGTCAGGCCTATAGTTCCTGGGATCACATGAATATCTGAGTAAGGAAGTATCTCTATGTTTTCTCTCCTCCAGTTCCAGTAAAGAGTAGCTAGTGCCTTATAGCTTGTCAAATAGGTTCTTCCTCTCCAACACCCTTTAAGGAGGTGTGTGTCATTCCAGAGCAGTGTATTTTGTTGTGGTGGTTGGTTTTTTGCTTCTTTGTTTTGGTGAGAAATTGAATAGGAAAGAGCAAGATCCAGGAAGTGGCAGAAGGGTGGAAGATATTAGTTATTTTATATAAAATTTATATAAAATAAAGAGTGAGTCCCTGGGCTCAGAGTATTTAAAGAGTTTATCTGGGATGAGATGGGGCCCCAAAGAGGAAGTATAGGAGAATCTGTAGTATATGAAGAAAGTAGATGAGAAAGCGGGGGTGAGGCAAAAGTCAGTATAGAAATATGAAGTATTAGGACTTCCCTGGTGGTGCAGTGGTTATGAATCTGCCTGCCAGTGCAGGGGACATGGGTTCGATCTCTGGTCTGGGAAGATCCCACATGCCACAGAGCAGCTAAGCCTGTGAGCCACAAGTACTGAGCCCGTGTGTCACAACTACTGAAACCTGTGCACCTAGAGCCCGAGCTCTGCAACGAGAAGCCACCGCGATGAGAAGCCCGTGCACCGCAACGAAGAGTAGCCCCCACTCGCCGCAACTAGATAAAGCCCGCAAGCAGAAACAAAGACCCAACGCAGCCAAAAATAAATAAATTAACTAATTAACTTTTTAAAAAAAGAAAGAAAGAAATATGAAGTATTTCTGAGAACGTGTGTGTCTCCTTCATGGTTCTTGAGACACACTAGTGAAGGATTTATGTGGAAGTTATTTTTGCATGATTGTGTTTATTATTATAATTAAATATATAAATTATTAATTTTTTTTTTTTTTACTGTGATTCTCCTTCAGTTCTGAACCACATGCATCACTGCTCTATGAGCATTATTCCCCTCTGATACCTCAAAAATGACCAAGGATAACTAAAACCAGTGATCTGTAGTTTTAAATAATCCTAATTACTTGTGGTTTCCCTGTTTCTTTGTGCTGTGGTATATGCCCTCTTTCCCCACAATCACTAGCAGTGGAAACAGTTTTGAAAAGTGAAAAATGAAAGAAGGTGTGTGCTTGCTTGTGTGATACTACAGTAGCACAAACATTGAGAGGAAGCCTTCTGGTCTTCCTCAGCCTTGAAGGGGCAGAAACCCCAGCAGAAGAGCAGTTGTAATGATAGAGAGGGGAAAAAAAAGCAGGCCAGATCCTCAGAACTGGGGAAAAAATGAAAACATCCAATAAACAGCCAAACACCAAAAATATCACCTTAAAGAGTCAGTTTCAGGAGACCTTTGGGCCTCTGGCTGGCCTTCCTTAGGCTGGGCCCTGTCTTCCGGCTCTGCCTTCACTCCTAGGCCTCCTTTCCTGTGCTCGCCCACCTTGCCACTTAGCCAGCACTCAGTGTGAGGGGAAGAGGCCAATGATACTGACTCCATTTCAGGCAGAGAAACTGCAAGAGGGAGAGATGGATGACTCATCTAAGTTAAGATGGTCAGCATGGGATTGATGAGAAAATGGATACTCTGGGAGGAGTGTGGACAGAGGCCCACCTTCTATAAAGAAACGTTCTGGGACCCAGTGGAAGCCAAGATCCCCCATCCCAATTCCCATCCCCTCCACAAGAGATTCACCTAAGAAATGATGCCTTCCTTCTAAACCAGTTTATTTATTATTATCATTCATTAAAATTCACCAATCAACAGTAGTGCCTGACGTGGCAGTAGGCAGTGACATGTTATTTGGTGGACAGCCCAACTATCTTAAAACGTAATCACTCTTTCAACACTCTGTTCCTTTGAGCATGACTGACCCACCAGTGCCGTTCTGAACATTGAGTGCAGCTGAGTTCCAAGCACTGTTCTGCCTTCTACAACCGAGCCTCCAAAACCTCACCCTTTTTTCAAACTCTCCAGTGTAAGATGTGTCTTGGAACTTCTAACAGCCCTCTGCACGCCCGTCTTTGTTGACTGAGCACACGGGCCAGCACCCTTCTCTTGAAAGCCGGAAAAGCATGTTGCCCTTCATGAGAAGTAGATGGGGACTTTGGAAAGAAGCTAATGGTGTGTAAAGGGTGTTGCGTAGGAGGGACATGGGGCCAAGAGCTGGGACACAGTGGCCAGATTTCAGAAGGTCACTTGGGTTTAGGAAGTGAGGCTCTGTGGGAGGTGGGGAAGGTGAGTATCTGCGCAGTGAGGGATGTCACCTGGTCTGATTTCATGGTGGTGATTACTGAGTGATTTCTGGATTAGCCTTTCACACGTGTGGGTTCACTGGGCACTGGCCACTTCCTCCTCCAGCTCCTTGTTTTTTTTGCTTCTGACCCTTTCCCCCACCTCTCTTTTCTCCCCTCACTCACTCAGGAAGGTTTAAATGAAGGCATTTTTAGGTCAGCAGAGGACAAACAGCTTCAGAGAGCAAGTGTGGTGTAGTGAGGTAAGGAGCTATGAGACCAGCACGCAGGACTCATGCTGCCCCTGCAGGGGGAGGCCCACGAGGCACTCAACTAGAGTACAGACTTCTGGGGGCACCAAAAACTCAGTACTCAAGATAAATCAAAATTTCAGACAATGTTTAAAAAATCAAATTGGCAAATATGGCTTACGAGCTGCCCCCTGTTTCTGTAAGTAAAGTTTTGGTGAGGAAATTGGGTCATGTCTGTGGAGCAAGCAAGACAAATTCTGCTCTAGAGAGAGCTCAGCTTCCAATTTAATCCAGAAACAAGCCACAAGAGATTTAATTTCTTTATGGATCCTTAGAAAACTGAAAGGAGGCCATACTTCGGTGGCCACTTTGGATCAGAGCAGAAGCCTCAGGCCAGGGCAGCTTTGACTGCCTAGCTTACACCAGTTGGTGTGACGGCCAGTGACTTGGAAATATGAAGTGGGTTCTGTATCCCACCTCATGACATTTTCTTTAATATTGATCTTCTATTTCCTACCTCCCTGGTTTTTAATACTCTTGGATGACTTAAATGATAGCATAATTAGATGTTCCTCAAAGATTTGGTAGAACTCACTCATAAAACCACAGGATCCAAGACATTTTTTTTGCTCACTTTTTTATATGTTACAGTTTGGGTTTTTTTTTAATTGAATGCCAGATGGTATGCATATGATAGTAGAGGCTAAGGTAAGTAGTATTTATGCCATGCCTGGAAATGGGAACACCTCCTTCTGTGCTCACCTATCCGTGGACTGGGTCGAGTGAATCTAGTCAAGATTTGAACTGAGTTTGGGTTTCATTGTCACTATGGTTACCTTCAGTGCACTACTGGTTTCCAATTCTTCATGTGTTAACTGGTGCTTGGGGTGAGGGTTGGGTTGCTGGAGGGGTTTTTTTCAGTGTTTCTCCTCTGCTCTCAACTGTAGAGCTTCACTGTGGGCCCACAAGGGGTCTTCACACTCACCTATTCCCTCAGCAGTAGACTGCTGTTGCTTGAGACTGGTGCTTGCTAGCTGGGTGGTGGGGTCAGGGGCTTTCTCTGTTATCCTGTCCACCTCAGTCTTAGGCAGGCTCTGTGGTCCTGGGTCTTGGGGGTGAGGGCTTTCTCAGTGGTCCCGCGATTTCTCCAACATTAGTCTCCTCTAAAGATCTGGCCTCAGGATGGTTCCCTGACCCTCCTCTTGAGGTAGAGGGTTTTTTTCCTTTTCGTTGACCCCAGCTACATGGGTTTCAGCTCTGTCCTGGGGGAAGAGGTTCTGCTGCCCTTCTCTCCCCAAGCTGCAGCTTAACAACGTCAGGTGGGGTTTTGACATTCATGTAGCAGCTTGGTGAAGGTCCACGGAAAAGAACCTAGAAAAGTAGGTGCAAACTCCCCTTGTGCCCGCAGCTCCCAGTGGTTCTGTTCTCTCAAGTTAGCCCACATTTAACATTTAACAATTCACTAAAAATGTTAACTGGATTCTTCCTACCAGCTTGTGTGACCTACCACAAGTGAGCCAGGGCTCACGTCCCAGCTTCCCTTGGAGACTCCTGTCTTTCCTTGGTCTTCAGGCTGTTTTCCCTTTAACTTCAGCTCTCTGATGGATTCAAGAAAAATTATGGTTTTTGTAGGTTATCAGACATTTCCTTGTTGGGAGAGTGAGAACAAAGCTCTTTCCAGCTTTCTACATTCTAGGCAGAAGCAGACCATCCTTGGCACAATCTTTTTAAATGGGGCAATTTTAATTACTTTTTCAAAGTTTCCTAGGGATTAATATAGTGTTATCTCCTTTTCTTGAATCAGTTTTTGCAATGTACAGTTTCCTAGAAAATGCACATAGAATATATATATATATATATATGTTTCACTCATAATTTTAAAATCTCTTCTGATTCTGTAGGTATGTCACCTTTCCATTTCTTTAACATTGCTATTTGTGTCTTTACACTTTTTCCCTGATGAGACAAGAAAGCTATT